>NW_027437197.1:5275791-5840791 GCF_033239565.1 Halichoeres trimaculatus
CAGTATGAACACAGGTGTGGTTGTCATGTTGTTGTGTGTGTCTTCTCCTCATTAATTTTGTTTTCTGTGATGTCAGCAGACACAGCCGTCACAACAGCAGCGGCAGCACCGACTCAGGAGTTTACTCCACAGAGGGCAGCTCCTCCTCCAGGCCCCGCCCCCCTCCGTCCAGTGAGGGGAGTGGCACCTCCTGTCAGGACTTTTTCGACCCTGTGCAGATGAAGTTGAGGGACCTGACCTCTGGGATCATGAGTCAACCAGAGATGGCAGACAAGGGTGTGGTGGACGTGAGAGTGTGAGGTGTTTAAAGGTGCAGCGTGCCTTTTTGTCTTCACTGTGAAACTACCTGAGGAGCTGAAAACACACAAAGACTGATACACACACTGATGTGGGGACTGACGCTTCTGATAATCATGTGACCAAACATGTACTGCAGCCTGTGTTAGCTAACATTTAAGCTAACATAACAGGTGCTAGCTCTAAAGAATCAGAAACTAAGGACTCAAATGCTAAAAGTTGAGTTTGTATATGAAGGACTTTTTATTAACACAGTGTTTCCTGTGTGGGCGGAGCCTCCTCTCCTGTCACACACAGTTTTGTGTCTTCAGTGAGTGTAATATTTGTGTTAATCTGCAGATTATACCTCCAGCAAAGCTACGTTTGAATGCGCCGTCACTTACAGGTTTTCAGGTTTTGCACTGAAATATGTTTATTACTGCTAAACTGCATATGTTTTGGGCTTGTACACGTTTATTCAGAGTTAGTAGGACAGAGGATAGAGCTGTAGTCCAGGAGAAGGGGCTGCAGGAAAGTCCCTGACATGTGATATTAAAAGATGTTGAAACTTCTTTTTCATAGGACTTCACCCTGAACAGGTGTACCTGCACAGTCACCATCCAAACACCCATCCTGATATGTGTGTGTGTATGTGTGAGAGTGAGTGTTCATGCTCTCATTATGATTCTTATAGAATCAGAGCTGAGGGCTTTTTTTTTAACCTTTTGAATATTATCATCATGCTTCTCTGCATCAAGATCCTCTGAATTTGTATGTGCAGAGGCAGAAGTGTGTGTGTTTGTGTTCTCTGTTCTTTATCCAAAGACTGTGCTTTGTTATTCTAAGAAGAGACAGATCCATGAGAGGGAAGAGAGAGATGTGAGTGGTTAAAGGAGGTCAGTTTGGGTTACAAAGCGACTGAAAAAACACGATACAACATGCCCAGGAAGTCGCTCAAGTCAGATGAATCATGTGGAACAAAAGATTTCACTTCCTGAATACTGATTGATGGGATGTTTCATCTGTGCTGCCTCAACATGTTGCTGTACAGTCTGTTCAGAGTAAAAGTAAAGATGTTTTGATGTAACAATCTGTAGCTTCTGATTCATTACAGGATCATACACGTGATATATCAGCTTCAGTGTCTTTATTAAAGTGTTCACACTTCTTCCTAAAGTGCTGTCTTAAAATAAAAAAATGATAAGAAACCTGTATCAATGTAAAAATATTCTTGGTGTTTGTCTGATTCATTGATTCCACTATGAAACATCTTTTTAAGGCAGTAATTGAACTTTTGTGTCACTGTGAAACCTGATGTTTCTTACTCAGATGTGACGGAGGGAAATGCCAACTAAGACTACTCACCATCTTTTTAATGCCTGAATCCTTGTAAAACAGGAACATGAGACAAAAAAAAAAGACTTTTGGAATGAGAGAACATGGTGCCCCCTGCTGGCGGATTAAATAGACCTGTATATGTGCTTATAAACCGGCTGCTCTGGTTGACTTTATGTTATTCACATACTAGAATCAGGTCACACTAACATTGGCTATTAAAATTAATATATCTGTACGTTTAAAGTTAAAAAATAACACATTTTAGAAAAAAAAGAGATGGATTTCGGACCGACGTCAGTTCCATAAGACTTCCGCGTTCGTGAATCCCAAAAATCCGAGCCGCCTTTGAATGCAACACAACTTCCGCTTGGGCCAGGAGCTAGAGGAAGTTCACTTTTCGGATCAAAGTGGTTGAAGTTGGATTAATATCGGATTAATATTTGGTCAAAGTCAGGTTTAGGATAATAAAATGGAGACTCAGGTACCTGGACCGTCGTCACAGCCTGCCAAATGACGCCAGGATGATTTTCATGGTGTTTTTAATTCAGACCGTCCTCTCAGGTGAGCCCTTTAGCTAGCCTGTAGCTAGCTCACCTAGCTAACGCGATAAACTCACATTAAATATATTTATCACATTGCTTCAAGAAGCCTGTCAGATGTTTTAAATATTCATTGATTATACTAATATTATCTCATATTAAAATACACTTTTACAGTTGCCTGGCTGTTATACAATACTCTCACCAAACGTAGCATTTGAAAACTTCTTGCTTCATCAGTAAACACAAAGAGGAAAAGGAACTGCAACAAGATATATGCTGTAGTTGCTGAAAATTGGGTTTCAGTACTTGAAGATTCAGAAACTAGTACCCCTTAGTTTCCCTGGTCTTCATATAAAAGTTGACATATTTTAAATGACATTAGCTATTCTCATTATTGATGAAACCTTTTGGTATTGAAAATAAGTGTCAGAAAGTTGTGAGAATGCTCATTACAGACAGTGACAGCTCATTAATTTGTAAAACAAAGCTATAGCTCAAAAAAATTTTTTAGGGATGCACGACATTGGATTTTTGCCGATATCCGATATGCGGATATATCGGAACCCCTTTTGGCCGATACCGATACCGATAATCACAAGTTTATTTGTTTTTTTCACTGTAAAGAAAGCTAAGTCTATCCTGTACTAGAATTGATATGTTACTCTTATTGTGACTGTCTTATTTGTTTAAGAAACACATAAAACAAGACAAAAAACATTTGATTTTACCATAAATAAGAAATGTATTATTTTTTCAAACTCATGACATTCAGTGTTGAAATACAGAAAAATAATTTCTTTTAGATCACATGAACTTTAAATGTACAATGCAATTTTAAACATAACCAAGTTGCATTTGATTAATTTAGAGCTACTGTAACAACCTGGTGACAGACACAGAGCTCTGCAGTGCAAATAAATGAAGTGCTACATTTTATTTAAGGAGCTTATTTTTCAGATGGAAAATAATAATAATCCTAACTGAATAGCACCTTATCGGCTGTGCATATCGGCAGAAATTTTCACATCTGACGATACCGATAAACGTGTTTTTAAGCTTTTATCTGCCGATACCGATATTGTGCCGATAATATCGTGCATCCCTAAATTTTTTATCAACAAATAGATGACCAGCAGAAAATCAGAACATTTAGGAATGAAAGAAATTAACAACTGTTTGATATTTGATTTCTATGAACACCACCAAAACATTGAATTCAGATTAACATTCTGAAAGAAACCGATGTGTGATCCCAGCTGTGGGACTACTTTATTTTCTTTTTGGCTGATTATCTTCAAACTGATCGACATTTGAACAATCATCTAACAAACAGAATAACCAAAAATAAGTGGTATCAGTAAAGCCTTAGCTCACAAAGGAGAATGATCTGTGTTTTTGTGTTAACATCATCTTCATCCTCCTACTCCTCAGCCCCCAGCAAAGAGCCTCCAGCTCCGCCACAACATGTCCATCTTAATAACTCGCTGCTGACCTGGACCCCTCCTCCAGGGGAGACAGGTCTTACCTACACGGTCCAGAGAAGGTGAGCCTCTAAATGTTTCATTAAAAGGAAAGGGGTTTCTAATAGCTTCCCCTGGTTTCACCTGAGAGGGAGGAAAAAGAAGTTTATTATTTTAGCATTTTTTATTTTGTTCAGATTCGTTTTTACTGCTCAGTGTCATGTTTAAAATCTTTTCTGATCTTGACTCTTAAAGACTCATCTGTGTTTTTTTTATCTGTGCTCACCTGTCTTCAGCTTTTTCAGCGATGAATGGACAGACGTCCCTACCTGTGTCAACACGTCCTCCACTTCCTGTAATGTCCCTTTGGTAGCAGCTAAGAGCGAGGACGACTGTGTGAGGCTGGAGGTGGAAGCTGACAGGCTGGGACTAACCTCAGAAATGGCACAGGCCTGCAGCTTACACAGTGCGTAAATCAAAACTACAACACTCCTACTTTTCTGCGGTCATTTTGAAAGTATGAGAAAGAAACACACACACTGCTGCTGTAGTTTTCTGGTTTATAAAGCGGGATGACTGAAGAGCACCTGGATGATAATAACTGTAACCATAATGGTGATGGTGATGGAGGCTCTGGCTTTAAAATTGAGATCACATCATTTGTTCTGCTGCAGGTGACTTCTGCACACCTGAGGTGAGCGTGTCAGCCCGACCTGGCTCCCTCACGGTTCACCTGAGCCGGAACCACAAACTGGTTGATGACTACGAAGCTCACCTCAAACACAGAGTTTATTTCGGCAAAGAGGGAGAGACGCTGCAGGTCGGAGACCTTTTTACTGAGCTGATCTAAAAGAGGTGAAACTTGATCTCTAACACCTGTTCATTTACCTGCTGCTCTCCATCAGTCTTACAAAGACTCTGCGTCCACCATTACCCTCCCTAAGCTGCAGGAGGGGCAGCGCTACTGCGTTCAAGTGGAGTTCATCCTCCACAATAAGCCTGTGGGCCCGCCAACCTGCCCCCAGTGTAAGCTCATCCCCCACACAGGTGAGCCAGGACCCTCCTGTCCAGATCTTCTTCTGCTTTCTGGTCTCTGACTCTGAATGGGACCACAAATGAACATCATGTTGTTTTGAAGAAGAGACTAAAAATTTCATGCTTTGCTCCTTTTCTTTCCAGATGCAGGGGTGAATCCAGGTGTGATAGTGGGTGTGGTCTTGGTTTTGTCTGTCCTGATAATCACCTCAGCATACGTCCTCATCTGCCAGATTGGGAGGATCAAAAGCTGGCTCCGCCCTCCATATGAGATCCCAGATGATGTGAGAACACACTGAAACACACACTCTGTGAAATAGCCAGAGCTAGGACAGACATTTTAGTGTGCAGCGTACTTTGAGTTTACTCTTTATTATTACTATTTGTTTTTGTTTGGATTGGTACATAGATGACACAGAAGCTCCTCTTTTATTTAAATAACAATTATTTTCTTCTCCCTCAGTTCTTCCTCCAGCGTCCCCTCACTGCCCCCACCCCCAGCCCCACTGACGAGCACTTTGATGTCATTTCCTCTATCACACCTGAGGAGCAGAGGGGGTGAAATCAGCCAATCAGCACCTGCGGACCTGTGCCTCCTTTGTCATGCTGTCACAGCTGAGGAAGAGTAGACAGAAAGGGAACTTATTATGATCTGGTATCAGCACTCACAGACCCACTAACACTCTGAGTTTATGGCCTGCTCTCTTTGTTTTCACCACCAGAGCCTCGTACTCCTAATTTTTTAGCATTAAACAACTAAAGAGGCTTTAACTTCTCTTTTTTAAACAGTTCAAACTTGGATCCAAACAGGATTAACAGTAAAGATAGTTTCAAGTTTTCAGTGACTGATTGCCATGCAGTAATTCAACCCCTTTTTTATTGTCAAATAATTTTAAATCTACATTTATTATTTTTACATTTCACTAATATCATCCCAAACACTCATGACTGAAAGCTGTGACCCTAAATCTGTTTTATCTTTTTTAAACAGCACATAGCTCTGTTACTGTTTTACCCCAAGTTATTTTTTTATAAACAGTTTTAACGCTGGATGTTTTATTTTGCTTTTCATTTTCTCTTTATGTTACCAGTGTAAAGCACTTTCCTGTTTAAAAAATGTGCCTGCTTCATGAACAATCACTAACATGTCTTAAATTTAAAAGCAATGCTTTATTAATGTTTGTGTAAACACAATGTTTTCTGCCTGGGAGTGGCTTGAAAGTATAAATGTTTTTCTCTAAATCAGCTGTAAGATGATTTTTTTTCAACATTAGAATCAGTGTCAGGTTATAAGAAGACAACAAACACTTCAACCCCAACAAAACACGTTCTTTATTCCACTTTTTTAGATGTGTTCAAGTTTACAAAGATGCTGGGATGAAACCCTGAATCTTCCCTCATGTTTGTTCGTCCGGTTTCCTCCATGCAGATCAAAACTTTTCTGTATAAGTTAAAAAAACATCTCCTCATGTGTCTACAGGTGAAAACAAGGCGGGAAAATGTTCTTTAATACTGAAACTACAGCATTCTGCTTCACTACAATCTATCCTTAAATACTTAAAATGCCTCAAAGTGACAAAAAAATTATAATCTGTACAGGAAAAATCCAAAACACGAGTTTTTACACCTGAAATTCGTTCAGCAAAAACAGGAGCTGAAGGAGGATGAAACAGACGACTTAAAAACACTGCTGATCCTGAAACAGAGTGACAAACTCACCTGCTTACAGGTAACACTCACACACACACACACACGCATACACACACCTGCGGACAGGTGATACAAACACACCTTTTCTCTCTAACACTTAAAGATGCAGTGCCTGTGTTGAACAATTGGAGCAGCTGATTCGTCTACAGTGACCTCACACTGTAACACCTGAAGCTACGTTTGAACAGCAAGTCCCTCATTGAAAGTTTTTAAATGAGTGTAACATCACAGATACAGTTAAAATAAAAATAAAACATTTTTACAGCAGACAAATAGACCTAGTAAAAGACACACACACACACTCACTACAAGTGTGTGTGTGTTTAAACACACTCTCTACCCCCAGAGATCTTCAGTGCGGCCAAACTTGTAGACGAGCGTGCTGCAGAGAGACAAACAGAAAACCGTTAAGTCCCATCAAAGAGCAGAGATCGCTTACAGCCACCATGAGACCAAGAACTAAGCTCAGTGTCAGACCATACTCACCTAAAAAAGATGAACGCATTCTGAAAGAACACAGCCAGACCAGGAGCAACTTCTTTCTCTACAAGACAGAAAACAGTAACGATTAGAAAAGAACAACAAAATTCAGACACACCCGGACAACAGTAAAGCACTCACTTGGCACCACATATCCACCAAACAGGATCCAGATGGAAGCGATTAGTGAACCAAACATCATCATAAAGCCAATAAACAGCCAGAGGCGAGCTCCTGTTAGGATTACAACATCAACATCGTCAGCCATTACTGGCACCGAGCTGCAAACACTCATGCAGGAGTAACAAAATGTGTACAAACACACACCTGTCCTGCCCAGACAGCCCTCGCCATATGTGTCTCCTCTCACCTGACCATTGGACACTGCATTGATCCTGAAAACACAAAGAAGACGGTTACACACTGGATATAAAGTGGTGTCATGTAAGTAGAGACTGATCTGTAGGGATGTAGACATACATGAAGAACGCTATAGTGGAGAAGACGCCGCAGGTGTGGAAGGCGTGGTTCATCTGCTCCTGTGAAGGATACGTCACTGCTGCATCTATCATGATCCACCAGCCTGTGAAGAACTGAGAGCAGAGAGGACTTTTGGTTACATCATTGTGAAGAGCTTTAAAGGGGACATATCATGCTTGTTTCTCCTTTTCACTATGCCAGACTAGGATGCCTGTAAAGCATTTCTGCCCTCAGTACAAGTCATTTAGTTCCTTCACCCCGAGTCAGACCCGGACGGTTCTGCAGCTCAGGAGGAAGAAAATCCACCAGGACACAGATCATCTCAGGACGCTTCAGTGTGGTGAGTCAAACTGGTACTGTAACATGTATAGTTTATACGTGGAAATATAGACAGACTTCACCAACAAACTATTTCTATAACAGGGCTCCATCCTGCTCCTTCACTTTTCTCTCTCTGTTTTATCCATCATGCTGAAAGTGTAGTCTAAAGATCGCCTCTACCGTCAGTTCCACACTATGTTATTACCGCAGCATTATTGTGGTCCAGGTTCACAGTGCATGTCAGAACAAGCATGCAAACATCACAGTCTCACAAGTATTACCACGTCTGCTAAAACTACAGTGTTTTAACTGCTAATTCACCATGTAAAGCCGAGCTGCTCAGCAGAGCAGAGTCCCTGCATCCAGCATCTGAGGGGAGATACTGGGCTCTTGGTGGGTGTATCCCTCGGTGGCGGTTGTGTGACTAACTGAAATCACAGAGGAGGAGCTGCTTTATCAGATTACTCCAATAAAAAGAAAGGATCCTTGTGTCGTCACGAAGGTCGAAATCTCGCAGTCAACTGGCAATGACCTATTTTCAAAGGCATCAAATCTCGTTCTAGGATATCAGAAAAAATACAATATCTCATTTTTTGAAAATTCAGGGGGTGAAAGGTCTTGTTTTCAAATTTATTTTATCATATGCAAGTATTAAATCAGGGATCAGCATGATATGTCCCCTTTAAGGACACTTTGAGAGTAGGTAAATGAATGACAAAAAACTCCTGAAGTTGGACATTAATCTAGCGCTGCACTTTGCAGACTTACTGACCAGAACTCCAGCCACGATGGAAGCCACTGCATTCCTCCTCTCCCCCCAGTCGATGCATTCCCACTCTGGCCAGCGGAAGTTATCCAGGAACCCCGCCATCTGAAGTCTGAACCCGTATCTGCTTTGTCTGGTCTGTGGCCAGGTGAACCAGTCCTCCTCTGACTCTGTGTGTACCTGAGTCAGACCACAGATTGTGTTTCCACCAAGCAACCAGGTTCTGATCTTTTCTCTTCTCACTTATTCCTGTTCGGGGACAAATGATGAATGAAGACCTGACTCAAAGTGCCAGTACTCTAGCTGACAATTTTTAACCAACAGTTAAAAAGCTGAATGGATAATCTGTACACTTCAGAGGATCCTTGTGTAAAAGATTAGGATCTAAAATGCTAATGAATTCACTTAGCAAAAATCTTAGATATAACGGTTGGTGGATTCCTTTCTGATTTCTGTCATGTTTTCATGTTTATGTTGGCGTTCAATGAGTTAAGCGTGTCTTATAGATTGAATACGTGTGTATGAACTGTGCCGAATTAAAGAACGAAGGCTGAAGAAGCTATAAAATGGTTTACCCGATGTGTGTTAGCACCGGGAGAAACACATCAACAGTGAAAAGTCTAATCTGTCATTTTTGTAAATGGGGTTCGTTGACAGCTAACAACAGATTAAGCTAAAACGCATTAGCATGACGTAAATACTGCTAACCGTGGGCTACAGTTCATCAATTACTGAGAGTGTTAGGTAAAAACATATATTTTGTAATTCGTTTTCTCATTTTTTAATTAAAAGCCTTTGAATACAAATATGTGTAGGGCTCAGCCAAGCTTATATTGATGCTAACGGTGACGGCAGCTAGCAGAATGCTTAGAGCGCGTGGAGGCGGCTAACGGCTAGCGGCTAACAAATATCAATAATTAACATCCTGAAGTCAAACTTCAGCACGTATTTAATCTCATTCATGCATTACAAGAAATTACGCTGCAATTTTTATAAATTCGTCCTCACCTTTTCAACAGACTGAGGTTAGTTTCACTTTCCTTTCACAAGCTGCCATTGGCTATTCTGTTTCTTCTTCTGTGGTGTTTATTTTGTTGCCTCCTCCTTCTTCTTCCCTTCTTCTCCTTGCTTGTATGAGGAAGGCTGCACAACGTTGCAGCGCGATACCGCCACCAAGCGTCCATATATGCAAACTACACTTTGTTATGTAAATAGATATTATTATTTATTTTTTTAATGTTTAAAATTAAATTTGTACTCATCAGAAATAGAAATAATGAAAAATGATTATAAATGTGATCAGTCAACATTAAAATGACTAAAATTAAAATATAAAAATATACTCTGCTGTGAGAGATCATATTTAAGGAGTGTCAAGGGGAGGGGCTTAGGTGTTGGACTTGTCGAGGAAGAGGACAGAGACAGCTGATCCCACGAAGACAGAAAAACAATCGGATTAAACTTTAAAATAGAGCAGAAAAGCTCTCAGAGACATCATGGTGTGACTGATTATCAATGGTGAGTAATGCACATCGAGTCCAAATACAAACTGTGTTTTGATTACTTGTTATTAGTTTTTTTTTTCATTGGGAGGAATCAGAATTTAATCCTCAAGCCTGATATTTTTAAAGCATTATATAAGAGCAAAGTGTTACTTGAAATAATGTGTAATGCTTCAGGCTTTAAGCTGTCACAGAGTCTCAACTCAACTGTTTGTCATGTGAAAGGAACGTAACAGTGACTCAGCAGTTTTCAGTCAGGAAGTATCTGAGGTGTCACCTGAGATCCGACCAGAAATAAACAAAATCATTCACAGACAGTTTCAATGTTTCAAGTCTTTCTAAGAAATATTTTTATTCTTGTGTGTTATTCTTATTATTTATTGAAGGTGGAATATCTCCCTGCTGGGCAGTCAGTTCTGCCCTGAGCTGCTTGTTTTTCTCTCTGACAGTTGACTGTGTTTTACTCAGCCTGCAGGTTTGTGGTGAGGAAGATCCGAGCTGCAGCCAGAGGAGAGACGCAGCCGGAGAAATCCAGCATCACAGCATGCAGACCGAGCACAGGTGAGTCAGGATCCATGATGCCTCAGTCCTGCAAGTTTCATTTCATCATCACATCATCATTATCTGTTGATTTCAAGTACAAACACTCACTGTCTACCTGTCTACCTGTCTACCTGTCTCTGCAGCGCGCGGTGAGGTCAGGCTGAGCCCTGAGGAGCCGGCACTGATTCCTAAACAGCTGCAAACAGCTGATGTTGCTCGGAGAGAAGAATGTGGATCCTGAAAGTAAACTGAGAGCTGAGGGGCAGAGAGGAGAGTCACTGTCTGGAAAATATACTGAAGACACACACACATGCACACACACACACACACATATGGTAATACACTAATTTAACCTCAGACAGATGACTCTTCCCCATCGGCCTCCAGCTCTCAGGTTAGCATCGGAGCAGAAACCAGTGTGAACAGCAGAGAGGATGAAGGTCTGATCATCAAGTCCTCCTCAGAGGAACCGATCAGTCCGGATCGATATGGAGACTCTGCTGATGAAGCTGCACTTGGTCACACTTTCATGTGTTCATGAACTTTCTCTGTAAAAAAATGTCAATAAAGAAAACCTTTGACCTGAGTGCGTTTGTCCAGATTTTCTTTTTCTTTTGATATTTTTTTCCAAACATATAAGGGTTTACATGTTTTGTGCTGCTTAGGTTCATGAAAGAAAAAAAAAAAAAACTGAGAACAGAAATATTGAAAATTTCTGAAATATAACCTGTCAAAAAAAGTGGTCTTTGTGGCTCAACTTGCCCCAGCTAAGGGGTAAATTGCCCCACCTCAAAGGGTAAATTGAACCACATGGGGGTAAGTTGACCTTTTGACTTTTTTTGTAGCATTCCTTTAGGTTGATGAACCAATCTCAACCTAAAAGAATAGGGACCTTATTAAGAATCTGTTTAGCCACAAGACCAACTGATAACCTGAGTTAAATTGTGATCTCTTCTACACTACCTGCTGAATGGTTAGCTTTCCAGCTCTCGGGGAGAGGGATATTGATTTTTTCTGCCATTTCATCGGCTAGATCACAGGATTTCTTTGCCGTGGTGCCATGGAACTGGTCTGCCAGTTTTTTCACACGGTTTGCAAGGTCTTCCTCCATCTGTGAAGACCCTCTTTGCGTGCACTGTCCCTGTGTAGCCTGCCACTGTCACTTCCCCTCCCTCTTTCTTTTTTAGGAATCTGCGTAAGGTTGACCTGCCCATATTTCTTTCTGTGGCCACTTTCCCTATGGATTTTCCACCCTGGACTTTGGTTGCTGCTCTCTGCATCTCCTCAAGGGGTGTTGAGCCCCAGTTTGTCTTCCTGCTGTATTTCCTCGACATTCTAGCTTGTCTATAATGTTACACATTTAAAAAACAAAACAAAAAACAAATCATTATGTATTACTACACTTAAACACCTCATTGTGGGGTGTAAGTTAAATCACTGGGTCATTTTACCCCAAGCAGTTTGGCTCATTTTACTCCACAGCCACCATTTTGTTCAAAACAACCGAGCCTAGCAATTCAGGCTAATACATAACTGCACGATTCACATGGTTTTATACATTGATAGTTCAGGTATACATTTGATGTATGTTTTTAAATATAGTTAAAATTATTTTGAGTTTATAGTCATTATTCGTGATATGTTGAAAATTTTTGGAGATAAAAAGTTACTTACCACTTCAACTTGTGCTTGAAATGAGGCGGGCTAACTAAATCCAGAGTCATGTGACCACTGATTTGTACTGTTTCCCAGAGACAGGGGGTGGGTCAATTTACCCACAGGCTCAACTTACCCCGTTCTCACTTAAGGGGTAACTTTTTTTGTTTTTTCAGAATTTTCTTCATTTTTTTCCATCTTTTTTTCTCAAAGGTGTAGGGGTTAACACATTTTGTGCAGCTGAGGAAAAAAAGGAAAAAATACAAGTATGATTGCGTGAAAAGCACAGAAACAGGTAGGAATATATCAACTTTTATTATTAAATTAAGCATCTTGCCCTAATAAAACTGCAGTTGTACAAATCATTAAGAAGGAGCATAATTACATGACATGGTGCAATGAATACAGACATATAAACAACTCATTCTTGTAGTCCAAATAAATATAAATGATTCATAAACAAATGATGTCATGTCGCCTGGTGGCTGTTTGCCTAGAGCAACATTTGTAGGAGTTTTGGCTCCCTGCAGTTCATCTTCTCGCTGATAAATAAATAAATGTTGAAACAAAAACAATCCAACAGCAAAGAATCAGGGCGCTCACAGACCACCAATACAGCCAGCCCACAAGGGGGCAGAGTTCAGCAGACATCACTGATTTAATAAAACTACACTTTAACAGAGCATGGGCTTGATTTTCAGAAATCAAAGACCTCATCACAAATGTATAAATCACTGACAACATGAGCCCAAGCAGGCTTGATGGTCGATCACGTTGATGTGGTAAAGCTACGGGATGATCAAGGTTTCTTCCTCTTTTTGTTGGAACGATGGTTGAATGATAAAACTCTTTCTGTGATAATCACTCTGAAAATAAACTAAACCTAAAGCATAATGGACAAACTGAAGGATATATTAGGCACTGGTACAGTAGACAGTATCAGCCCGCTGTTCCTCCTCCCTGTATGACCTACGACCTCACAGAGACAACAGCAAATGTGCTGTCGTCTCACATCTGCACCAACATGAAGTGTTTTCTTCTCAATGCAGAAATCATCAGCAGTAGGAAAAAGTGTACACATTCTGGAGATGCATCCTCTTCATTATCAGCAAGACAGAAGTCACAAGAGTTCAGTTTCTGGTTGTTTAACACACGTGGATTCTGCCTCAGTGTTCGCAAAGAAGAGGACGGACGATCTGTTGATCTGACGCTCTCTCTGTTTGTAAGGAAGCCTGCTACATCCACGAAGAACAGAAAGATCTTCATCAGACACAGAGAAACCTGACGCCATACAGTCTGTTTGGACAGGTCATGTACTTTTTTGGCGAGACAGAAGTTGCAGTTTTTGGAAAGACCGGAGATATGGTACCCAACTGAAAACACAAAGTCCATCTTCTCATGGGACCATGTAGTCCTCCTCAAAAGATGTTGTAGTCCTTTTTCTCATTGGGAGTATTTTGTTTTCATAATTCCTGCTCATGGGTTAGTTTGGTCCATTTGGTTTACGTGGAGGATGTAGTCTCATCTTGCAAGATCTGTAGGTCCTTTGGGCCATGGGACGTTGTAGTCATCAGCTTCGTAGGTGTATTCCTACGTCTCAAAGGGTTTGTAGTCCACTGTCTATCAGGATGTTGTAGTCCTTTGTCTCAAAGCAAGGATGTAGTCTCTTTTCTGGTAAGATGCTGTAGTTCTCAGTCTCTGAGATGTTGTTATCCTTTGGCTCATTGGATGTTGTAGTCCTTTGCCTTGGAGGATGTTGTAGTCATTCATCACATAGGGTGTTTAAGTCCTTTTCTTGTAGGATTTATGGGTCCCTTGTCTCATAGATTGTCCAATGAACTGTTTTATAGGATGTTGCAGTTTTTCGTCTTGTAAGATGTTGTAGTTCCTTGTCTTGTAGGATGATGTAGTCCTTTGTCTCGTAAGATGGTTTAGTTCCTCGTCTTGCAGGTTATTGTAGTCTTTTTTCTTGTAAGATGCAGTAAGTCCCATAGGAAGTCTCATAGGGTGTTGTAATTCTTCGTTACCTAAGATACTGTAAATTTTCCTCCTTCAGGAAGCTGTAATTCTTCGTCTTGTTGGATCGTTTTTTTTGTCTTGTAGGACACAGGATGTTGTAGTCCTTGGTCTTGGAAGATGTTGCAGTCAGTCCCATGGGATGTCTCATGTTTTTGTCTCGTTTGACATTGTAACTCTTTGTCACATGAGATATTGTACACTTTTCTCCTGTAGGAAGTTGTAGTCCTTTGTTTTTAGGATGTTGTAGTTCCTGGTATTCCCAGGATGTTTCTCAAACAGTCACAAATCAAACTTGTTAAGTTGACACAGATTTTGTTCCTTTTAGCCTGTTCAGGGAATTTAATCCTTCTTCTTGTTGGACATTGCGTTTGAGACTTTGTAATCCTCCCTCTGAACATGTTTGAGTCTGAAACCCCTCGTTCTCATCAGATATTGTACTCCTTCCTGTTAGATGTTGTACTCCGTAGTATAAAGGATGATGCTCTCCTTGGTCAGATAAGTCTCAGATGTAGTACTCCTTCATGTTGTCCCTGACGGAGTTGTGGAGGTGCAGCTCAGTCCTGTTGGGGGTCTCCATGCCGTGGTGGTGCTCCTTCTCCTTCATGCCGTGGTTGGTCTTCTGGACCTGTCTGAGGTACAGGAGGCGAGTGACCACGACCAGCACACAAACTGTGATGAACACGACAGCTGACACCACGCCTGAGGAGCAGCAAAGATACATGTTAGTCCAAATACAAACCGGCACAGCCCAAAAACGGAGTCCAGAACAAACAGACAGACAGACCTGCTATTACAGCCACATCACTCTGCGTGTCCCCGCTCTGCTGCTCCTCGTCTTTATTGGCTGCTGCAGAATCATCTGTGGAGCAGAGATGCATTCGTTCACAGTGTTCACCAGCAAACAAAAAAACAACTCAATCTCGTTACTCTATGATCGGTGGCTGACCGTGTGTGTTGCCCCTCAGGTTGTTGGATGTGATGGAGTCCGCCAACGCGCCGCAGTTTGATTGGACCAGCGAGCCCCTGATGGTGACGGATGAGCTGCCTCGATTCAGGAGCGCCGCTTTTAGAGGAGCCGCGTGGTTAAACTGGACTGAAGAAAGGCAGCCGACGAAACCCTCCGAACCTGCTCGGACCACTTCCTCGTGGAAGATCTCCCTCCCTGAAGTGACAGACAAACAGGAAGATGAAAAGGAAGATAAAGAAAGAGAAAGACAGATTGTTCAAAGTTTCTGAACTTTCTGTCATCAACAAACTTAAACAACTCGAATAAAAAAAGCTGAATTTTAAACATCTGCATCTTTAAGAGGTCAGTAAATGACTTTCAGAGACGTGATGCAAAGAAAGGACTCACTGATGACTTTTCCCAGAGTCAGAGACCTGATAGAGATCAGCTCTGCATCAGACGACAGAGTGAACTTCCTGTGGATGTCCTGATCGATCTGACGGAGACGATAAAAAACAGAAGGATGAGAGCAACAAAACAAGCATCAGCACTTTACTCAAAGACATTTCGCTGTAGCTCTCACCTCCACGTCCAGGTCTCTGCCCTCACGGTGGATTCTGATTCGATGAAGTCGTCCGTCTGCCAGACTGCTAAAGACCGGAGTAAACACGTCCGGGTTCCTGTGAGTCTGCAGGTGGTACCAGATCTGAAGACTTCCTGCACGCACAAACATGAAATGGTTGACAGGAAATGGTTTTCACTTTATCAGGAAGATTTTTTTGGAACAGAGAGTGTGTTTCCACAGCAGCACTTTGAGTCATCAGGTGTGTGTGTGTGTGTGTGTGTGTACCGTTGTGAGTGAGGATGACGGCGATGTACTGCTGGCTGAAAGTGCTGACGGTCAGCAGCATGGCGGGGCTGTGTGATGTCATGAAGCTGAAGGCGGCGTCCTCCCTGGCTCTGCTGCTCTCTCTGGAGGTGCCGGACGTCTGGAAGCTTCTGTTCTGCATCACTGAGAACGGCTCCTGAAAGATGAAGGTCAGCGAGGACTCTCTGTCCAACAGCGCCGACACCTCTGCACACAGAAAAAAAAAAAAAAGAAGTCAGAAAAATGAATTCAAGTGAAGAGGCTCAAGGCTGATTTTGTGAACAAACAAGATGGCGGCAGCTGATATAAACCATTGACTGTATATAAAGTGAAAGCGTGGGCTCCGCCATTTACGGTTGTACGGTTTGAGGCCGAAATATGGCTGTCAAAGGCGCAGCCATTGGTAGCTGTCCTGTCCCAAGGCGTCCCTCAGGGTTCGCTACTAGGTCCCCTCCTCTTCATCCTCTACCTCCTACCGCTCGGTCAGATTATTCAACATCATGGTCTCCGCTTTCATTGTTATGCCGACGATATTCAACTCTACACATCCACCAAATCCATAACCTCTTCGACCCAGTCCACCTTCTCAAACTGCCTCTCTGAGATCACCTCCTGGTTGCAAAGAAATTTTCTCAAACTCAGCTTCTCAAAATCTGACATTCTTTTAATTGGTCCAAACTCTCTTATTTCTGTGGCCAAAGACTTTCACCTCACCTTTCAAAACTCTGCCGTCTTACCTTCTTCCCACTGTTGTAACCTTGGAGTCATCTTCGACAACAAGCTCACTTTCACAAAACATTAAAGCAGTCACAAAACAGCCTTCTCCATCTTAAATGTCCCATATTCTGCTCCTTTTCTGCAGTTTATCATGGATCATTGATGTCTTCATGAAATAGTAGTAACATGTTTCGGTCCAAAAAGCCAATAAATCAAGCACAGCAGCATTGTTTCCAGGCTCTCATAGCCCCTCTGTTCAGAACGCTCTGATTTAGTGGGCGTGGCCTTCATATGTAAATGAGCCACCGCTGATACCGCCCCGCTCTTCCGGCGCCACAAGCTCCGAGTGCACAATGCTTAGAAAACAGCGAAGCTGATGTACCGTAACATTACAAGCTAAAACAACAGGCCAACCGCTGCTAAAGTTAGCATCCTGAAGCTAACCGATTGGACCTGATTGCTCCTGATTGGGCAAAAAGGGAATCGGTGACGTCAGCAAATCCCCAAAATCGAAGCAGCTTGTTTTAGGTCAGGATTTTACATTCACAAGCACTACTAGGTACAGGTTTTGTCATTAAATATCAAAGGGAGGAAAAGCCAAAAGACCCACAAAATAAAAGTGATTTTTACATAATATGGGACCTTTAAGAACATTGCCCCTCTGACCTTCTCTGCAGGTGGGTCCTCCATACGCTGACGTAGAGCAGTCACAGGTGTAGCCGCTGCTCCTCTCGATGCACCGCCCTCTGTTGTGGCAGAGGCTGCTGGAGCCGCTGCAGTAACCCGGACACCCCGAGCTCACCCCCAGCACCGTCTTCGCCTTCTCCTCCAGGTCAAAGGTCAAACCGTTGATGGTCAGAGTCCGGATGCAGCCCAGGAAACCTCGGTGCTGAGAATGTGCTGATCCTCCTGAGAAATGAGAGACACAGATTACTTCACTGCAGGATACGGAAGATTTACAGGAAGTGAAAATAAATCCTTCTCCCTCGTACCTACAAACAGCTGTCCGTTGAGGCGGAGGCGGCGATGTCCATCAGCAGGAGCCTCCAGGAGGCGAGGGGGCAGCTGGTCGACTTGTAGCCACGCCTCCTTCACGTTACGCTCCGCCCTGACGTGATGCCACTGCCGGTCATTCAGAGGGAGAGGGGAGCTCACCGACAACACCACAGGGCCGTTCCCGACATCGAAGGAGAACGTGACCACAGAGGGAGCTGAGAGAGACAGTTTTCTTTCTTTAGTTTGTTTGTTACGATCTGAAAACACGATCTGATGAGAGTTCACTCACAGCTGAGCTCCAGTCTGACGAAGTCTTTGTGTCCCAGGTTTTCCAGAAAGACTCCTGAAGCAGCGCTGGTCTTGAAGAAGAAGGAGAAGTCCGAGGAGAGCTCAGCCTGCAGGGCCGGGAAGACGAGAGAGGAAGACTCCTGGGAGAAGGAGGCTGCGTTCCAGATCCACCCTGAATAAAAACAGACATGAGGAGGATCTGTAAGAGGAGGGTCTGTGGACTAACCTTCAAACATCAGGAGAAGCTAAGAGATGGATCTGGATCACTGATGGATCACCTACTGTCTCCATAACACCGCAGAGGACCCACGCTGTAGACGGCCTCTGATCCAGCTCTGTTTGTGTCCCCGATCACCATGTGGTTCACAGGAAGGTGGTTTTTATAGGACAGGACTCCTGTGTCGTTAGTCCTGTGATGAAATCAAAAGGTCACAGTCAGGTCATGTGACTTGTTTAGCCTTATGTGACACCGTTCTGAGGATGTTTCCGTACCATGAGTCTGAGTCTGCGTCACAGTTACAGAAGTAGTTCATGTCCTTGCAGTTCTCCTCCAGACCACACGAGCACTGCTGCACCCCAGGAAGGAAGCCTCCCCAGTAGCTCCGCCTTTCTCCGCCCTGATCCACCCACCACGCCAACGGGCGACCGTCTGCAGACAAACACAGAGATTACACACCTGAGATTAAGGAGGATCATAAGAAAAAGAACTTAAGGTAACTTTTTTTTAGGTATTCCTTTTTTTTTTAATAATTAATATGATCACTATCATTATTATTGTTATTGTTATTGTATGTTTCTCTTTCTCCCTTCTTTCAAATTTGACTCTTTTACTCTTTCTCTTTAGTTTTATTTCTACTTATATACCTAAATTGCTTGTTTGCCTTAAAAGTGTTAAATATTTTAAAGGTTTAAAAATTGATGAATTTTTAAAACACAGACCTATGTCACTTTAATTTTACTTCCATTTATTTGGAATAGTTGGAATACATTTATCTTTGTATCTTGTATCATACATGTTTTTGTTTGTTTTCTTGTTCCTTTTTTCCCCCTTTTTGTTGTTGCTGATTTTTTTTAATTATTTACTTATTTTTATATTTATTTATTAATTTAATGTCACATAGTTAGGCGCTGCCCTGTTGTGGCTGCCTGTTGCAGAAGCTTTCTCTTCCTTATCTGTTTCTTGTGATTTTTTCATCTCTTTTGATGAACCATGGCTGCATTGTTTACATGTGAAATCGGCTGTTAGCAGCTTTAAGCATGTCAGTGCTAACTGGTGCAAGGCCGGATGTTTCCCATAAGGTAAGGAGAAGGAGGTGAGGACGACGTGCTGGTTCTCAGGTGTGAGCTAAGAAGTGACGACATGGACCTGTCCTTCCATCCATCGTTATTGGGAACGTAAGATCTATCTCCAATAAGATGGACAAGCTAGCCGTGCTAACTCAGCAACAGAGGGAATACCAGAAGGCAGAGTAGCATCATGCTATTCACAGACATGGCTAACGGAGCTAACACCAGACACCAACGCCACATTGGAAGAGCTTCACCTGCTGTGAGCAGACAGGATCCAGGAGACAGAGACTGAACAGACTGCTGAAGAAGCTCAGTCCTGGACCCTGTGGAGGTGGAGGCTGGCTGACTGGACAATGATGGACAAGCTGTCAGCATCTATTTTCTTATGGAGCTTTTTGCACTTTCTATACACTTTCTTACTTTTGTTTTCTTGATTGCTGCTGTGACTCCTCCTGAGTTTCCCCTTAGGGATAAATAAAGTATTTTTTTCATTCTATTCTATAGTTGGAGGACACATTTTTCTGGCACCATATCACTTCCAAAAAATGTAAAATATTGTGATCCATAGGTTGACACACCTGAGCAAAACACACCTGAGAGGTATCTACTCCATCTTAGCTTTACCTTTGGTGTTGAAGAGGCGGGACTTCCTGCAGCTGTAAACCACTTCCTGTTGGCAGTGCTCTGAGGTGGTGATGATGGCGTGCAGCTGATTGGGGGCGGAGCTGTAGTTTAACGTCATGATGTGAGGATTCTGCAGAGACGAGCCCTGAACTCGGACCGGAGCGCTGGCGTTATGGTTCACCACCGTCCACACTCGCTCCTCTGAATGCAACATACATGTGAATGAGAACACGTTAGCATGTTAGCACGAACACATGCTGCTCCCCTGACTACAAAGATAATCTGTTAGCATGTTAGGTTTAATATTTGCCTTTCTTTCTAAACACACAGCAGGTTTCAGCGTCAGAGGTGACTCTCAGGGAGGTTTGGAGTCTCATGTTTACATTTTAAAAATATCTTAGAGCTCTTTGAAGACGTCTAAGACTTAATTAACTTCCTGAAAGTTCCCCGAAACAATCTGAAGAAATTCTTTAAGAAAGAAACATCAGAAAAAGATAAAAACATATTGAGAATCCCCGATGATGACTTTGAATTTAGCGTCTGTGAACAGTTTGAGACGCTCTGCGGGGAGTCCTCTGTGTCCACAAACACGTCCCAGAATATCTTCAGTCACAGAGGACACGGACTGATTTTAACAACATGGTGCAGCAAGAAATCCTCCCCACTGGGCTTCAGTTTCACAAAACAGAAAGTGAAGAAGTGAAGGAGTGAGAAATCTCCTGGTGATTTGTGAAAAACAAACTTTTCCGGAGGGAAGAATTTTAACTTAAGAATCAGACAGAGTTAACTCTATGAAACACTTCAGATTTATCAGTTTTCAGAGGTTATTTGGTGGATTTGGCTCAGGTAAGGTGTGTTGTGAGGACACGGTGTGGACAAATGAGGACAGCGGAGTTTCAGGTCATGGTGCCGTGGGGACGGGATGTGGACGAGTCCCACTCTGAGGACGATGGAGTGTCAAGCTGTGAATCGATGCAGAGATCTGTGACAGTCCCAGATCCCAGAGGAGCCCAGACGGACCAAAGGTGACAGCATGACCTGCACTCACCTGTCATGTTGCAGTAGACTGAGGCGGGCCCCAGGGGACCGCTCCCATCTGGATCGATCGAGTAGAAGCCAGAAGAGCCGCCTGTCAACCCGATGGCCTCGCAGGACGACTCGTAGATGGCTGCAGGGAGAGTTTAGTCCAGAAACAGAAAGGGAAACTTTTTACCGAGCTGATCCTCTCCACGAGTGAGAGATCTTTGATTAACTAAAAAAATAAAAAATAAAAGATCTGCATGGATTATCCCATAAAAATCTGTCAGATACTGATCTGAATCCTGAAACCCTGACGGTGAAAGCACGGACTAAAATAAACTCATCTCAGCGTCATCTGATGGAAATTAAAAACCTGTCTGCTAAGACGTCTCTGATGTGGGATTAGACTCATCCATCATTCAGCTGAGACGTCTTCTATCATTAAACACAACACGGAAGATAAACAGAGATAAAATTAAAGAATGAGAAGAAAAACAGGGACATGGAAACTGACAGCTGTGGCAGACCGCTCCGGAGTAGCCGGTTCCTGAACAGTCGCAGGAGAAGGAGCTCCAGGTCTGCAGACAGAGACCGCCGTGTTCACACAGGTTAGGAAGACACCTGGAGGACGGGAGCGGAGAGCAGAGCCTCAGACCAGAGCCTCCTCTTTAAGTCAAGACACATTTACATCATTCTGGGTCCAAACTGCAAAAACACTATATCTTATCAAGTGTTTTTGTCTTGTTTTGAGTAAAAAGTGTCTTTTTACACTTGATATGAGCCACATTCACCTGACCAGTCCAGAAAAATGTCTTGTTCTAAGTTATTCAAAGACAGAAAAAGAGGTCTGATTTGCTTCTAACAAGTAAAACAAATCTGCCAATGTAATAAAAAATTTGCTTGAAACTACAAGTAACTTTCCTCTTGTTAAATTGGCAATTTTTAAAACTTGTTACAAGCAACTCAGACCTTGTTTTTTTTCTTTAAATAACTTGAAACGAGATGTTTTTCTGGACTGGTCAGGTGAATGTGGCTCATACATTGAGAAAAACAAGTATTGAACGCGTCAACTTTTTTCTCATTACATTTATTTCCAAAGCTGCAATTCAAACAAAATTTCTCCCAGACATTGGTATTAACTCAAATAATCCACACATGAAAAGAAATCACAACGTTCAGGTCCATAAATAATGATTATGTGGAATTAAGTACGATAACACAGGAAAAAAAGTATTGAACACACCATGGAAAGGCTGTAAACTTTGGTAAGGAAATGCACCATACCACCTGAAATCTGTCAGTAATTATTACTTGAACTTCCAATTAGTGCAAACAAACATCAGCTGGGCTAGAGCAAATTGATGGTCCTATAAAAAAGGTTGTTTTTTCACCAAGCAGTTAAATACGACTCACCTCATGATGAGTAAAGGCAAAGAGCTCTCTGAAGACATTCACAACCTGATTGTTGCTCAGCATCAGAATGAACTGGTTACAGACTTATATCAAAGCACCTGAATATTCCAGTCAGCACCGTTGGGGCCATTATTCACAAGTGGAAGAAGCACCACCTTACCATCAACAGGCCACGCACAGGAGCTCCTTGAAGATTTCTGACCAGGGAGTCAGAAAGATAGTCAGAAGAGTACTCAACGAGCCAAGGACCACCCTGAAAGTGCTCCAGAAAGACTTGGAGGCAGCAGGTACAATTGTTACAGAGAAAACAATAGGCAATGCACTCCACCACCATGGCCTCTATGGACGCTCAGCCTGCAAGACTTCACTCCTCAAGAAAAGGCATGTTGAAGCTGGTTTAAAGTTTGCTAAACAGCATCTTGACAAGCCTGTAGAATACTGGGAGAATGTTGTCTGGTCAGATGAGACCAAAACTGAACTTTTGGGCTGTCATACTACATACCATGTTTGGAGGAGAAATGGCTCTGCACATCACCCAAAAAACACTACACCAACAGTGAAGTTTGGAGGTGGAAGCATCATGGCATGGGGTTGTTTCTCATCTCATGGTGTTGGCAAACTTCATATAACTGACGGAGCAATGAATGGAGCCATGTATGGGGAAATTCTTGATCTGAATCTGCTGCCATCCACCAGGATGATGAAGATGAGACGTGGCTGGACCTTTCAGCAGGACAACGATCCAAAGCACACGGCAAAGTTGACTCTCAAATGGTTTCAAAAAATGGTGTTCAGTACTTTTTTCCTGTGTTATCGTACTTAATTCCACATAATCATTACTTATGGACCTGAACGTTGTGATTTGTTTTCATGTGTGGATTATTTGAGTTAATACCAATGTCTGGTAGAAATTTTGTTTGAATTGCAGCTTTGGAAATAAATGTGATGTGAAAAAAGTTGATGCGTTCAATGCTTATTTTCCCCACTGTATTTAGTCTCGTTAGACATTTTCTACTCAAAAAAGACAAAAACACTTGATAAGATTTCAGTTTCTTGCAGTGAACATCTGCTCCTCACCTGTCTCTGATGTTGCAGGTGTCAAACTGAAGCTCGTGATAAACTCCCAGCATCCCTTGCTGCACATGATGAAGGTTGATGGTCTGGCTGTTGATGGAGATGAGGCGCATGCAGCCCTGGAAGGACACGGTCGGGTTGTGACAGCCTGCAGGGGGGCAGCCTGGTGGAGACAAAGATCTTCATCTGAACATGCAGGAGGAGGTCTCACTCTGATGTGAAAGCAGAGGACAGAAATATCATCACACACCTCCGAAGTAGAAGCTGCCTCTGGCCTCCGGCTGCTCCCACTGCTCCAGAGTGGAGGCGGGCTCGCTGTCCAGGGTCAGACTGATCTGAAGACCTCGGGTGTCCAGACTCACCGTGTGCCACAGCCCATCGTTGACTCTGTGACCTGAGGGCACACACACTTCCTGATTATTGAGCACAGCAAATGAAACACACTGCTCCATCACGAGGAGAGCCTGGTGCCAGAAGTCACTGAGCACTTTAATGGACATTAGCTGGATTGAATGTTAGTAATGGTTCATCTTTTCTGGACTCGTGGGGAAGCGTTAGATTCTCCTGCTCTCTGTGGATCCATTAAACTCCTCTGAAGCTCGTCTTCACCCTGAGGTATCTCTCCGCCTCAGGCTCTGTTCTCTCTGCTCGAGCGCTCGTTTGATGGAACGAGCCGCCGCGGAGGGCCGAGCCTCCGCAGCTTATCTCGAACTGAGCCTCAGATAACGCAGCAGACTCTGAATGTAGACTGTGATATCGCATCAGAGATCTGCGCAACTGCTGACAGGTGTCTGAGGAGGAGAAAACATGGGCTGAGTTTCATCATCACCCTGAAGGTTTCCTCTGTTTGATTTCCTCTCATCCTGCAGAAACAGCTCTGAGACTCTGAGAGCTTCACTGAGGAGATGTGACGGATTATTTAAAGCACGCAGAATGTATTTATCTTATGGTGTATCAACGTACATTAAAGGTAAAATAAACAGGGAAAGGTGCAGATATGTAGGTACAAAGAAAGTGTTTGTTGTGCGGTTTTGATGCTGCGCTCGAAACGATCAGGCAGGAAGAAGATCTGAGGTTTGTTCAGATGATGGTGGAGGAAACAGGGTTTTTAATTGTAGTAAAAAGAGCTTTAATCTGACTTCTGTTGGTTGCTGAATAAGATGCTTGGATTAAATAAAATTTGACTTGCTTTGTGGGGTTTTTGCTGTAAGATCTAGCAGTAGCGTGCGAAGACTTTTAAAGCACAGAGGGGAAGAAAAAAGGCAAATACAACACGTTCTCCCTACTGAAGAGGGAACTCAGTAATGCACAGCAAAAAACTGAATCTTATATAGTGTTTTTGTCTTATTTTAGGTGAAAAATGTCTGATTAAACTTGATATGAGCCACATTCAACTGATCAGTTCATTACAATGTCTTGTTTCAAGTTATTTAAAGACAGAAATGAGGTCTGAATTGCTGTAACAAGTACAAAAAATCTGCCAACGGAAAAAGAAAAATTTGCTCAAAAGTTGCTTAAAACGAACTTTTCTCTTGTACCATTGGCAGATTTTTTTTAACTTGTTACAGCAATTCAGACCTCATTTTAGTCTTTAAATAACTTAAACCAAGATATTTTTCTGGACTGGTCAGGTGAATGTGGCTCATATTGAGTCTAAAAAGAAGTTTTCTACTGAAAATAAGACAAAAACACTTGAAAAGATTTCAGGTTTTTGCAAAGCTTAAGCGTGGGTTTTGCTCCTGAGCAGGGAATTTAGTGTGCATTAAGTGTGTTTTGGCTCCAAAGCATGCATTTCAGCTTCCAAATGGCCACTTTGCCAAGAGTTTCAGCTCCAAACAGGGAACTATAGTGCCCAAGGAGGCACTTTGATATGCGTTTTGGCTCCTAAGAGGGAACTTTAGAACTTGTGTTTGGTTCCAAAAAGAGGACTTCAGTCTGTGTTTGGGCTCCCAAGAAGAGTGTGTTTTACCTCTCAGGAGGGCGAATAGACTGTATATAGAGTGGACAGTGTGGCTCCACCATTTACCATTGTACTGTTTTGAAGCCAAAATTCCCCCGTCACAGGCGCAGCCATTCACAGCCAGAGTCTGTGCAGTAGAGACTGTGAGGGATTCTGGGAAAATCTGAGTGGAGCTGGGTGACAAAAATAATATATACTTTTTTTCTTTTGAGAGTCTAATCACTTCCTGACTCTACCTCCTGACATATTTCACAATCCCCGAAAAAAGTACATGAGATCAAAATCTGTCAGTCATCGTTAAAGCCTAATTTTTAACCTTGTTTAACTAATGAAAAAGAATTTTTTCAGAAAAAAGAGGACTTGAATTCAAGACAGACAAATGATATCTTCAAATCACCACAACAATCAGATGTGAGAAACATTTCTACGAGGTGTATTATTTTTTAAGTTTAACCACAGCCCATCTGGAATGACTGGGGAGCCGGATTTTTTAACCTATACTGCAGCCAGCCACCAGGGGGAGCAGTTTTTGTGGCGACGTCACTTCGAGCCGAGCAAGATGACGTCAGTTTTTTCTACAGTCTATGGGAGGGCGCTTTATCACACATTTGGCTCCTACAGGGCACTTTGTGTGTTTAAAAAAAAAAAATCCCTTCCTTGCCTCCAACTAGTTCAAAATGAAGCAGCTTGGCTTTTAACTGGTTTCAGAAGACGGCTCCACATCACTCCAGTTTTAGCCTCCCACAGAATTGATTTTAAGATTTTATTGATTCACTTTAAAGCTCTCTGAGACTTTCTCCAAGTCATATTTCTGAGCTGCTGGTAACGTATGAGTCCGCTCGCAGCCTCAGATCCTCTGGCGAAGCCTCCTGGTGACAGAGCTTTCTCCATCAGAGCTCCTCGACTTTGGAGCTACCTGCCAGAGGATATCAGGTCTCTTCTTTTAAAAACTCATTTTTACAGACTGGCTTTTATATGATGCTGTCTTTTGTCTTTATTTTCATCTTTATCTTATTTTGGATTTACTGTCTTTTTAGTATTTCTCTTATCTTTTACTTCCCACCACTTTAAGTCCATCCTCTTTAATTACTTTATCTATGTTATGTTAATTGTTTAATCTTTTGCTCATGTGTGTGATTCTACTTTATCTTTGCTTTATTATTATTATTATTAATGTTGTTATTATTATTATTATTGTTTTCATTATTTTTTTTCATTATTATTATTATTATTATTATTATTATTATTATTTTCATTATTATTATTTCATTATTATTATTTCATCATTATTATTATTTCATTATTATTATTATTATTATTATTATTATTATTATTATTATTATTATTATTATTATTATTATTATTATCATTATTTTCATTATTATTATTTTATTATTATTATTATTATTATAACTGATATTATTATCATTATTATTATTATTATTATTATAACTGATATTATTATCATTATTATTATTATTATTATAACTGATATTATTATCATTATTATTATTATAACTGATATTATTATCATTATAATTTTATCTTTTCATACTTGCTATCGTGTTTTATTTTATTTAATTTTTTATTTTTTTTTAACTGCCTTTTATTACTTTCTTTCTTTTTCTTACTGAGTTTATCTTTTTAGCTTTTATTTCAGTCTTTATGGTCTCATTATAAGTTGCATGGTGCTTTTATCTTCTGGACTCCTGTGACGTTTGCTCCTTGCTGTGGTCTTTTTTACCTTGTGTGCTGTTTTTGTTTCCCTTTGCTTTGTTGTCTGCTTTTTCCTGTATGTTGTCAAAGCACATTGTAAACTTCTGCTTTTAAAGGTGCCATATGAATAGTTATTTTTATTGTTACTAAAGCAAGAGTTTGGGCTCTCAAGAGGACAGTGTAACTACTGGGCTTTGGTTCCCAGGATGCCACTTCAGCTTCCAAAAAGCCACTTTACTCTTTTAGCTCTACAGAGGGCACTTTAACGTGTGTTTTGCAAGAATTAGGCCACGAGATCTTTGTAACCTGAACCTCCCCTACCTCCCTGATACCTCAAATAAACCTTTTCCTGCCCTCTTTTTGTGGTTTACCTGTGAGTTGGTTCAGTTGTTTTCTTTATTCCTGATTTTTGAGCTGATTGTTTGTTTTTTGAGCAGTAGAAATTTACAGCATCCTTCATTTTCCTGCTCAGAATCCTGAAATATCCAGATATAATTAAACTAACAGCCCTCATGTTGTAATGTTTTTCTGCTGAACCTTAAATAGTTCTGTAATCTGCTCGTCCCAGCCTGCTGTTTGTTGTCTTATTTGAATAAAAGCTTTTATTAAAGGATTACTGACAGACAGACAGCAGGCCGCTCTGCAGAAAACATCTCAAACACTAAGAATATAAAACAGGAGTCACCGTCTGCTGTTAAGCTCTTAATGTGTGTTTTTGTTGGAGTTGAAACTGTTGGTGCGTTTTGTCCCAAAACTAATCCGCGAGCTGGAGAAAAGAGGATAAAATCTGCGCACAATACGCACGTTATCACGGAGCAGCTTTAAATGCTTCTGCGGAAAGTTCACGGTGAGATGATGAAACATTTAAGCGCAGAGAGGAGCAGGACAGGTCCTCGGCGTGTGTTTTCTCCTGGTTTCGTGTTTTTGTGGGACAGGAGAAGAAAAGATGTTACTGCAGAGAGGAGTGAAAGGAGCTTTTGTACGTAAGAGACGACAAAGAGCACGATTATAATCCCGCTCCTCCCTGCAGTGAGGTCTGCACAGTTTGAAGCACGGTGCTCCAGTTTTTACTGCAGCTGAACAGAGTTTGGACAAGAGAGTGGCATGGTGTGTGTGTGTGTGTGTGTGTGTGAGTGTGTGCCCTGACCTGCAGACGTCTCTGATCTCCGCTCTCCTGTGTGTTGCAGGGTCAGGATCAGCCGGCTGTTCCTGATCTGCAGATCCAGTCTCTGGTTCTCGCGGCTCAGACGGACCGACAGCAGCAGCCCGTCGGGGTTCCACGTCCTGAACTGGAACTGAACGGAGAAGCCTCCCAAGATGGCCGACGGCGAGGCCATGGGGAGTGACAGGAAGCTGCTGCTGGAGCTCAGGAAGGTGACGGCGACCAGCGAGGGACGGGAGCACGAGAAGGTGACGTTACCCTGAGGGACGGGACGTGTTCTGGTCACATGAGGAGGAAGTCTGTGTCTCATTCGAAACACATGAATGTAAAAAACTGAGCTGAGTTGAATCTTTTTCTTATTTCTGGCCTTTTTCGTCTTTCTTTACAGAGGATAAGACAGTGACAGAGCTGGAAAGGAGAAAGACTGGGAGCAAACCTACGCTGCGGGCCACGTGAACACGTGACTAAACCACAAGGTCAGGCCGAGTCGACTTTTCTTTTGTGAAAACTAAATCAATAATTAAATATGAACTAGCGTCTCCCCTGACTGAATCCCACTCACCACGCTGTAAATCTGCGGTTTGCGTCTCTTGGCGAGGTCGATGATATTGATGCCGTTGTAATAAAGGTTCTCGATGCAGCCGTGAAAGTTCCTCCTGAGGAAGGTGCCGGGTTTCCCGGGCAGAGGGATGCCTCCGAAGCTGAGCTGGAGAACAACGAGGAAGCAGGAGCATTAATTAGTACTCACTCTGTGCACTTATCTTCTGGTTAGATGAGTCTGTGTTTTGATCTGGGTGCAGACAAAGTAACGCTCTGCAGAGTTTCTGACCTGGAATGACTTGAATATTGAGGGCATCTTTATTCAGAAAGTTTCACTTTAATAACACAGAGCAGCTGAATCTACATGCAGTGTTACAGTGAGATGGGTGAAAGGATAAAAATAGAGTCTGTCAAAAAACTGATCCAGATTCTAAAACTGAGCTGGATTGAAAATGTTGGACAGTATTTCAGGTTTCCATGAGAGGAGAGCAGTGGCGTGCACAGACTTTTTGAAAAGGCGCAAAAGATAAAGAGGAACATACAGCTGAAGAGAGCCCCAAGATCCGTGTGTTTTCAGCGGGAATTTAAGACACGTTTAAATGTCATATAAATGACCCAGTAGAGCTTTAAAACAATGTAAGCAGTAGGGGTCTGAGATTTTGCTGAGGGCTGCACAGGACTTTAACATTTTTAAAAGGAAACTTAAAACTTACCTTTTTAGTCTAGCTTCACTGCAAAAAAGTGAAATTTTATCCAGTGTTTTTGTCTTATTTTTGGCAAAATTGTCTTATTATTCTTGATTTGATTGACATTCAACTGGTCCTTAGAGAGAAAAATGACTTATTTCAAGTTATTTAAAGAGAAAAAAAATAGGTCTGAATTGCCTAAAACAAGTAAAACACACAATCTGCCAATGGAGCAAGAGAAATTTGCTTTAAAACTAGAATAATGTCTTCATACTAATTACTTTTCTCTTGTTCCATTGGCAGATATTTTTTTACTTGTTACAAGCAATTCAGACCTCATTTTTTGTCTTCAAATAACTTGACATAAAACGTTTTTCTGGACTGATCAGGTGAATGTGGCTCATATGACGTCTAAAAAGACATTTTTTCACTGAAAATAAGATAAAAATACTTGATAAGATTTCAGCTTTTCGCAGTGTAGTTATTTATCTAAACAAGTTTGAATCTTTTTCTTCTTCTTTGTAAAGGCATATAATCTTGATCTTTCAGTTCAATATTCATTTATTTATTTTTGTCAGTTCTAACTTAATTATTTATCGTATTTACTGCACTGCTTCTTTTAGCTTTTAATTCTTTATTTTAAAGATTTAGTTTATATCATTTTCTCTTTTACTGCTCTAGTCTTTCAATATTTTATGGTCCTATTACTTTCTTTTAATTTGGTAGTTTCATTTTCTTTTTTTGAGTTTAACATTTTACTTTTCTTCAATGTTTCTTCATTATAGTCTCCAAATAGTTTCCTATGTTCCACATCTGCACTGATTTTAATGACATTGTGTTCAACTTGTGCGCTAAGGGTGTGGGTTGGTGTTTGGGGTAGAGGTTTATGGACTGATGTGTGCACTTATGGAGGTTGTCGGGTCTCTTATAATAATAATAATAATAATAATAATAATAATAATAATAATAATAATAATAATAATAATAATAATAATAATAATAATAATAATAATAATGATAATAATAATAATTTTTCATTATTATTATTATCATTATTATTATTATTATTATTATTATTATTATTATTATTATTATTATTATTATTCTCTTTTTGGCTATTATTATTTTTATTATATTATTATATTGTCATTATTTATTTATCATTATCATTGCTTTTTTAATATAATGGCTTTTATTATTATTATTATTATTATTATTATTATTATTATTATTATTATAATTATTATCATTATTATTATTATTATTATCATTATTATATTGTCATTATCTTTAAAATTTTAAATGTTATTTTTATGTTAATTAATTTATTTTTTATTTACTTCTTGTTTTCTTTTGTCAAACACTTTAGGTTGCCACTGTTGTGTATGAAAAGTGCTTTATAAACACAGCCTCATTGATTGATTGAATGTTTTTGTGTTTTGGCTCCTGAGTGAGCATTTATTGTGCATTTTAGCGTCCTGGCCCCCAAGAGTTTTCTTTACTCAGAGCTTTTCAATCATTGTGCCATTAGGAGCGGGGCCAGCCTCCCCCCCGGCCCTCTCTGTGCACACCACTGGTCTGAGGCACTGACAGAGTCACATGACATCCACCTGGGAAGATCACACTGACCTCATAGTCGACCTCCAGCGAGTCTCCCTCCCCTCTGGTGGTGAAATGCTGTGTGTGCGAGTCCACGGTCAAGTTGACTTGTTTATTGAAGCGCTCGATGAGGACAGAGTGCCAGTGCTGGTCGTCCAGCAGAGAGCCGACCGTGACGGCGACTCGACTGCTGCTGAACCTCAGCCGCGTGTCGTCTGGTGCAAACACACAAAGGAACAATGAAGCTTCACATGTTCTAAAAACAGACAGTTTTGTTTGATCCAGACTTAAATGAGTTGATTTCAGAGGTTAAAAGCAGACATGATCTTTTCTTTAAAATCCTTTTAACACAGTTATTCAGAAAAACAGTCTTTTCAGTCGTTTTCCTTTTAGTATCTGCTGGGAAAAACATCACACCCAGCTGAAAACCTCTTCATAAAGCAAATGCCAAACTGTGACCAGACTCTGGATGAAACATGGATAAACAGGTGACCTAAGTGAGACACTAATCCTGGATTTAGCTTCCTGCGGAGGCCCCCGATCTGTGAAGAGCTCTGTGAGGATGATAGTGGCGTGCTATCACATCTCCCATCAAGCTTACACAGTTCATCATCTCAGGGAGCGTTAATCTGCGCAGGTGTTGGTGTGTCTCACCCAGGTTGAGGTAAAGAGCCAGTTTTCCTCGGTGGAGCTCCAGGGTGATGTAGTCACCCCTCTGCCCCTCCCCGTGCAGCAACACCCCCTCCGCCTGCCGACTCTTGAAGCGCAGAGAGATCACATCTTTCACCGTCGACATCGACTTCTGGTTGAAGCGATAGAGCAGGGAGCTCCTGCCGTCAAAATCTGCGACGTCGGACTCTGAAACAGAGAGAGATCAGGATGAAAACGAGTTGAGTGTAAACCTTTGTTCTCTTGGTTTTATGGAAATAGTTTCTCACTCACTGTAGGAGCAGCCGTACAGCTCCACCCTGAGGCCCAGCCAGCCGCTCGGGTTCCAGTCCAGAGGGACGAAGCGCAGGAACCGAGTCCTCACAGAGGGAGACAGCTTGTTCTGCACCAGGGCCTCGGAGTTCACGTTCCCCAGGAACATCTGAAAGACACAGGGACAGAAGGACCGAGCTGATTTCATCCAATATAAAAAGAATCCACCATCCAAACCCACGTCTCAGGAGCGCCTGTGATGGGGCGGCGTCAGGAGGCCGAGGTCTCCCTGATGGGTTTGGGTTTTTGTTTTTACTTGGATGAAAGTCTGAGTTTCTGCTTCATGAGATTTCTTTCTGGTCTCTTCATCATTTTATTTCCCCAATGACGTGGCTCCCATTTCTCTTTTCTGTCGGGTCAAAGTATTTTTTCTGTATCAATCTGATAAAATCTTTGTAGAGTTTTACTTCCACTGCAACTTTTAGGACACAGGAGGGCCCGTTTTTATCTTCTTTTATTAGTTTCCCAAACTGTGGCCCCGGTTCTTGGGGTCCTCTTCCTGGGGAAACATAACGCAGGTTTGGTCTGGCTTGTGCTTTGTTTTGCAGCAAATAACTAAGATTACCAAGTATTTTTGTCTTATTTCAGTAAAAATGTATATTAAGACTAAATATGAGCCACATTCACCTGACCATTCCAGGAAAAAAGTCTTATTACAAGTTTCTTACTAAGATACTGTTGTAACCTTAAAAGGATAGTTCAGTTTTTTTGAAGTGGGGTTGTATGAGCTCTATGTGACCACTAAGGACATTAGATACAGTAGAAAGTTGTCTCCTCTCCCTCAGTAAGACACAGACTTTAATCGATGGTGACGAGGAAATAGGCGCTAACAGGAACCGTACCAGATTCAAAGGCTATTTTCTCTGCCTACAAGAACTAAAATCAAAAAGTAATACCACAGTTTAAGAGTACGCTACATAAAATATTTTTTAAGTGCATTAAGTCTTGATCTTGATGTCCAGTGTCCGCAGATGTTTCCTCTGTATTCCTTTCAGTCGCCATCTGTAGCAGCTCCTCTTCTGTGTGCTCCGGTTCATACAGGTATCCTTTTGGTTCCAAAGTGAATGGATCTTCATTGTCGCTGTCATAGTCACTCATTTTGAATTTCCTACGCTGCCTCACAATCCTTAGAGTACAAACAAAAGAATTACGATACTTGATCAAACTTACACGAGGCTAAAACCAGCGCTCGAAGCATAGCTTGTTTACATTCCCTACAGCTGAAAGGAGGAGGGGGGACGGAGCGCACTAGCGCTGCGCAGAAGGACACATGACCAGTTAGTTAGGTCCGGATACATGTTAATATTTCCAAAGACTTAATGCACTTAAAAAATATTTTATGTAGCGCACTCTTAAACTGTGGTATTACTTTTTGATTTTAGTTCTTGTAGGCAGAGAAAATAGCCTTTGAATTTGGTACCGTCTGTCCCTGTTAGCGCCTATTTCCTCTTCACCATCGATTACAGTTTGTGTCTTACTGAGGGAGAGGAGACAACTTTCTACTGTATCTAATGTCCTTAGTGGTCACAAAGAGCTCATACAACCCCACTTCAAAAAAACTGAACTATCCCTTTAACAAGCACATTTCTCTTACACCACTGGCAGATTTACTTTTACTTATAATAAGCAACTCAGAGCTCATTTTTGTCTTAAAATAACTTGAAATAATACATAGTTCTGGACTGGTCATGTTGATGTGGTTTATATTAAGTCTAAAAAGACATTTTTTTTTTCCCGAAAAATCACATAAAATTACTTGAAAGGATTTCAGGGTTTTGCAGTGTAAAAATCAGAATGTCAATTAAATTCTTTTTGTAAAAGAAAAAACATCTGGTTGGTCACACTTCACAGTCTGCTCCTCTCTCTGGTTTTTCCAGCAAACCCTCTGATATCTGGAACCAGAAATATCAAACATGTCTGATATTTACGACCCCAGATCTCGCTGTACAATTGTCATATTGACGTCGTCTATTAGTTGCAAACCATATCCCCAGTTGGCTCTGAAATCATCTGGTGTGTAGTTTCTTTCTGGAAACATTTAATGACATTTTACCTCTCGCTTTGTTCAATAATCCCCATCTTTGTGTGCCTATAACACTCCTCTTCCTACACACCTTTCAGACTCAGTTAACACTCATTAAAGCAAAAAGCAATAAGTGACTGAAAATGAATCTTCCTGATTTAAATCCGTTTCTGTTTGTTCCTGATTAAACTGGTGAGCGCTCCGCTCTGTCTGTCTGTCTTTGTGTCAGCGCTATTATTAGCTTCACTTTATTACATCAGTAAATATACACAGCCTCAGGGTGAACCTGAATAAACAGAAAACACCCACTGAAGCGTCTGTTTCCTGTCAGCGTGGCAGAGGTTTGATCGACTTAAAGCAGGGAGCAGAGCTGACGCTAAAATCCTGATTTTAACATCGTCTGTGTGACCGACAGGGATGTTTTCATACATGATCATTCAACAGGAGGCCGTACACTCTCCTGTGCTTTCACTCGAGGTGTGTGTGTGTGTGTGTGAGCAGGTGTAGTCTGCAGACAGGAAACAGGAGCTGCTGCTCCTCATTATCCTCCTCAGGCTCCTCTGAGCTCTTACCTTTGAACCTCTGCTGTTTAAAATGTCAGACACAGGCCAATTAATCTGGCACACACACACACACTGAACACACACACACACACTCACTCACACAGCTGCCTAATGAGCTGACAGTTGTTGTGATGCTGATTTAAACATGGAGGGATGTATAATGTCAGTCAGGCTCTGTGAAGGCGTCTTTAATTGCGGTTTGGACTCTCAGCGTCAGGATCTACATCTGATTATTTCTGCCGGCTTCACTCATGACACGATGAGTTTTTACACCAGATTTTTACCGCGACATGTAAGACAAACCCTCTCTTTTTAAGTCAGGTGTAAGTCTTTCTTTTCTGTTTACTGTAGATTGTTTGGACGTTGTATTAATACACACTTCCTGCTCACAGGCATGTCCCAGGTGATGAACCCTGACCCTGATGGACTGGGAATTCAGTGGTCTCTTGCTTGTCTTCTGAAGGTAATCTGTAAGCAGGAAACAACCTGCAGACACTCTCCCCTACACCACCACGTCTGCATCATAACACCACCTGAAGGCGCAGCAGCCTGGTGTAGCTGTAATCTCAGTCTCAGACTCACCCCTCCCCCGTCCTCCTGTCTGTACTGCCTCCACACCTGGCCTGTGTCGCTGTACAGCAGCAGGTACCGGCTCACCCAGTCTGAGCTGGCAGAGCGCCCCTGTGTGGCCACAGCTGTCACCTCCACCTGCTCCCTGAGGTCCACCTGCAACCAGGGCTCCCGGTCTGTCACCATGGGGGACCAGCCTCCTGCTCCTGGAGGGGGGGGACAGAGAGGAGGTCTGTTAATGTCAGCGTGTGTGTCTGTGTTGTGTTTGATACAGCAGGTCTGAAGAGACTCACCGTCTCTCCTGTTGATCTTGGCGTTGTGAGCTGCAGAGCTGAAGGACGACTGAGACGAGCTCCTGAAGGAGGACTGTGGTAATGAGGACACCAACGGGCTGTTACAGTTATCTGAGGAGGACACAGGAAAATCTTTGAGACTTTCAAAATTAACTCAAAGAATAGAGGTCTTATTGAGCTCTCCATCTCCAGACACGATACTCTGTGACGCTATATTTCAGCTCAGTGAATTTTATTCTAATCTGCTGGACGGAGACGCGCCAACAAGATGGCTAGCTGGAAGAACGGAATCTCCTAGTGGTCGAAGTGCAGAAATGCAGGCATCTGTATGACTCTTCACACAGAGATCACCGTGATAACCGAGTGGTAAATACTTAATAGCGTGAAATTGCGGCCACTCTCGGTAGAGAAGAGATATCGGTTTAAACGACCTGAAAAAATCTCTGGGGCAGATCTGTTATGTTGTAAACAAAGGCAAACTTCTTGTACTCTCGTGTAGTGCTTTGGTAGATGTATGTTTGTGATACACCGCCCCCTGCAGTTTGGGAAATGACACCAACGGACGCAGCGCGGATCTCGTGCGTCTCATTTCTACGTGTCATGTTCGTACGGAAAGCATAACAGAGCCTTAAATGTTTAAGATTTCTAAATATTTTGCTAAGATTGCTTAAAATTTAGTTCTGATATCTAAATACTTAACAATGATTTCTAAAAATTTCATAATGATTTCTAAATATGTAGCTAATATGCAAATTCAAAGTTCCGTCCACCGGAAGCACCAAAATAAAAGTTTGAGGAAACGACTAAGCCAAGCGGGATCCTGAGACTGCTAAACGAATTAACAGAGATTACCAGTAGGGCCATTTTGGATGTTATTCAGAGTTCCTCAAGCTCGACTTCTTCGATGTCCGCCAAAGGATCTTAAACAGTGCCATCACAGCACTTGGTACATTTCTTATCTAACAGCTAATTTAATCCTTTGTGTTTGATGTTGTTACCTTTATTTTGGTGCTTCCAGTGGGCGGAGCTGTAAATTTGCATATTACCTTAATGTTGAGAATTTGTACCTTAAGATTTTTGAAATCTTGGCAAAAAATTTAGAAATTCTGACTAAAAATTTAGTACTAGTCAAATGTTAAGAAATATTACCTAAATATTTTGTATTAGCTAAATATTTAAAATCTTAACTTAATATTTAGTATCAGCTTGATATTTAAAATCTGAGCTAAATATTTAGTATTAGCTAAATATTTAAAACCTTAGTTAAATATTCAGTATTAGCTTATCTATATCTATATATTTAATTAAGATTTGGTAAATATTGAGTATTAGCTACATGTATAAAAATCTTGGCTAAATATTTAAAATCTTAGCTAATTATTTATCATTAGCTTAATATTTAGATACCCTTACTAAACATAAAGAATGTAAACTAAATTTTCCGAAATATAGCTAAATATTTAGAATCAAGACATTTTTTTTATAACATTTAACATTTATATTTCATTTTTGGCAGGTATATTTCACAAACTTTTCTCTGAATCTGTATAAAAAAAGTGATGTTTTAGATTTAGATGTAAAGATATCTTGAAGTTATTTGTAACGTGTGCATCTTCTCAATCGGTGCCCTATAAGAGACAGCTGTTCACATCCTTAACCATCATCTCCAAACCAGCATCACGACCAAGCGGCAACCTCCGGTCTAAGAATATGAGACAATGTGGAAGTGCTAAAATCTGCTGTTTCTCCAGTGTTTGCTTGAGGCTGGCTCCAGAAGTACAGGAAGTCACATACACACCAAGCCAAAAAAAAAGCTGTTTTCAAAGCAGAAATTAACCTATTTACAGCCTGGTTCAAAAAACGTCTCCTGTCTGAGTCAAGTTTACTATCAGCACACACTGTACAGGGGCTATATTTTTTTTAACTCGGTCGTTCAGAGGAAATTAAGATCGTGAGCTCGCCCAACCTTTTGTCCGCTTTCTGTTTGTGTTGTGAGTGAAATTTCCATACTTTGAGTATAAAACAATCCCACTTTTTGAGATGCACTTAAAGATCACAAAATCTAGTATCTGGGTTTATACGATGACGTATTTTGTAAGTTTACAGGTTGGTGCAGATTCTGTGATTTATACGTTGTGGGATTTCAAACCATTTTACCGATGTTTATAATTTTCTTTGACCACAGCTCAGCATCAGTGGAGAGGAAATCACAGCTTGAGCCAAATCTGGATCTACTATTATCAGATATTAAATCTACTATCAGTAGACATTAATCTACCGTCATTAGACGTTAAATCTATCAGTGTCATCTGTCGGGTCAGAATGCCATGTCCAGTTTTTGCCAAATCAGTGTTAACATGAGCTGTTTTAAATCTGTTTGCCCTCATAAAGCAGATCTGATGTCTCCAACTGGGTAAACCTTTGAGTTCATGCTGGCTCAGTCATTGGTATATCTTTATCTTCTGAGCCATCCTGAATACATTTTCTTTCCTTTAACCCTGAAAGATGGAATTCACAACCTTTGTTTGTCATTCCTAAAAAGCCTTAAAGTGTTTTTTAACCCAGAACAATTTACGCTCTGATTCTAAATTGTAAAACTTCGTAAGCCTGAATGTAATTGAGTTACGAGTAAAAGATTTGGATGCAGTTTTTACGTCCTCACACAGCAAATTGGACCCCGACTTCCTGGAAAACCAGCGTAAAACTCTCCATGGCATCCAATGTGTCGTTAAGCAGACCCATGCAGCCGTAACTGTCAGTCTCTGCGGGCTCTATAACTGATTCACCATGTGTGAAAGGTGCAGGTTTTATACCTCCTGTGTGCTGTCACTCACACAGACTACCGTCTGCAGGCTGATCCACTGTCACCTCCTCTCTGTGGGATAATAGGAAATCCAGCACAGTCCAGAATGTGATTGTGTTTTCAGCACACTCTCTATGCAAAGCTGCAAGTTTCAAATCTCATATTCACGCCGGCAGAGAGGAGCACAAACACCAGGGTGTGGAAATCTCTGTGACACGAAACCACAAAAGATGGAGGGAGAAGGAGAGACTCGAGAGCGTCTGTTTGTAAGAAGAGGCTGAAGTCACATGGGGGACCACAGTCAGACCTCCGGAGGGTTTCATTGTTCCAGTTCGAGGTAAAAATAATAACAGACTCCACCCCGCTTCCTGTGCTGATCTCTGTGGACAGCAGTGAGGCTGCATTCAGAGATGGATGACTGTTTCAGACGGTGAGCTTTGTGCTTTTTCGCTTCTCAGATGATATCAAGTAAACAAAAGGCTCTATGGAGGCTGTGGAGTTTTATCACTTCAAAAAGCCTTCCTCTGGTGTCCCTCAGGGCTGTATTCCAGTCCCCCTGTAGTTTAGTCGGTACACAGATCTGTTACTGGTCTCCTCCTGCTTTATTATCAACACATATGCTGATGGTACAGGCATTAAAACGACGGAAAAACACAAATGAAGCTTTGCTAAACTTTCTGATGTAACAGTTAAAGTGCTGTTGAGCTATTTTAAGACATTTCTCTTGTTTTAGAGCTTTTCAGAAATATGTTATTCACAAAGTCACTCACTTACACAGCAAACAAGTCCTGATGATAAATCAAACGAAAATGAAACTTAAGCCCAAACGGTTTGGTTTGCTTTGGCTCATATGGTGTCTTCTTGTAAAACTTCAGTGAGATACTCAGACACTGTATAACTTTAATAATCAGATCACCGTAAATAATGCATATTGTATTACTCCTCATTTTCTTTGATGTTTGTTTATTTAAGATTCTTTGATCACATGGTGTGTGCATGGAGTGGTGAGGGTTATCATAATTTGCAACTAATCTTCAAAGCCCTGTTTCCACCAAGCGGTTCAGTTCGGTTTGTCTCGGCATGGCACACGTCTAATCCCAGGACAGACCCCCTTCGCTGAAAGAAAGCTTGATTGTGCTTTGTATCAAAGAGCTTCGTGCCAATCACAGAGAGGACAAAATGCTGGATGTCTTCCAATCATTGCTCTTTGTTCACTGTGTCACATTTTTCTTCTTTGTTGGATTTACTAGCGGGCTACACTGTGTCGCGCAGCTATGGCGTCACACTATTATGTTACTGATGCAGCTATGGGCATCCAGTTTACACGCCGCCTGACACGAGGGGGCACCGTTGGCTGTGGAAATCCAAACAAGGCCAAACTCAACCGAGGCAACTTGTTCCAAACCGATCTGATCTAAACTGGACTGCCTGGTGGAAACGGGGCTTAAGTTTCATTTTCGTTGAAATCATCAGGACTTGTACCCTGTGTCGGTGAGTGACTTTGTGAGGCTTTTTTAGCGTTTAAGAAGGGTTTTGTGTCACACAGATACACAGTACACTGGAAAAAACTGAACTCCTATCAAGTGTTTTAGCTAACATTTTAGCTATAGGCTCATTTTTTAGCCTTTAGCTCCTATTATTGCCTTTAGCTCGTGTTTTATCCTAGTTTGTGTTTCAGCCTTTAGCTCGTGTTTTAACCTTTAGCTCATGTTTAAGCCTTTAGCCCCTGTTTTGGCTTTAGCGCTTGTTTCAGCCTTAAGCTCATATTTTGGCCTTAAGCTAAGTGTTAGCCTAGTTTGTGTTTCAGCCTAGTTTGTGTTTCAACCTAGTTTGTGTTTCAGCCTTTAGTTCATGTTTTAGCCTTAAGCTAAGTGTTAGCCTAGTTTGTGTTTAAGCCTTGTTTGTGTTTCAACCTAGTTTGTGTTTCAGCCTTTAGCTCCTGTTTTGGCTTTCGCTCATGTTTTAGCCTAGTTTGTGTTTCAGCCTTTAGTTCATGTTTTAGCCTGAAGCTCGTGTTTCAGCCTTTAGTTCATGTTTTAGCCTGAAGCTCGTGTTTCAGCCTTTAGTTCATGTTTAATACTTTAGCTCGTGTTTTAGCCTGTAGTTTCTGTTTTAGCCTTTAGGTTGTGTTTTAGCCTTTAGTTCATGTTTTAGACTTTATCTTGTGTTTTAGCCTTTAGCTCATGTTTAAGCCTTTAGCTCCTGTTTTGGCTTTAGCTTGTGTTTTAGCCTGTAGTTTCTGTTTTAGCCTTTAGTTCATGTTTTAGCCTTTATCTTGTGTTTTAGCCTTAGGTTTGTATGTTAGCCTTTAGTTTGCCGTTACTTTTGTCTTATTTTCAGTAAAAAATGTCTTTTTAGACTTAATATGAGCCACATTCACTTGACCAGCCCAGAAAATGTCTTGCTTCAAGTTATTTAAAGACAAAAATGAAGTTTAATTTGCTTATAAAAAAATCTGCCAATGGAACAACAGAAAACTCACTTGAAGTAGGACATTATTCTAGCTTTAAGCACATTTTCGAGGAAATTTCTCTTGTTCCTTTGGCAGATTTTTTCAACTTGTTACAAGCAATTCAGATCTCATTTTTGTCCCTAAATAACTTGAAACAAGACATTTTCCTGGGCTGACCAGTTGAATGTGGCTCATATTAAGTATAACAAGACAATTTTAACCCAAAATGAGACAAAAACACTTGAGAAGATCTCAGCTTTTTGCAGTGTGCCTTTATTGAAGCTAATTTTGAGTTTTCTTTGTGTTTATGTTGCAAGTTTACAACCTATTTAACTGACTTAAATAACAACCTAACCTATAGAGTAGGGAAACGTTTGTTGTGTGTACTTGTGGCCAATAAAGGTGAGAAGAAAAGGAGACGAGTTGTTTGCGCCGTACTTGTTCTGAGTGCCCTTCCTGAAGGAGTTTATTGACTTATAGGAAGTGTAGTTCAGTAAAATCTGGACAGACACAGCCGCCCTCCTCTTCTCCTGCTTCACTTTAAAGCGTCCATGTGCTGACGGCGAGCGATCAGCCTAAAAGCTTCACCTCAGACGCTCTGTAGGTTTTTATTTTGATCTCATGGTCTCGGATGTAAAATCTGCCACTTTGAGCTACATGACAAACTGGGGAAGAGCTTTATTTGGCTTTTTTTTTCATTGCTTCAGCTTTTATTTTTTTATAGACCTGTCTGATATGTTTGTATTTCTCTGGGTCCCTTCACAGGGCAGCTATAACTCTGAGAGATTATCTGCAGTGACCTGATGAGCTGTTAGAGGAGCTTTTTGCCGCCAGATTCTCTCTGCCCTTCTGCTTACCTCATGTTTTTGAGGAAAACAGCAAAAATCAATCTGTCGCTGTATTTTGCCTTTAATGTGTTTTCTGTTCGCCCATTTGGAGCACTGAGACGCCATAAACGGGTCATCTCTGTCGATGGTTTTCCTCAGCCTGCAGGTGCTCTGACGTTTAACCCTCATCTTTGCTCCTTGCGCTTTCCCGCCTTGATTGCTCTCGCCTCTGTCTTGTTATCCCTGATTGTCTGTGTGTATTACCCCCGAGTGTGTGACAGTTTGTTATGTTTCCTCGTTAGTTCTTCTACTGTCCGACCTATACCTGCCCTGTTTGCCTGCCTCTTTTTTTTTTTTTCAGATTTGTTTTCTCTCCTGGTATTGATTACCTGCACACCAACCCTAGACTGTTAAAATAAACTCTGTCTTTTCACTGCATCCTGCCCTTTGTGAGCCTGCATTTTTGGGTCGATATATCCGTCTGGTTGTGTTACTTTCTGCCTCATTTGTGCAGAATTAACGGCTGCAGAAGCTACACAAACATTTTGATATGTGTAAGACATTCAGAGATGCATTAGCGATTCCTCGACTGCAGCCGTCCAAACAGGAAACAGTGGAGTATCAAGTCCAACATTATCTTCAGCTGGTCTGGTGATATTATCGTTAATAACACATTGTACACAGTCAGACTCCAGCAGGGTTTACTGCAGACTGTGGCGAGCAGACCGTGAATCTGCAGCGTCTCTGTGGGTCTCAGTTTAACACACAGAGTGATATTTCCCCACAGAGAGGATGGATCAGAGCTCATAAAAACCCCTCCTGTGTGTCCGTCTGTGAGTCAGCAGCTGAGTTTGGAGGATTTTCCTGGATTTGTGATTCTGGATCCGAGACAGAGTGTGTTAGAGAGCCAGCTGCTCCATCAGATTAACAGATTACTGAATTATGAGCTGAAATCTGACTCCGGCTGCTGATCACATCAAACTGACCCTGATCACAAACTTCTCACATTGATTGTTGCAAACTTACAAAGCTGTAAAGAAAAACATCTTTAAGATATTTAAAATGTTATCTTTAAGAGGCAAAAAGCTCTGTGTGCAGATTTTTCTTGTAGGGGAGAAAAGTTGGATGATTCTGACTGAAAGTGACTGACACAGAGCAGATAAAGACGATTCAGCTCCTCCATTCATCCAGGGGACAATGCCACATTGTGTACCAGCATACAGCCCTTGACAACAGCTCAGGAATACAGGACGTGATAAAGTGTCGCACCCAGCAGCAATGTGAATGTGGGAGGTCATGTATACAGCAGTGAGCAAAAAAAGAAACAACAGCAACAACGAAAGTGTAGCAAGACAAAAAAAGACGCCCAGAACGACAGGAAAGAGGAAGAGGAATAAAAAAAGATGACATCAAGAAATGTTTTGTTTTAAGCATAAATAAAGTGTGTTCCCTCCTGACCCATTCTGCCTCAAACAGCTGCAGTGATTAACTCTGATCCCTGGCACCAACATTAATGATTCAGACGTTATTCACACATTTAGATTAACAGGATTAATGTTCATTATCAGGCGGATGCTGGCGGCTCTCTGCAGGCTCTGCATCTGTCACCAGAGAGCGTTTCTCCGTGTCTTTGCTGTTTCTGTACAGAGACGCAGAGACATGGACGGACATTGATTATCAACACCTCATTCACAGAGAGGACAGAGTCTCCCAGCGGACCGTGAATGCACCATTCTCATTTTGTTAGTTTGCGTTTATGAGACACAGGAGCGACGAGATTTGGAAGACGGTGAAATGAGAAACTTGACAGAAACAAGACATGCGAGACAAATCAGACGGTGTTGAAAAGACATGAGAGACGTGAGAGACGTGGAAGAATCTGACAGACGAGATAGTTACAAAAGACATCAGGGACTCAACAGGAATGAGACGTTTCAAAGAGAAACCTTGAGAAGGAAACAAAGCAAGATTGGCAATTTCTAAAGTAATTGTGCTTTGAATGGGAGGAAGAGGCAGCACGCGCTGTAATACAGAACGATGGAAACGTTTAATAATGAAGTATTGTCTGAAAATTAATATATGCAAAGCACCATGAGTGGTATGCATACAAGTATGAGTAGAGTAATTTTAGTAGTAGTCTGAGTAGTATAAGATGATTGGCTACCAATATGAGTATTATGAGAAGTATGCCCAGAAGTATGGTAAGTTGAGCAGTTTGAGTATTATGAGTAGTAGTATGCTAAGTAGTGTTGGTAAAATGAGAAGTAGTAGGCATGCTTTAGGTAGTATGCATTGTAGTATGAATAGTATGGGTGTCTATGCAAGAGAAATATGCGTAGTAGTTTCAGAAGTAAACATTGTAGAATGATTAGTTAATATGGTTGTATACCTAGTCGTATGAGTAATAAGAGAAGTAGACCTAGTATTACGAGTAGCATGCATAGTAGTACAAGTATCATGCCTTGTAGTCCCAGTAGTATAAGTAGTATGCTAAGTAGTACGGGAAGCATGAGTAGAAGTATGAGTGGTATAGGTAGTTTGTATTGAACAATAAGTAGCATGGGTTTGTAAGAGAAATATGCCTAGTAGTTTAAGTAGTATACATAGAAGTATGAGTAGTTAATATGGTAGTATGCCTTAAAAGATGAGTAATTAAAGAAGAAGGCCAATCAGTACCCATAGTGCTATGGGTAGTATAAGCAGTATGAGAAGAATGCCTAGTAGTATGAGTAGTACACAAAGTGGTATACATAGAAGACATGATAGTTTGCCTAGTAGTATTGGTAATAACAGGTGTAGACCTAGTATTATGAGGAGTTTGCATAGGAGTACAAGTATTATTTCTTGTAGTATGGGTAATATGGGAAGTGTGCTAAGTAGCATGCTAAGAACTTTGGGTAGCATGAGTAGGAGTTTGAGTAGTATAGGTAGTATGTATGGGTTTGTAAGAGAAGTATGCCTAGTAGTTTGAGTAGTATCCATTGTAGTATGAGTAGTAAATATGGTAGTATGCCTTGAAGTATGAGTAATAAGAGAAGTACATCTAGTGGTCAGATCAGTATGTATAGTGCTTTAAGTAGTTTTAGCAGTATGAGAAGTATGTTTTGTAGTATGAGTAGTAAACATAGTAGTTTATGCAGTAAACTTGATAGTTTGCCTAGTTGTATAAGTATTAAGAAAAGAAGACCAAGAAGTAGGCATAGTAGTATAAGTATTATTATTTGTAGTATAAGTAGTATAAGTAGTAGACATGATAGTATGCCTAATCGCATAATTAATAAAAGAAGTAGACCTAGTATTAAGAGTAGTATGCATAGTAGTTCAAGTATTATGCCATTTAATAGTGTGAGTAGTACGCTTAGTAGTATGGGTAGTATGAGTAGTAGTATGAGTGGTTATGGAAGTATGTGCAGTAGCATGAGTAGTATGAGCGGTATGCCCATTATTTTGAATAGTACAGTTAGAATGGTATAGTTTTGGATTGAGTAGTATTAGTAGTATGAGATAAACTCATGCTATAGCTAAAGTAAGAGTATTATGAGAAATATGCCTTGCAGTATGGTAAGTTGAGTTGTATGAGCAGTTGTGTGAGTATTATGGGTAGTAGTATTAAAGTGTGCCTAGTAGTATGAGTAGTTTACATGGTAGTATGATAAGTATACATGGTAGTTTCAGTAGTACAGTAAAATGACTTGTTGTATGAGTAATAAAAGAATGAGACCGAGTAGTATGAGTACTATGCTTAGTAGTGCTAATAGCATGGCTTGTTGTATGAGTATTATGAGTAGTAGGAAAAGTATGCTGAGTAGTATGGTTTGTATAAGTGGTGTGGAATGAGTGTTAAAGGTAGTATTTCCACTTTTATGTGTAGTAGTACGATTAGTATTATTTGCCTGGATGGGTAGAAGAATGAATAGTATGAGTAATATGCCTGGAAATATGAGTAGGATACGTATTTTCAATAGTAGTATGAGTAATATGCAAAGCAGTATGAGAAATATGAGCAGTAGTTTTGGCAGGTATGAGCAGCACAAGAAGAATCAAAGAGATAAAATAATTAATTTACATTAAATTAAAGGCATGAGACGAGTGAAAGACATGAAATTCATGAGAGAGGAGAATCTTAGGAGACATGAGACCTGACAGGGACAACAGATCACAGAGACGGGAGCGGCCGTTTAGCCTGAACCGTGACAGATACAGGTCAAAGAGCTGTCTGTCCTCCCACAGACGACGCTGTGGACAGCAGGACGTCCGCAGGCTGTGTGATCAAATCAACGTTGACTGATCCCTTATCGGACATATTTTGCTTTTTACAGCAGATTAAACAGGAGGCAGAGAGTCAGTCTGTGAGAGCGTTTCTGTCTCAGCGTTCAGCCTTCGTGCCTGTAAATCTCTGTCACACTGATCACTGATTTATGGCATCAATGCTAATCTAAAACAGGCAGAAAAATCAGATTAATCTGAACAAAACATCTGATAACTCCAGGTTATCGGAAAATATCCACAGATAAGCTGTGAAATGAAGTTAATCTGTCTTTAACGACAGAGCTGAACATGCTGAGGCTTAATGTGATGAGGCTGTTTTAAGTTCATTATGGATTGAAATGTAATCTGTTCAAGCACAGGAGTTGAGAATTATTCATACTGCGTATGAACCCAGAATATTTCTCCTTGCCTTGTATAATCCATTTTACCTGTTGACATTCTGAATTACAGATAAATATGATGGTGCTGTTAGTGTGACGGTAATTCAGTGAGTATTTTCTAATCTTCTGTCAGCACTTGTGTGTTTTCTCCGCACGTGTCCTGAATCCTCAGCTCCTCTGCGCGTCTGCTTTGAGTTTTATATTTCTGGTGGAAAACACAAGAGGGGAGAAGCTGCTCATCTATCTGCTGATAACGTCATCCTCTCCTCACAAACATGGACTCCCACAGTGGGAGCTCAAAGACTCAGTGAGCAGGAATAATCTGAAGAGAGTGTGCTCACTGAGCTCATTACAGCATTAAATATTAACTCAGAAAAGCACCAGTACCAAAACTGGAACAATGCAGAAACAAAGTGTGAAAATTGGAGAGGTAGGAAACGGAAAGTTAGAAATAATTAAAAAAAAAAAAAAAACAGCAAGAAATTTGAACAATGCATCAAAAAACAAGCCCAAAATAAAGATGTTGTTGTCTGAAAATTAGAATGATAGGGATAAGAACAGGCAGGGGAGTACAAAGCTGGCATAAGTGATAAAAGGTTTTATAACAGCAAGGATAAGACTGGAAAAATACAGAAAATCACAAGTTATGAAATTGGACCGATACAGAGATGAAGTGAAGAGTAAAGTGAAACAATACAGAGAAAAACAAGTTATTGATTGATTCAAGGGGGACCAGCAGAGAAATTGGAGGAATACAGAGGAGCAAAAGAAAGAAAAATGGAAAAAAGAGTTAAACTCAGTGAAAATACTAACTCTGCCAGACTCCATGTGTCTGAAACAGTCTGACTGTAAAGTCGGACGCTGATAGATGCACCCACCCTCCCCCCGCCGTTGTTTGTGAGGGGTAAACATCAGGCTGTGAGCTCAGTGTTTCCTCCGAGCTCACGGCGTCAGAGGCTCAGCAGCAGCATGAATGAGTAATGCAGCTGTCACTTCACTTCTCCTCATCAGCTTGCATCACCGTGCTGCTACACCTTCAACGCACCACCCATATAAACTACCGCTACACTCAACACAAGCAGGTGTCATGGCCGCCCTCAGAGAGCAGATACAGGGCAGGGGAGGAGAGGATGTCGCCGCTGTGGGGCCTGGAAACTCAGATGCTGGATACAGATCTACGGTGGCCACAGAGGGCAAAACACTGGCAGGTATCCAGGAACAGAACCTGGTCTATCACTGCATACAGGTGATCCTGAGTTCTGAGAGTTGTTTTTGTTTTTGTTTCCTGCAAAATCACCACAAGAGGCACTTCAGGGAAATGCTACAAAAGGGGCAGAGGTGATCAGGATCAGCATGTGTTTTTTTTTTTACAGCTTATCACAAACCGCATTCTTACCCTCATCATGCAAATCACCCATGAAATAAGTTGTATGTACTAGGGATGAGCTTATCTGATACACTGACCAGTATTTGTGCCTGACATGGCTATTTTTGGAGGATTGGATAGCATCGAATTTTGTTACGTGATCAGGACCGATCCAGTTTTCATGTGTTTTCAGTCACGCTTTACGGCTGCTGTAAAACAGTGTCTTGCAACATTTGTATAGTGAGTAGAGGTGGGTGAATCGATCCAAATATCGACGATACTGATACCAACGTTGATATTGATATCGCAGCACCAGGGGAACAAGCAAGCAGACTCCAAAAAAAAAGTTTGTTCAAAACTTTTTTATATAACTTTTGTTCTGGTTTGGTAATTCTTTATACTTGACTATTAAAAAAAATGAGTGCAATAATGGGAGAACATTTATTTATATCTTTTTTTTTTTTTTGTATTGTCTGTTTTTGTTTTAATTTTACCTTAAAGTGATAATTTTTGCACTCTATTTTCTTAAAACAATTCTACACAACAATGCTTTGGGAAAAATTTGTTTTCTTACTGTCGTATTTTTTCCAAACATAAATGTTTATTATAACACAAAAGTAATTTGTTGTCACCTTTAAACTTTGCACAAATTCTGTCCTAGGTTTTAACAATATAATCAAAAGGAAAAAATCACAAAAAACACCTTAAGGTCTGCAGTTTGATGATTCATCAACGTAAAATATTACAAAATATCAGTATCGGTATCGGCGATACTGGCCCTGTATTTACTTGGTATCGGATTGATATCAAAATTCCCAGTATCGCCCACTTCTAATAGTGAGCGTTGTAAAGAATCACCAAACGGAGTATGAATTTCTTAGAGAAAGGTATTGGTATCGGATCAGTATCAGCAAAATAAATAATAAAAAAATTGGATCAGAAGTCAAAATATCTCTAGCATGTACCTTTTTTCCTTAGCTTAATAAAAAGCAGAAAATAGCTCAACAATGACCTTTGATTGGACACTGGACTCTTCGAGAAGCACGCTAATAACACTTCACTCCTGCAGCCAAACAGTGTCTAAAACCAGCTCACAACAGTCACTTCAAGCTCCAAGAGGAAAAAAGAGAACTTGGAGAACTCTTGGCCCAATTAAAAAAAAAAGGACTGTGCAGCTTTTTCACTTGCTTAACCTCTGCAAATGAACCAAAATTGCACCAAATAATTCACAAAGCACACGGTAAGGGTCTTATACTCCACAAACTGTGCTGCAGAGCAAATGGTGTCTCTGTGCATCACTGGTGTTTGCATTTAAATGAGCTGTTACGCATTCGTTTGGAGCAAAAAAAGCTCTTTTATATGCAAATGATCCTCATGATTAAATGTACAATCCAACCTCTGGATGACCTAGAAATAAAACACCCAAGCACAGAGTCAGTTAATAATGCTAAGACATTGCTGTTATTATAACAATAACCAGGGGTTAGATCAGTCTGAGGCTACACACACATACAAGCTGAGCCGTGTCTTTTGAGATGATAAGATCTTCCTCTGTCCATGTGGACCGTCGTATGAGAGCTCGCAGCACAGCTCTGTGCAGCACACAGAGAGGAATCAAGAGCTGGAGGAGATGAAACACCAACACTTCTCAGAGCTCCACAGTCTGATGGTGATACAGTTAGCTCCACAGCTACCTGAACCTACAGCAGCAACACTCACCAGACACTCCTCCATGAAACGACCCAGCTTCTCTGAATCCACACAGTCGACTCTTAGAGTGTGTTTAGAAAAATCATGCCTGCAGATGCGCTAGGCTAAGGTGTGCCAGGAAGCCATGAAGCTTCTTCTCCAAACACACAACAAAACAAACAATTTCAACTCTGGCGCCCTCTCCAGGCCTGGGGCTCATCTGTTTAATAAATCAGTTTGCAACAATTTTTTTATTCATTTGTTTTCTGTTTTTTTTTTTAACTTAACTTTTCATCACATGTGGGTTTTCACATTTTGTTGTTGTTGTAGTTTTTGTAGCATTTTAACCCTCTGTTACATGAAATATGAAAGCCTGTGTCAAGATTTTTTTTCTTTAAGTGTGTTTATTCTTCTAAGGACATGAATTTTATTTTCTTTTTTTTTTTCGTTTATTTTTTCATTTTTTTCCTCAATTAATTAATTAATTAATTTTATTTTATCTATTTATTTATTTTATTCTATTTTATTTTTTACTTTTTTATTATTATTTTTCTTTTTATTTATTTATTTATTTTTTATTTAATTTTATTTTTCTTTATTTAATTTTTTTTTTTTTTTTTGTCAGGAAGTAACAGACATGTCCACTCCAGTGGACCTCATGTGCCTGAGCATTATTCAGCATAAAACAGTATGAGCTTGATGTTAAAATAGATTATTTTTTGGGGGTATTCCATGAATAAATATTTATTTTGATGCTTTGCAAAATATTTTAACTTTGTATATTTGATTTGCTTTTTAACAATCTGATGGATGTCCGTGACTTTCTAAATAATTAAATTAAATTAAATTAAATTAAATTAAATTAAATTAAATTAAATTAAATTAAATTAAATTAAATTAAATTTCAAAAGGTGTAAAAAAAAAAAAAATCCATGACGTAAGTAGAATAATAATACTTGAGGGAAAAAAACCTAATTGAGGCTGATATGCATTTCCATTGTGGAAACCGCTGCATTTAGGAGAAAATGACTCTTAATAGCTTTCCACTACAGTCAGCAGAGGGTTAAATCATCTGCAGCATGTCTTCAATGTTATATAACTGTTGCATTTTTTTATTCAAAAATATCTTGAACCTGCTACTGTTGGAAATATTTTAGGTCTCTGGAGTGAGTTTTGTCCCCTGTAGGCTACCATACAGACAGGAAAAAAGAGGGGAAAAGAGGTCTTTCTTTCCACGTCTTCTTGATTTAAGTATAACAGACTTTCACCGTGAAATCTGCTTCAGGCACTTTGAGTCCAACACAAACTCTCGCCCACTCAGTGTCTACGTGTCACCAAACTGACTGTCAGCAACCTGCATTCAAGAGAACACCTGGAGCTGAGTCACAGACTAACTCTATGTTGTGTCACAAAGTTTAACCTCAAAAAGCAGAAAGATATTCTGTCAGAGTCTGAGACGACGAGTTGGTCCTCCATTTCGGATGTCAATCTGAGTTTATGCGCTGACTTTTGTTGCCAAAGCTGTTTGTTTGCCTTCCCTCTTCAGTCAGCGGGCTTTGTGATTAGCTATCGTCGTTTTCAACGTGACAATCCGCAGAATGTGTGCTCAGCTGTCCTCAGGGCTCACTCCACAGAACGGGATTTATGATTGCAAATATTGAGCCTGTTTAATATTTACCATGTAAGGTCGAAGTGGCTCTAATCGTGGGGAGTACAGAGTGGGAGGAACAAGCAGCAGATGTTCGAACCATGATCATGGAGGATGGGCCTAAACCAGAAGACCAAAACACCTCACCTTACAGGAATCTGGAAAGATAATCTCCAGACCCATCAGGAGCCAGACTTTTACTGACTTCTGTCAGATGGAGGCCTAAAATAGTCCCATTATCCTGTGATGTGTACCACACTTTCCTGAGACTGAGTCATGACAGATCAGCATGGATCCAAGCGGAGTCTCTGACGCATCAAGGCCGAGTTAAATTAAAATCCAAGCATTTTATGAATCTGTCAGCTTTCTGTTCTGTTTAATTATAACTCGTATTAAACTGTGAGACCTTTGAACGGCTGTTTTTAAAGCTTGAAGTGAACTCTCCGACCTGTGAATGCTTCTGTCTTCACAGTTTAACAGCTGGAGATATAAAACATTCATTTTATGCATCCTGTGAATTCATGTTTTATTCCTGCAAACACATTTCGACACCTGCGTTTTCTCTGGGAAGAAAACGTGTCCTTTAATTAACATCTCAAGAATCTGACAATAAAACTGACAGTAAAATACATTTTCTGTCAAAACAAACTGATTTTCTTTGTTGCTGGGGAAAAAAATCTCCTTCAATCCACCTCATCCTCCCTGATATGTTGGACTCGGTGTACCAGACTGCGATTCGTCTCATGTTCAGATTTCCACACACATCAGTGTGTCTCGAAGCCTGAATGGAGCTCTGACTGTCTTCCTTTATAAGACCATACAACGCGAGCTGCTTTCTTATTTATGTTCCTTACTGACTCCTAAAACCGTCAGCGGCTGTAACCTTCAGTCTCATGGACACATCCTGTTTGTCTTTGGTTTAAGGCCTTTTAATTTTCTCACCCCCTCATCCTGGTCTGAGCTAGAAGGTCATCTAAAACTGGATAATTTTATTAGTCTGGCGAATCGACCTACCGCTGCTTTCACACATCCTACAGCAGATTGCTCTGAGACTCAGCTGGTTTGTGTCATAGTTTGAGAGATTTTGTATCTGGAAGGTGATTTTCTGGGTAAAATAAAGGTTGGATAAAATGTCAGACTCACTCAGCTGACCCCATTCCTATGCTGATATTTAAAGAAAGGGTTTTTGCTTGATCTGCAGAAAAACGCAGATCAGTACACCTTACAGCTTGTACAGTTTTCTGTTTTTTGTTTTTATTTATTTATTTATTTATTTATTTTTATATATAGATTATTCTTAGTTCATTTTCTTTTCTTTTTTTTATTTATTTCTTTAACATAATGTTTAATTTTTATTTTGATTTGCCACAAAATAAAAATGATTCATTTTTTGGTCAGACATAGACCATTTAAACACATAAATATAAATTTATGAAGGGCAAGGACAGGAAAAAAAGGAAACAAAATAAATATTTAAATAAATTAATTTAAAAATAATTCAATAAATAAATAAATAAATAAATAAATAAATAAATAAATAAATAAATAAACTGTTTTTTTTTATTCTGGGTTTATAAATGTTGATTTTGGAGTTCCACAGGGGTCCTTACTGGGCCCACAACCATTTAACCTATTAATGAAATAAGTGCTGTTTCCTGCACTTTGCAGTTTCTTTTGTTTGTTGTCACAAATATTTTCTGCTCTAGGAGGAATTTAAAGTCAATTACAGCTACATTATTGAGGAGATTTTAACTGGAATAAAACTAAATAAGTGAATTTTGGTGACGGAAAAAACAATGATTGAATTGTAAATAGAGTTTGCATTGAAAGAGTGTCTGAAGCTACATTTCTAGGATGAAAAATATCAGAGGTACCAAAATAAATGTGTGTGATTTTCTTTTTTAGGCCAGGCTAAGGACTGATTGGACTCTGCTTCCCTTCGTATCATGTTTTGTTTGCTTTTACTTCCATATTTTGGTTATAACTCTGAGATATGGGGAAGTCTGTTTGACAGCTTACATGTGATTAAATTTAAAGATCTCATTAACTTACAAACATTATTTGTTATGTCTAGGGACGGTTAACTTTCACATTTGAAACGATACAGTATTGATGCCCGGTACTTGGCAAACGGTATCGGTACTCAACGGTACCAATTTTCGGTACTTTTTTGTCTTTATGTGGTAAAAAATATAAATTTGTTTGATAATGAAATCTTTTTTTTTTTTTTTTTCAATTTAACATATTTACTCTTCAATATATAACCTTGCAATGTTGTGTTCATGTCCAGCATGGAAAATCGCCTACTCTTCCATCACTCCCTCACAGTCACAAGAATGCATCCAGGTACCTTAACATGGTACCTTTTGATTTGACGTGAATCGGTACCCAGTACTTTTGGCTGAATTCTGTAGGTACCGGTAAAAGTTCCTAATTTGGTATCCATTCCTGGTCACATCTAAAGCTGTAAAAAGATGATTACCTGAAAATCTGCAGAATTTGTTTTTGAATTTATGAGTCATTGTATCACTAGTCGTTTACGTCATTCAGATTTCTTTTATTTGTCTTCTTCCTGCTCCTGTTTGTTGAGTGAAGAAGCATTTTTTAGGGTTTGTGTTTAATATATATTGTGTTGTTGAACACTGAACTATACGGATGAATGAATGAAAAAATGACCTGAAACACACAGACCTGCTGATGTATAGTCACCAGAAACTTTTACAGCAGGTGAAACCTGATGGTAACTCATGCCAGATATTGATCAGTCATTAATTCTCCTGAGCTTGCTCGGAGCGAGCTGTTTTTTATTGATTCAGATAATAAATTTCTGTCAGCCTGTTTGAACAGGTTGAAACACGCCCTCTAGTGGCTGTGAAAACTTCACCTGTATGTGTAATTGCTGTGTACGCTGGAGCCAAGTGAAGGTATGTGTGGTCACCTTTTAATTACATGTGTTAAATAAATCACTTGATGAAGGAGTGAGTTGGGAATAAGATTAATAAAGAGGATTCAGCCTCTCATGGAGCTCCGTGCAGCAGTCAGACAAAAGAAACGAGCTTCATCAAATATTCAGTTAATTCTGCTCAAAGTCATCCTGTGGTCAGGGAGAGCACAAACATCTCCAGAAAGAGCCCCTGTGTGTGTGTGTGTGTGTGTGTGTGTGTGTGTGTGTGTGTGTGTGTGTGTGTGTGTGTGTGTGTGTGTGTGTGTGTGTGTGTGTGTACTCACAGTGCGAAGCGGCAGACGCAGCGCCGGTGAAAAGCCCACAGAGCAGCAGGAATAGATCCATGTTCGAGCGCAGACTGAGGCTGAGTATATCCGACAGAGAGAGATCAGAGTCCGGGGAAAGACAGGCTGCTGCTCCGCTCCTCCTGCTCGCAGCGATGAAGGAGTGATGAAAAGGAGGAGGAGGTGTGAAGGAGAGAGATGCTCCCTCGTCGACACTCTGGCACTGTGAGCTCCCCCTCTCCCTCTCTCCCTCAGTCTCCCCTCCTTTACTCCTCCCCCCTTTTCTCTCTCCAATTGGTCAAAGTGAAGGAGTCTGTGGCGCTGAAATGTTTCCAGATCTGCAGCATATTCACTTTCTGTTCTCAACACAAGAATCTTAGACTCACATTAACTCCCACAGGTTTGGATACAGCTCATTAAAATACAACATCTAATTTACAGATACACAACCCAGGCTGGAAACATCAGTCCATTTAATGCTTAATGCATCAACAGAGTAATGGAATAAATGTTATACTCCCTTTCAGCAGACTGTCTGCTACAATTTGGTGTTAGTTGCACGTTTGTACGATAATTTGTTTCCTAACAGTGTTGAAAATTATGATGACCTTAGTATCCAGAATATTGCCAGGATCTGGATCGTACTTTTACATCTGTCAGAAATTATGGTGACCTTGTCTTGTAATGTTTTGCAAAGCAATCCAACCATTTATGGTGGAGTTATCTTCACATATGGTGAAAACAGCCCTATCTCACAATGATAAAGAATCCTTTAAAAAAGTCCTGGATCCAGACGGTGATCCAGATCACCTCCGAAATTTAACCAGCTCTTCTTTATCCCATTTTGAAGATTTTCTGAAAATTTCATCAAGATCTGTTTGTTACTTTTAGAGTTATGCTGCTCACCTCCACGGTGGAGGTACTAATGATTATATCAACAAAAATATCACTTTTCAAAATCAAAATTCTTTCCAGAAAACAAAACACCACCACCAACAACAAAAATAACAACAACAATAATATGAGGCAGATGAATCTTTAACTTTGAGGATACACCTCTTCTACAGCAAAATATTTTAAACACCACAGGTGAGAAGACAGTCTGTAACCGTATCTGAATCAAAAACACTGAAATATTGGTATCTTTACATTTATACGTGTATCTTGGGTCTGCTTCCCTCTTATCCCCTCACTTGGAAAAATACAGGAACTCATAATCTTTGTTCAAAAGATCTTACATTACAAAATAATGAATGAAATTTTGTTAAAGGCAAAATTAAGAACATATATCCAAATTAAACACAATCATAGCCATGAATCTTATGTTACAGCTAATTTAACAAGAAGTCAAACATCTTAAGTTGCTCAGTACTTCTGTACTGTCCTTTTTAAGATGAGTTGAGAGCTCCTCTGCCCCCTTTGTATCCAGAGCCTGGAAAATACAACAGGATGAGATTATTTCTTCTTTGTAAACCATGATCCCTGAACTTGACGACTGAATGATGGTGTCTTGTGAGCCTGTTGGGCTGGGTATATTGAATTACATCAAATCAATCAAATTAATCAATCATTACTGTTGGTCCTGAGGGTCAGGACTCAACCTGGGAAGAAGGTTTTCAAGATTGTTGCTCCCTCTGAAGGGGACAACCTCCAAAAAGACCTAAAACTTTGTGAACTGTGCCCATTGGACGCTTTGAAATAGATCCTAAAAGATTTGGAGGCAGGTGCATCTGTCTGCAGATATTTTGTCAAATGTATGTTGTTTTGTCTCCTGGAGTTAGTTAAATGCACCGTAAAAAAATGTAATTTTAAAGGAAATGTTCCGTAATTTTTGAAAGATTTTTTTCCTTTTTTCTTCTAAAACAACAAAATGCTACAGATTTTTAAAAAAATGATAAAAAATTTTTTTGGGTAATTTTACACAAAAAAAAAAAAATCATTTTTTATTTTTTTAAATTTTATGGTTAATAACCTTAAATTGTATTTATTTTTATCATTTATTATTTATTATTTATGCTTTTTTTATTATTACTATTTTTATTTATTCTATTTAAAAAAATAGAAACAATAAATAAAAGTAATTATATCTTGGATATTTAAAAAAAAAAAATTTTGAAAGTATTTTTAATGGGAAAAAATCCAGTTTTATCTTTTCTGCTCTCTTAAATCACACTCAAATTGATTTGAAATTATAATTTTCTGTGTCTAAATATGTTGCACATTTTAAGGGTTTATGTCCATACGAATAATCTAATGTTTTTATCTGGAATTTGGAGGAACATCCTGTTTTGAGTGTTATATTTATATCTGTGCACACAAACACAAAGCTCCATATTTATAACAATATGCCAGCTGAATCCAAATCATTTGCTGTTGCAGGGTTGGAGCCCTGACAACAAATGTCTCTGATATCTTTGGCTTCATGTCCACCAGTTATTGTTTGTTATTGTTTTACTGTTTATTTTTATTTCCTTTGCAGTCGCTATTCTGTATTTCCAGCTGATTTTGTATCTTTTTCCACAAACTCCAAAAAACTTCCAAACTGGGGAGGAAACTTTTCCAGGGTCCAGGCAGAGTATCTCACTTTCATCTTCTCTAACATGGACTGTGCTGCAGGAGAAACCTCACCCTGCAAAAAAAATGAGCTGACAGCCAAGCAGCAACTTCTGCTTTTAGAATAGGAAGCCAGTGTGGGAGTGTTAAAAATCTAAAGTTCATTAAAAACCTTGTGCATGACCTGTACAGCAAAAATAAACATGTTAACAGTCCAGTTCAGCATATGGGTTTGGTCCAAGTAGCTCATTTCTCTGTTCTATCCTTGGGTAGCTGTTTATTTTTTGAGGATATAAAACCTCTTGTTAGGTTGGGCAACAAGCTTCAAAACTCTGCTTTGAAAGAAACAGTGAAAATGGTAAAAGCTGAGTCTTCTTCTCTTACTCCTTTACTGCGCTTCTTTCATCCGTCCTTCGTTTGCAGTGGGCGCCAACCATCTCACCCTGACTACAATCCAGCTGCACAAATATCAGCGTTTCTGCTCTTTAAAAGCATTGTTATCTTTAATACTAGTGCTGCTTTAAACCCTATCTCTCCCTCTTTGTGTTTGTGTGTGTGAGTGTGTGTGTGAGTGTGTGTGGAGGATTTCAGCACCACAGAGGTGGACAGCTCCCTCGCTCTCACAGAGCTGAGCAGGACAGAAAGCTTCTCATTGTGTCGCTGTACAAAGAGGTTTTGTGCACACATGCATTCACACTCGTGCTTTATAGCAGCAGAATTTCATGATATTGAAAATATGGATCGGAGAACAGAAAGGGAAGGGAATTGGACTGCATGTTTCACGCCTCCGTTTGACATGACTGTAACTGCACGGGTCAAGTAGAAGCCGCAGCACTTCAGTTTAAGTGAGCATCAAACGGTTCCTGTGAAATAATTTCCTTTAAACTTTCATTCGCCTTCACAGATAACACAGAAATGTGTTAAAATTACATTTCTTCATTAACTGGAAAGGGAGCAGCCCCAGCCTGCGTCTACAGCCAGCCTGCTCTCTCCTGCTGGGAGAAAGAGATGAATCAGGTTTAAACTGCTGCTGGCGTCTCTCTAATTGTCCCTGAATGTGCTGCCTCCTTCGTCTTCCTCACAGATGATGAAAGCTGTGAGCTGCTGCAGCAGACAAACACTAACCGTCTCTGTCAGACGTTTTATTTTAATTACTCAGATTATGGGGCTCGTCTCTAAAGCTAATGTTTCTCCTTTCATCGCCTTTTTAACTCCCAGCCGCTTTATCACTCGGCTTCTCTCTGCTCTGGAAACACCCATTTGTCCCCTCGATACTTTCATCTGTACCAAACGCTTCTCCTCGTTCAGTCCAAACAGAAAACACTGAGGAGCTCATCAGCAGTGAGAGGAGGAGAAACACAGAGCGAGACTCTCTGCTGGAGACACTCCACAACGACTGAGAAACAAAACAAGAAATTTAACATCAAGAAGAGATGGTAGAAGATATCTTTATAGAGTTTCTATGTGGTGATCCTGCTTTTATTAAACAGGACAGCTGCAGAAAGAGAAGGATGACACCAAAGGCTTGAACCAGCGCTCGCTGTAATGAGGGCTAAAACCTCTGTACATGGGGCGCTCAGACTGGAAACCTCATCTCTGTCAGCTGTGGGGAAAATAAGTATTGGATGCGTCAACTTTTTTCTCATTACATTTATTTCCAAAGCTTCAATTCAACAAATTTCTACCAGATGTTGGTATTAACTCAAATAATCCACACATGAAAAGAAATCATGACATTTAAGCCCATAAATAATGATTATGGTGAATTAAGTACGATAACACAGGAAAAAAGTATTAAACCCACCATGGAAAGGCTGTATACTTTGGCAAGGAAATGCCCCATACCACCTGAAATCTGTCAGTAATTATTACTTAAACTTCCAATTAGTGCAAACCAACATCAGCTGGGCTAGAGCAAATTGATGGTCCTATAAATAAAGGTCATTTTTTCACCAAGCAGTTAAATACCACACACCTCATGATGAGTAAAGGCAAAGAGCTCTCTGAAGACATTCACAACCTGATTGTTGCTCAGCATCAGAATGGAACTGGTTACAGACTTATATCAAAGCACCTGAATATTCCAGTCAGCACCGTTGGGGCCATTATTCACAAGTGGAAGAAGCACCACCTTACCATCAACAGGCCACGCACAGGAGCTCCTTGAAGATTTCTGACCAGGGAGTCAGAAAGATAGTCAGAAGAGGACTCAACGAGCCAAGGACCACCCTGAAAGTGCTCCAGAAAGACTTGGAGGCAGCAGGTACAATTGTTACAGAGAAAACAATAGGCAATGCACTCCACCGTCATGGCCTCTATGGACGCTCAGCCCACAAGACTCCATTCCTCAAGAAAAGGCATGTTGAAGCTGGTTTAAAGTTTGCTAAACAGTATCTTGACAAGCCTGTAGAATACTGGGAGAATGTTGTCTGGTCAGATGAGACCAAAACTGAACTTTTGGGCTGTCATACTACAGACCATGTTTGGGGGAGAAATGGCACTGCACATCAGCCAAAAAACACTACACCAACAGTGAAGTTTGGAGGTGGAAGCATCATGGCATGGGGTTGTTTCTCATCTCATGGTGTTGGCAAACTTCATATAACTGACGGAGCAATGAATGGAGCCATGTATGGGGAAATTCTTGATCTGAATCTGTTGCCATCCACCAGGATGATGAAGATGAGACGTGGCTGGACCTTCCAGCAGGACAACCATCCAAAGCACACGGCAAAGTTGACTCTCAAATGGTTTCAAAAAAAGAAAATCAACCTGTTAGAACGGCCTAGTCAATCACCTGACTTCAATCCAATTGAACATTTGTGGAAAGAACTAAAGAAAAGGGTTCACCAGAGGGCACCAAAGAATATTCCAGATTTAAAGACAATCTGTGCAGAGGAATGGGCCAAAATCACACCTGATCAGTGTGGGCCATTAGTTCAAACATACAAGAAGCGTCTGGAAGCTGTCATTGCAAACAAAGGCTTCTCCACTAAGTATTATATGAGTCTCAGTTAGTGTGTTCAATACTTTTTTCCTGTGTTATCGTACTTTAATTCCACATAATCATTATTTATGGACCTGAACGTTGTGATTTCTTTTCATGTGTGGATTATTTGAGTTACTAACAATGTCTGGGAGAAATTTTGTTTGAATTGCATCTTTAGAAATAAATGTGATGAGAAAAAAGTTGATGTGTTCAATACTTATTTTCCCCATTTTTACACACATTCACACACCCAGACTTCCTCTTTCACTGCTTGTCCATCCTGTCTGACCATCTCTGACAGGATCACCTGAACAGGTGTCATGTTGTACTCAACAGCTTCCTCTCCGGCTGCTTCCTGAGCTCTAAATGAGGACGAGGTGTCACCCCCTCCCACAGCCCCCCCTGGGCTGTCAGATCTGCTCTCTGTCCTCCTCACTCAGACCACAGAAACTCTCCCTGACCCTGGACTCAGCTTTACTCCTTGTCTTGCTCCACAGTCTCTGACTCTCAGGTCTTGAAAAGGTCTGACAAAAGAATGACAGATAACGCATCGTGACATTTATCTAGAGAGCTTATCATAAGAAATACAGCTCAAACTTTACCATAAGGGAAATAAATAATCATGAAAATGAGAAGCGTTTACATCAAACCATGACAGAGGGCAGCGACAGAGAGATGGAAATCAACAGGGAGGAAAGAAGAAAATAACAGCTCGGTGAAATTAATCGCAAGAAAAGTGCAGGAGGGAAATGAATAGTGCGTAAAAAACATCTAGAGATGATCAGTCTGTGCTTAGATCAGAGGTTTATGAGCGGTTGTATAATCAGGGGCACATTTCAGGTCCATGGGGCATATTTATCAATTTTTCTGAATTTTAATTTCAAGCAATGACCAATTTTATATCAGGTCATTTGGGTGATTTTCACTTTCGTTTAACAAAAAATGAAAGAAAGCTAACGGGTTTCATCATTTATCTAGCAAAAAATCTAAATCATGTGTTTGAATTTGCATTTTTTGTGCCGTTCGATTTCTTAAATGTCAAGGTTTGCTCTTTGAAATTAACACCAGAATACATGTTTGAACAACTGGAGGAAAACCCCATAAATCAGCGATGGCTTGCCCTCAGGTCACATGACCCTGAGGTCAGAACCTTTTCGGTGGGAACCTTGAAGAAAGTGTTGTTTTAATCGTCTGTACATAGTGCAAATCAATTGTTCATCAACTGTGTTATCAAAATTTCTTGTGTTCATTCATCTTTTACCGCCTATCCTGGTCAGGGTCACAGACGGCTGGAGCCTATCCCAGCTGCCTTAAGGTGAGAGGCGAGTTACACCCTGAACTGGTTGCGATTCAATCACAGAGCTGATACATAGAAACAGACAACCTTCAATGCACACGCTCACTCCTACAGGCAATTTAGAAACAGCAATTAACAGTAACCTGATGAGCATGTTGTTGAACTTGGGAGGAAGCCAGAGGGAGCATGCAAACTACATATGTAAAGGCCTGCCTTGCCCACAGCGGGGTTGAACAGGTGACCTTTTTGCTGTGAGGCATCAGCGCTAAGCAGAGCACCACTTTTTGATGTTATATTAAACAGAATGTAAAGGAAATGTGAAAAAAACATGAGGTGATTGTAGGAAGTGGAGACTTAAAGGCAGGGTTGGCAGTCCTGAAAAACTAGCATGAATTTGTACACCGCTAAACTCGGGAACACATGTTGAGTCAGGGGCAGTGGGCGCTGGTGAAATGTACGTGCAGGAAGAGGTCAAAACATCAGGACGGGATTTGATTGGTGTAACAGATTGGATCCTAATCAATGTGATTGGCTGATGTTTTCCTTGGTTTTCTTCTGCTGTAGATAGTGGATAGTATTAGCTCACACACATCATGTATTGCTTAACAAAAAGTGTTTATATATAAATATTGTTAAAATATATTGCTTGTGTATGCATGCTTTACAAACATTATTATACAAATGTACTCCTTGTAGTAATATGCATTGTGGGACACTTGAAGGAAGGTTATAAGCAACTGGGAAGTTATGGAGAACCCAGAACAAGGATGATAAGTGACCACAACTGAAGCTAATGCTTATGCCCAATGATAAAAATAATTAACGATGTGTGTAATTCTAAAAGCTGAATTTAGTGTGTCACTTTTGCAGGAATAAACACTTCAGGATGAGAGGGGAGACAACACCAAAAGATGACACAACCAACGTCCTTAAGAAAAAACGCTGTTAGCCTTTGTGTGGGTGCGGAAAGAGACAAACGTGTTGTGGTCAGGGATGCAGAGCTGCACCCAGAGACCCTGTAAAATGCACATTCTTGACGTATTTTCAATAAAATGCTGATCAACTGAGAACCAGGACGCCTCCTGCTCTTCCTTCCCCATCAAACGATCTGCGTGGAAAGAGGTGAGAGGAGTATGGAGCAGGATCAATAAATTCAAAAGGAGACATATTACACAGAATCCACTTTAATATGGTTCACTGATAGAAACATATGTCACTGGCGTGTTGACAATGCCACCTAACATGAAAAAGATCCATCCACCTCCTTCTTTGCTAACCCCTCTTTTCTGAAAATCTCTCATCAAGTGAGCTGTTTTTAAATTCAGCCCAAAATGATGTCATTTTGGGCCACATACATCTCCAGAACAGGATGATGCTTTCATGTCTGGCAGTTTGTGGTTTGTTTGTGGTTAAGTTACCATGGTAACGGAATGCTTGGGCTGTAGGTTACTTCCTGAAGGAGTGGGGTAAACCCAAGCTCATTTGCATATTCTGTTCCAGAAGATTAAACAGCTTTTGGGGAAAAATGTCACATAGATGATTTAATTGAATTTTAAGTTGTTTGTTATTTTATTATATTTTTTTTTTTATAAAGGATAATATTTCACTTTTAACTTTTTTTTGATGAGACAGATAGCACCTCCTTTCCATCAATATGATTAATAACTCTAAAAATAACTGTTGCTAGGCATCGCCCTGTTGGCTATAGCTGCAGGTCTCTCTTTTTGTCAGTTACTTGTAATTTTTTTTTTGTCTCTTCTTCATAATCTTTGTATTTGGAGTGGATCATTACTTTGTATGGCTCATTTGTTGGTCATGGACACCAAACTTTTTGTGGCTTCAGTGATATTTTTACTATTTTTGCTCCAGTGTTTGTCTGGAGATCCTACATGTAACCATGGCTGCATTGTTTACATGTAAACTCAGCTGTTAGCAGCCTGTAGCATGTCAGTGCTAACTGGTGCAAGGCCAGATGTCTTCCCACAAGGTGAGGAGAAGGAGGTGAGGACAACGTGCTGGTTCTCAGGTGTGAGCTAAGAAGTGACGACATCGACCTGTCCTTCCATCCATCATTATTGGGAATATAATTTTAAGATTTACCTCCAATAAAATGGACAAGCTAACCATGCTAACCTTGCAGCAGAGGGAATACCAGAAGGCTGAGTAGCATCATGCTATTCACAGACATGAAAAAAAATATATATAAAAAAATGAGTCATCCCTGATGAAAGTATCCTACAGAATATCAACAAACCAGCTAAAATATGTTATTTTCAAAGCAGTCAGTCAGACACCAATGAAACCCTGGATTAATGGACTGAAAAGCTTGCAAACAAATGCTTCATCAAATGCATAGCTCTGCATTTATATGGTCTATGACACGGTTGACAAAATAATAAACCAGATGCTTATTTTGATTTAAATGTTCAGGAATTAATTGGAGCTAAAGCCAGTTAATGCATTTAGTACATTTTTCCCTCTAATTATAGAATCACTCACATATTCCTCTCTTTGAGCTCATTTCATCCTCTAAATGAAGATAAAATGAGCAGATATAGAAACAGAAACACAGACGTCACAGTCAGTTTTGGTTCCCTCACAGCTCTGAGTGATTTCCGTGTTGGTTCTGTCGTTCCTCTGAGGGGAACAGGAGAACAGACAACCTGAGGCTAATCAAACTGCTGCAGGTCTCAGTATTCATGTGGTAAAACTTCATTATAACAGCAGCTTGACGAAGACAGTCGCCAGGATACCCTCAGGATTTTTATATGTAAGATTATTATGGGATGGCAGTCGTGTTTTTTATTTCACCTGAAAGGAGAGGCAGAAATAAAACCACAAGAGCAACCCAACCTGCAACAGAAGGACAATAGAGAGCCAGGACAAGTGGACAAGAACTCATTAATAACGATCCAGTGTATGCTGACAGGCGTGTGTGTGTGTGTGTGTTTGTTCCCCAGACAGGAAACAAACAGAGACATAACTGTGTTTTCTCCCCTCTCTCCATGTCGTATTGAACCCGTGAAGGTTCCCCCGCTGGCTGTCAGACTGATCCGTGCCAGATCGATAAATCAATCCGAGCTGACGACCTCAGCGAGGACTCGGCTGTCACCGCCTCCCTGAAACGTTTTGTAGAAAGAGCTGATCCTGAAAAACAGCTCGTCTGTTCACTCTGCGTCCTGGGTGAGACTGAAACACTGCAGTTAGAGGAGATCTGCAGGTACGGCCGAGGAAGGAGGGAAGATAGAGGTGGCCATGTTGGATATTCTGACACCAGATGGCTTCCTGTTGGCAGCTTGGCTCATTAATCTCAAATAATTCAACAAAAAGACTAATTTCAGTGTGTTCATACAGTGGCGTATTGCATTCTATTGTTTTTAAGAGATACTATCTCTTAAAAACAGGAATCTAAGTAAAGGATTTCCTAAAAATCTTTAATCATCATCTGAATGAAGAAACATGTCCCGCCTGTTAAACCTTATACAGTTTTATTCCTCTCTTGGTTTGAAACATTGGGAGAAACTTGTGTCTTTAAGAAGTATAGATGGTATTGTTGTTAGTTTGTCTTCTTTGCAAAGACACCTGATGAATTTGCAGTTATTCATGCAACTGTTGAAGTAGTGGAGAAATACTGGTTCGTAACGCTGTCGGAGATGATTTCGGCGCCTCCATTGCACTCTGTGGGGATCCAGTACTTTCAGCAGTTGCCCGATTGTTTCTTGACTAACCACATAGCTAGCTTGAATGCACTTCATATCATTTTATATCCACGCAGCCTGCCATATTGTTCCAGCTGATTCTGGAGAAAAACAGCAATGTCAAGCAGATAATTGATTTAAGAAGTTAGAATGACTGAATGAATTCAAGATGAAAGGAATTAATTAAAAATTGAAGAAATTATCTATGAAAATATTTAACTGATTTAGAGAAAATGGAAGTCTGACCTTGAAAATGCTGTTAAAGTGTGATATTTTTTGCCCTGTGTGAGTTTTTAATCATATAAACCTATCAGCTGAGGCTCTTCTGAAGCCAGATGTTGCCATGGTGATCACTGTTTACCAACTGCCATCAGAGAGCTGGTTCAAACTGTTGATTCCTAAGACTGCACCACTAAAATCATAGTCTTAAACTGCCTGCAATTGTAAGAAAACTGTAGGTGAGATTAAAAAAAAAAAATGACTGGACTATACGAACCCTGAAACCCTGAGGAAGCTGTCCATGTAAGTTTCATGTTTGTAGACCCAGAAATGTGGTCGTGACAGCGAGAGACAGAGGAGTGATCCGTCACTGATCTCTAAGAAAAACTCTCAGGAATTAAAATCGGAGTAGATGGGGTAGTTTTTTGACTTTTCCTGACAGTTGGCCATTTTGTGAGGAGGGACTTCATTCTTTTGCTTTAAAAACCACTTTGTCAGAAGCACAACAAGATTACCTACGTTTTGATGCCTTATATGTGTTTATAGCTCAAAATATGTGGCCATGGGGGCAGTTTTTTCAGAAAGTTTCAGGTTTCGTCTAACCCTCTCACCACTCTGTCGTTTGAAAGCTGGAACATTCCGTCCAATACACACCAATGTTAAATGGCTAAAACGGCTGAAATACATCATGACCTTTCAAGGGTCATTGTGAAGAAACTATGAATGCTAGAAAGAATATGAAAACCACTAAATAAGGCTGAAGGGTAGCTTTATATTTTAAAGTTTGGACAAAGTTTGTAGCTAAATGTATGACTGAATGAGAAGGGTTTGAAGCAGGCTGAAAAATGTTCTTTAGGGAGAAAATTTAGAAAATTTCCTTTTCCTATAACTTGATATCTACCATTTGCGGTTGTTAGGCGCTACCCAAGTAGCTGCCTGTTGCAGCAGCTCTCTCGTCTTTGTCCGTTTCTTGTAATTTTTTCGTCTCTTTTTCGTCATCTTTGTATTTGGAGTGGGTCATCACTTTGTATGGTTCATTGTCGGTCACGGACACCAAACTTTTTGTGGCTTCGGCGGTATTTTTTACTACTTTTCTCCTGTGTTTGTCTGAAGATCCTACATGTAACCATGGCTGCATTGTTTACATGCGAAATTAGCTGTTAGCAGCCTGTAGCATGTCAATGCTAACTAGTGTAGGGCTTGATGATTTCCCTCGAGCTGAGGAGGAGGAGGTGAGGACGGCGTGCTGGTTCTCGGATGTGAGCTGGGAGGTGACGATGTGGACCTGTCCTTCCATCCATCGTTGTTGGGAACGTGGGATCTAGGTCCGGGGGATGGATGAGCTAGCTGTGCTAATCCAGCGGCATCGTGCTGTTCATGGACGTGGCTGACGGAGCTGACATCGGACGCCGCGACACATCGGAGGAGCTTCGCCTGCTGTGAGCAGACAGGATCCAGGAGACAGAGACTGAACAGACTTCTGGGGAGGCTCAGTCCTGGACCCTGTGGAGGTGGAGACTGGCTGGGCTGGAGAGTGGTGGACGAGTGGTGGACGGGATGTCGTCATCTAATTTCTTATGGACATTTTTGCACTTTCTATACTCTTTCTTACTTTTGTTTTCTTAAATGCTGCGGTGACTCCTGAATTTCCCCTCGGGGATAAATAAAGTATTTTCTATTCTATTCTATTCTATTCTATTTTTTAAACATCATGGAGCATGTGGTTAAAGTTTTCTCAAGTGATGCTAAAGTAATGTTATTTTAGCTTTCAGATCAGCTTTATGACAGTCATGTAGCTTTGACTGATTTGGTAAAAACAATTCAGAAACATCTGCCTGACAGTAACAGTGAGTGATGCATGCACACAGCAGGAAAGGTCAAAGCTTTCATAAATAAAACAGAATTGGTGCAGCACGAGAAGATTTAAGAGCTGAGGTCAAAACAAAGAGCTGAAAATCCTTGTCACTGTGGAGCCGGCGTTCAGTCACATCAACAACCAGGACAGGTCGACAACAGCTCCTTTTCTCTCTGCTGAATCCCAGAACAGACAGAGAAACTTGTGCGTTTGTTGTTTCCCCGTCTGCCCTGATGCTGCTGCGGCGCTCTGATTGGATTAATGAGGGCCATTGTCTCTGCAGAGCAGCTTAAAAAGTCATTATGCAGTCACGGTGCTGATAACTGCCCCCCCGCCGCCTGTCACCTGACCAGTAATGGCATCCAGCCGCCCGGTGGGTGGTTACAGGATTAATGTGTGTTTTGGCTGCAGGTGGACGTCTGTAATCTGCTGCTCCACCTGTGAGACGTTAACACAGCGCAGAGAGGAAACTGAACCCCACCAGGGACACCATCAGCCCTCCAAAGAGCTCCAACCGTGATCCTACAATAACAGGCGCGCTCTGATAAATACTCCGAGAGCAGGTGTGATTATAATCGACCAGTGTCTGCATCGACTTCCTGTCAGAACAAACCCACACAGACACACACATCAGCCCACAGCGGCGGACGTATTATCATCTCTAATGTTTGATCACCTTTAAACTCGAGCGAAACACAATCAGACAGTCCTGCTGAAGAGCCCGCAGGCTGCTGGGATCATTATAGACCAGAGAGAGTGTGTAACCAGCAAACCACACTGATGATGTCTCTGTTTCCACAGATGGAGATAAAACGTTCAGTGTGTCTGAGGAGTGAAGAAACAGCTCTGATGAGGTGGTCACTCATCATTTATGTCTTAAAAAAGGCCTCAAATATCAATCTGAACACCTTGATTTTGCACTTCTTCCACCCGTTACCACTTTCTCTTCTCTATTTTTGGTTTCGTCATGAAAAACACGAGTCCTCGCTGCACATCTTCCTCCATTTTCAGGTGTGTTAAGACGTCCCCTGCAGAATAGAAAACATTCAAACCTTCAAATTCTGCCTTTACTATCCTCTTGTGCTCTCACATAAACCCTGATGGAGCTCCCCTGAACAATAAAACACAACAATGTTATCAGAACACCACAGAGAGATGACGAGGAGGCTGCAGAGTGGATGAGATGCACAAACAGAACAGATACAGAGGATCCTCAGAGGGAGAGGAAGAGTGATTCCTGTTTTTAAAGGTAAAACTCTTCCTCCTGATGACCTCAGCTCTACAACGGCCAAACTAGCAGCAGTATTTCTGCAGGATAATTAAGAGCTGAGCTGCAGAGCTCAGCACTCATCTGCCCCTCAGTGTCACAGTTAACTGTGTCAGAGCCTCTGACGCCGTCAACAGGAACCACTTCATGAATATGGATGAGGACACTGAGGGGACCTTTGTGCTTGTAAGGGATGGACTGCTGTCTCTCTGCTGCGCTCAGATCATCTGCGTGAGCACGGCTAAATATGTAAACAATGCAATAAGGAAACAATGAGCAAAACAATTCATTTGCACGGCAAAAAAACCCGACAAAAACAAAAGACTAAACGTTATTATTTGTGCAAAAAAATATACAAAGTCAATAACAAGTATTCACTCCAATGGATGTTTTATACTTGAAGTGGTAAATCCTTCCAGAGTATTTAGAAAGCCACCCAGCATCCCATGAGTCCCACTTAACAAAAAATCCAAAAACACAGGATCAATAAACATTTGGTTAAAGCTCCACTCGACCTTTTGCATGCACTGCAAAAAAACTGAGATCTTATCAAGTGTTTTTGTCTCTTTAAAGAAAAAAATGTCTAATTATACTTGATATAAGCCACATTCAACTGATCAGCCCAGAAAAATGTTTTGTTTCAAGTTTTTTAAAGAAAAAAACAAGGTCTGAATTGCTTGGAACAAGTTAAAAAAATCTGCCTATGGAACAAGAGAAATTTGCTCGGAATTTGCTTAAAACTAGAATAATGTCTTAATACAAGTAACTTTTCTCTTTGTTCCATTGGCAATTTTTTTTTACTAGCTATAAGCAATTTAAATTTTTTTTTTTTGTCTTTAAATAACTTGAAATGAGACATTTCTTCTGGACTGGTCAGGTGAAAGTGGCTCATATTAAGTCTAAAAAGAAATTTTGTACTGAAAATAAGACAAAAATCACTTGATAAAATTTCATTTTTTTCCAGTGTGTAACAAAAACTCCACCCATAATCAAGCACTTTCAAAAAAATCTAAGCAAATCTATGAATTAGCATAAACTACCAGCTCAATTATTTTGAAGTTAATAAATTTACAAATTTTGATCTCTACAATAAACCATATGAACTAAAAACCGTTGTAAATTTGTTTCAGTGTAAAAATCTTAAAATCAGCTTGAAATGGCCACAACAATCCTTTAATGCTTTCATAAATTTAATCATGGTCTAAAAAAATTTGGTGTTTTAGGACAAAAATTTGTTGAAAAAAACTTTCAAATGTCAAAGTGAAAATATATTTTTAAAAAGTAATGTCAATGAAACAAAATTAGATAACAAAAATAATTATTTGCATTATTCACCCCCCCTTGTAAATGTAATGGTCTAAGCCTGGACCACATGTATATGGATATTTTTTTGACCGGCTATCTTTGTCCTCGTTTAAAAAAAAAAAAAAACTTGTTCACACCACAGAAATATCTCTGTCCATACAAAGAGGCAAAACCTCTAAAGCCTGCAATGACATGCCTGGCCAATTAGTGGCAGGTTAGCACAACGTGAAAACCATAGAAGAAGAACGTTATGAGCATGTGCATTCAAAAACAGGAAGAAGAAACAGTCAACAGAGTAAGGAGATGGTGAAAAAATCAAATACAGAAACGTTACATAGAAATAGCGCGGTAAATGTCGGCCATCGTTCTTGTTGGTTGCTACAGTGACTTGTTACTAGGCGCTTGACATCATCAACACCAGATGGGTTTAACACCCCTACACGGATCCACTCAACCGGTGGAATCACCGTGAGGCCCATTTGGACAGAAAAACGTGCGTTTAGGAATATAATCATATTTGTGTGGTCCAGGTCTAAGTCAATAAAGGTCAATTTAATTAGTGCCAATAGTTTCACAATCAGTGAAATGAGGATCACCTCAAGGTATAATACACCTGTTTCTGGAGGGTCCAGAGACTGGTTGATTAGTATTCCTGGCTACCATTACACACCAAGCAGCTCAGGGAAAAGGCTACTGAAAAGTACACTTCCAGTGCTTTCAACATCCCCTGGAGTTCAGTGAAATCAATCATCAAGAAATGGAAAGAATACAGCACATGTGTGAATCTGATCTGATCTTTGGCGGAAACCAAACACTGCACATCACCAAAAAAAACCACATCCTCACTGTGAAGCATGGCGGTGGCAGCATCATGCTCTGGGGGATGTTTTTCAGCAGCTGGCCCTGGAAAACTTTTAAAGATAGAGAACAGAATGAATGCTGTAAAATACCAAAACCCTGGGAGACAGTCTTATTCAGTCTGCAAGAGAACTACAGCTTATAAGATTTATTTTCCAGCAATACACTGATCCAGAGCACACGGCAAAAACTAAACAGGAGTCAAAGCCTGGACCTATATCCTGTAGAGAATTTGTTGCTGGACTTTAAAAGAGCAGTTTATGCCAGATACCCCTGCAACCTGGCAGAGCCTGAGCAGTTTCCAAAGAAGAATGGAGCAAATTACAGTGTGCAGATGTGCAAGACTGATTGAGATTTATCCACACAGGCTCAGAGCTGTGATTGCAGCCAAAGGTGTATCTACTAAAAACTGACTTGAAGGGGGCGAATAATTATGCAAAGAGTTATTTTTCATTATTTCTTTCTGCTTCATTGATATTACTTTGTAGAAATCTGTTTTCACTTTGACATTAAAGAGTTTGGTCCAATACATTTTTGTGTGAAAATGCCAAATTTTATTGACTATGATTGATTTATGAAAGCAGTGGGAGTGAGTGTGCATCAAAACAACAAAGAAAAATGTTATGTATAAAAAATGTTTAAGTATCTGAAAATATGAAAATAACAGCACATGTGCTCAAAAGTGTGTGTGGAAACCATAAATTCTTCATGTTTTTACTGAACTCAAGTCAGATTAAAACGTCAGCCAGCAGCAGCTCAGGGCTGAGATCAGCCCCGAGTTCAGATTAGTAATTAACGAAAAATGTTGAAGTTCATAAAGTCATGAGTTTGATTTTTCTCTGAAGCTTGTATTTGTGTCTAAAGTTATGAAAAGGAAAGTGATGTTTAGTCTCATTTTGAAGCAGGTTTAATGTCTGAGGCCTGTGGGGCTGCAGGAATGATTATAAAGTTGAGCAACTTCAACGAGATCAACTTTTCCCCATTTAGACCTTAATGGTTGAAGCTGTTCTGTTTTATCTCCGGGAAAGGAAAATGTAATCTCTCCCCATCTTCTTTCTGATGTTTGACACTCTCGCCGGGTGTTTGAAATGGTTTTACATCTTAAAGAAAGTCTGATAAGAGTAATTTGAATACAAATGTTTGAAGAGCTGGTTTTATCCCCTCTTAAAGAAGGTGTATGTGTGGGTCCAGATTCATCCACTTCAGCTCTGTTTGTTGTGAATCTTCTGACACTCTGGTCTGAGACTGAATCCTCGTGATGGGTTTTTAACCAGACCTCTGACAGCAGCTGCCACCACCAGAAGAGCCTCTTCGTCTTCTTATTCTAATATTTGTATGTTTTCCTTTTCTTCAGCCGCAGAATCAATCAGCCGCCCGCGACCTCCGACCCCACTTGTCTCCACACCAACCTGGAGTGTCGTCTCTGCGGTTGAGGAGCTTTCTAAATGTTATCAGGGAGATTTCATCGTTAATATGCAGCGAGCTGCCTCTGGCTCACGTGAGCGCGCTGAGTGCCTCTTCTTGACTCGTCCCATTAGTGAAGTCATCCAACACAGCGGCTCCTGATCTGTGTTTTCTGTCGTCCATGAATAATGCATGTGTGTGAGTGCTGCGTCTGATTGGTGCATTTCCGATGAGATCTCAGTATTTCTGCCGCTGCCGGTGAGGCTGCTTAAATGTCAGCTCGGAGTGATCTATTACAGGCAAGCGGCCTTTTGTCCTGATCTCTGCTGAACGATGTGTTGTCACATTTCAGGAGGACTTTTCTCTGATAGTCAGCCTGCTTCCTATGCTAATGTGGACAGGCTGTGTGTCGCCGTCTGAGCGCCGTGAGGAGAATGTAAACTGCTTGCTGTCCAACTTCATTAGAAACAACGCTGAAAGGAAGGGGCAACCTGCACATTGTGTGGTCGATTCTTTGACAGTTTTCAATGCACAAGCCTTAAAGAGGGGGGAGTCTGCATTTACATGTTTTCGACATGTGTAAAAACTAACAAAGCTGGACATTCAGACTAAACGTGTGCAGATTTTTAAACCGTTACACATTTATGTCTTGTAGAAATCCCTGAATCTCTCTGTAAACTGCTCAAGAAATAGCAAAAGATCTTTGCAAGATCCTTGTTTGGCTGTTTAAAGGCAGACATTGTGCGATATGTCACCGCTTGAGACAAAATATGCAAAGACAGTCAACAATCCTTTGGAAAGGTGGCAATGTGCAGCCATACAGCAAATTTAAATTTAGGAGACACTACATTTTTTCAGTGAATGATGAGAAAAGGGAGCAAATGAAGTCTGAAGTTTGATTCACTCTTTGCTTTTATACGTCTGGGTCCTTCCAAGATGTTCATAAACTACTTTAAGATTTACTCATCGAGATACGGGGGCATTGCTGCAGCGCTTGTTTCGCAAAGCAGCTTTCATATGTTTTTATTTTTTAGAGGTTTTCAACTGTGCGCTTGGAAAGACTGCACGTATTTACTCTGTTCAAGATCACCAAACTTTCTCTTTCTCTTTGTTTGCCCGATCAACTCACTGATAACAGCTGTTGGTGTATTCTTGTAATAAAATCTCAATTTCTTCCACTGATAAATGGAGTTAGGGTAAGTTCATGCAGGACACGGAAGTCATACGCCCACCTGTGATCAGCTGACAGGCTGACGTCCAATCTCCCTGCTACCTTTTTGCTACCCAGCTGCTGCTGTCTTAAAAATCCCTCCTCCACTGTCCCTAAAAAAGTGTTGATATGTTCTGCTGTGTGAACATTTCATTGACAAAATCTGCGCTAGAATTCCTTCATCTGTTGTTCAGAATCAGCTCCTATCACAGGTAACTGGCTCCACCTCCTTCTCATTCATCCCCGCAGCGTCTCAGCGCTTTAACACAGTCGGACGCTGAGCGTCTTCTGACTTCAGTGGGGAAGCGTAGAGTGGGTCGTTCCACTGTGGAAACTGGACGGTGATTGGATAAACGCTGGGCTTTGTCCCGCGTCGGGTACACACACAACCAGGTTTATCCAAAAAATGAATATTCTCCCTCATTTGTTTTTAAAAATACATTTGTCCATGTGTAACCAGGCAAATCAGCAGATAAGCGCAGCTTGAAGCATGCCAAACCTGTGTCAGCCAATCAGAATGAGCCCCTGTCATTCAGCTGTGACATTCCAGAAAAACGTTGTTTTTGTAAAACTGTGGTATCATATGGATGACAGGTCTAAATGTATAGAAATGTGTGCGGTTTCCCAGGTAACCAGCTACGCGTGGACATGACCCTAAAGAAAAACAAGCTTAGATGAAGAATTTCAGTCAAAGTCTAAAATAATGTTATTTTTTAAAACACTAGTGGAAGAAAAACAAGATTTTTTTAAGCTGCCAATCCTTTTCATCTACTTCCGTTGCACCACGGGAAAAGAAATTAAATAAGCTTTAAAACAGCAACCAGCACTTCTTATTTTCTAAAAGGATATTTTTGCAACTAATAAAACCCTTCACAGATTAGAGAACCATTCATCTGGAAGTTTGGACGACTTCTTTGTTTCTGTTTTTCAGTTTGAAGCTTTATATTCATCACCCATTCTGACTGCCACGCTTTGAGTTCGTCCAATCAGTTTCAGGAGAAGCTCCTGTTGATGGAAAGTCAAGTTTATTGGCGGCGCATAAAACACTCAGTGAGCTTTACAGGCTCACACATCTACAGTTTACTATCAGGATAAAAGTTAATGACTAATGGAAAAACTCTGAGAGACGCCTGAGGATACAAAATATTAGAGACCTTCAGCTGGATATAGAGATGCTGCTACGCTGAGCAGCCAGGTGAGCTGTGTGATCCAGAGATTAAGTGTCTGGCTGCAGCTGTGTGGTTTTTAAGTATCAACACTCAGCTGGGTTAATGTCCCGTCCTCCTTCATGAGCTGTGTCTGGATGAACTCTCCTGCTGCTTCCAGCTACTTGACGCTGACCTGTGCCCACTTTGATGACACACGAGCAGACGGGTGGATTGGTGCTACATTACTGGAGAAGATAGTAGTTGGTGTCCATCAGAGAAATCCAGCTGAGTCTCACACAAGTCAGCTAAAATTGGTCTTACCTAAGTGCTGTGAGCCAAAAAAAGCCTGATCTCAGAGAGCTCAGAGGTGGTAATGATGCAGAGCTGCAGCTTTATTCAGATCCCGAGTCTGCAGCGGGATGATAGCCGCCGTAATTATATCATTAATCAGAGGTAATGCATCTTTCTCTGAGAGCAGAATCAGCCTGAGTTTGGATGAATGAGCCCAGATTGTTTAACAAAAGCATCTCCAACTCACACCAAAGAGTGTCTGTTCACATTATGTAGAGGAGTTTCCAGCGCCGAGCTTTATAATTAGAGATAAAGATAATGGATGGATGTATCAGCGAGCTTGAAGATGCAGCTACAGGTTTGTTTACGTCTGCCTGGATTTTCTTTTTTCATCTCAGAGGAAAAAAACTCAAACCCACACACCCCAGCCTGTGCTGATATAAAAACCCACAGTGTGAAAAACAGGTGACCTCCATCTGTCACATGACCTTACCTTTGAAAGGATGTCACCCTCCTGACAGTCTCTCCATCTGTCTGCAGGATTAACCACCATCAGGTCACTTTACACCAGCAGACAGATACCTCTCAAATAAAGCTCAGGATTTGGCCATTTTCTGGTCACAACACTCACAAAAAAACTCTAAAACCAGACACTGAAACCACCGCTTCCATGGGAACAGACAGGATGACGCCAGCGAGGGACGCTGCTCGTGTAACGTGGTTAGAGATGGTGTAGGAGAGCAGCGAATCACTGGGTCTCATCTGACAGCTAAGTGAGAGGCTCAAAGAAAAGAAGTGAGAAAAAACAACACAGAAACACAGTTCATATCACAAAATATAGAGCTGGGTTCACTCTCCAGATGAAGGCATTAAAAATAATCCTCAGCTCTGCTTGTTTACAGACGCAGACACAGAAAGCTGCTAATTGGTGCTAATATATTCAGTTCAATATATCAGACTTCTTAGATGGTCTGTTAGTCTAATTAAGAATCACACTGTCAGGTTAATTGTGTTATTGATGGAAATAAATCCCACAAAGTCTCCAACACCACAAACAGTCCAGTGAATGAGTTAGCTCCTCCCATCTGTCACTCAAAGAGGCCACGCCCCTGGTCTGGTAGCATTTTTGAGTTGGTTGAATCAGATAATGACCTTTTTTGACCTCTTGCCAAACACTTGTGGATATGATTTGGGTTTGCTCACCCAGGAGTTGAGATAACGATGACCCTGGATTACTTCAAGGTCATAGAAATTACGTCAACTGTGTGTTTCTGAAACAGATTTTTGAAGCATATCGGCTATCGCGGCCATATCGGAGGTGACAGGGGCTTCGAGTACAGCTATAAGGCGCACATCGGTCAAATGTCCTGAGTTGTGCCTCTGATTGGGTGAGCTCACAATCTTTATATCCTCTAAACTGCTGATTTAGAAAACCCCTCATACAGTGAGTGCCTATAGTGAAATTGGTGATTCAGACAAACCAAGCTGTAATTAGGTTAAAAACGGCTCTCGGCATAGAATATCTAGAAAATATCATATCAATCAAGAAAACAAAAGCAAGAAAGTGTATAGAAAGTGTAAAAAGCTCCATAAGAAAATGATGACAGCTTGTGCATCATTGTCCAGTCAGCCAGCCTCCACCTCCACAGGGTCCAGGACTGAGCTTCTTCAGCAGTCTGTTCAGTCTCTGTCTCCTGGATCCTGTCTGCTCACAGCAGGTGAAGCTCCTCCAATGTGGCGTTAGTGTCTGGCGTTAGCTCTGTTAGCCATGTCTGTGAATAGCATGATGCTACTCTGCCTTCTGGTATTCCCTCTGTTGCTGGGTTAGCACGGCTAGCTCGTCCATCTTATTGGAGATAGATCTTACGTTCCCAGTAACAATGGAAGGAAGGACAGGTCCATGTCGTCACTTCTTAGCTCACACCTGAGAACCAGGATGTGGTCCTCACCGCCTTCTCCTCACTTGTGGGGAAACATCCGGCCTTGCACCAGTTAGCACTGACATGCTACAGGCTGCTAACAGCTGATTTTACATGTAAACAATGCAGCCATGGTTACTTGTAGGATCTCCAGACAAACACAGGAGCAAAAATAGTAAAACCAGTTTGGTGTTTATGACCAACAAATGAGTCACACAATACTACCCATTTCAAATGATGTAGCTGTGTGAAAGACGTGGTAACTCGGTGAAACTGAAAGAAGTCAATTAGTTTAACCCAAGATTATCAAAGAAAAATTGGATTTTGCACAAAAAATTTCTTTGAATATAATTTTAACAGTCTACTTCATGGTAAAAATGACATTTTCTTTGAGATATTTCATAACAAATGACTCATTTCATCAGTAAATCTGCACAACTTCTAGGAGGGTGATTTTTTTTAATCCACTGACAGTTTAATGGACTGATTCTTAAATCGGTTCAATGGTAGAAATGTCAAATAAAATCCTGGTACAGACAGAAATGCAAACCTCACATTTAAACAAACGTCTAACATGTGGTTTCAACAAGTTTAAAGCATATTTCTGATACCAGCCTTTATTTGTCACTGCCCCTGCTGTGTTGAAGAAATGTGAGGAGTGACGGGTTTAAAAGGAAAACTTTGGAAAGTTCGGGAGCGTAGGATGAAGACTCTGCTCATCTGGCATCTTCGATTCCTGTCAGAGCTTTGAACTAAATTTGTGAATCCTTTTATTCTGTGATGGCAGGAAAAACAAAACACAAACACGCCTGAGTTAAAATTCAGGTTTGTTGACGATAGCATTTGTACATACGAGAGTGTGTGTTTGATCGCTAAATCTCTTTTATTGACAGATAAACACCTGTAATGAGCTCCACACCTCCTGTAATGAGTCTGATTAAGAGAAAGAAGCGCTCCGTGTCCCTCCTGCTGTGACTCAAACATCCTGAAGCTCTCCAAACTCCTCAGACGGAGATCCAGTGAGTCTGAGAGCTCCTCTTTAAAATCAACGTCTGATCAGTGCTCACAGGTGGGCGCAGGTACTAAAAGCTGTGATACACACTGTTCACTCAAAATATTATTTACCTTCAATAATCCTCTGTGAGCAGGTGTGACGCAGCCTCAGTGTTTGTCCCTCTGGCTGTGACAGGAGTTTGTCTTTTTGCACATGAAGTGTAACCTGATACTCTTCACAATTAGCACTGCTGCTAATGCTGCTAACACTGCTCCAGGTCGATACTGTAAATTATAGATGAGTGTTAATTGATTTGTCTCAGAGTGTGAGAGTGTGTCTGGTTCCATCACTCACACACACTCTCTTTTAGGTCTGATATCTCCTCATGCAGATGTCCTGGAGTCAGCTCGTGTTTGCAGATGAGATCGTTAACGATGGTTCCAGAGTGAATGAGGGATAGACGGAGAGTCTGGAGCTAATTAAGGCTGGATATAACAAAGTGGAAAATAACAGTGGAAGATAAAATGCTCTCAGAAACAAGCTTTGGCACATCTTAAACTGAGAGGAAAAACAAGAAGAAGAAGAAATGTGTGCTGACAGCTTCCCTGACAGAGAGGACATTTTCCTCTCAGTGTCGTTATGGTGACAGCTGTGAGAGTCAGGGTCAGAGGTCAAACAGGGGGATGAGGTGGCTTCTGAAACCTGAGTCTGTCATCAAACCTGTCACAGGTGTCGGATCAGTTTCACAGCTCCTCTTGAGATGAGCTCTCACACAGATACGTTTATGAAATCCTCTTTTTAGCTCAGAATGGAAACCAGCAGACACACTGCGACTGTGGGAGCTTTATTTTGTGTTTTCATGTATTATTGGCTGTCAAACAAAGTTATTATTGTTATGATACAAGCTTTAAACAGCCTTTACACTATGGGGCGCTGATTGTAAAGTTGCACACTCTGCAAATAACATTTCTCCACATTTAGCTCTAAAACATCGCTTTTTCTGCAGATTTAGAGAAATATTTGTGAAATATATATGAGTCATATAAGTATATGATATATATGATATGATAAATAGAAATGTTATAAATGAATGACCTGATTTAGTTTTCATTCTAAATGTTAAGCTAAGACTGAATATTTATCAAATATTCATAAATCTTTTGCAAAGATTTCTAAACCTCAAGAAAACATTTATAAATCTTTTGACAGGATTAGCTAAGATTTCTAAATATCTAGTCAAGATATTAAAATCTTTTGCAAAGATTTTAAGGTGTTTCCTGAGGTTTCTGAATCTTGAGCCAAGATTTCTAAATGCTTACTAAGATTTCTAAATCTTGAGGTACAATTTCTAAATATTTAGCTAGGATGCAAATTCACATTTACGCCCGGCAAAAGTACAAAAATAAAAGTTTAAGCAGATTTTGAGAAAGTCAAACACAGTTAGCTAAATCAGCCGTTAGAAAATAAACGTACCAAGTGATGTGATGGCTCTGTTGAAGATCCTGTGGCTGACATTGGAGAAGTAGAGCTTGATATTCTCAAAATCGCTTCCTCAAACTTTTATTTTAGTACTACCCAGTGGGCGGGAGTGTGAATTAGCATATTCGCTAAATGTTTAGAAATCGTACCTCAAGATTCAGAAATTGTAGCTAAATATTTAGAAATCGTACCTCAACACTGCAAAAAACTGAAATCTTATCAAGTGTTGCCAATCACAAAGAGGACAAATTGCTGAATGTCTCTTTGTTTACTGTGTCACGTTTTTCTTCTCTGTTGGATTTATTAGCGGGGTACACTGTGGTGCACAGCTTTGGCATCACACTTTTATGTTACTGATGCAGCTGTTGGCATTCAGCTTATACGCCGCCTACCAGGAAGGGGCATGGTCGGCTGTGGAAACACAAACAGGACCAAGCTTAACCGAGCCAACCCATACCAAACTGTACGGATCTAAACAGGACTGCTTGGTGGAGACGGGGCTTAAGTTTCATTTTCGTTGAAATAATCAGGACTTGTACCCGGTGTCGGTGAGTGACTTTGTGAGCTTCTTTTTAGCGATTAAGAAAGGATTTGTGTCACATGATGATTGTTCACTGGAAAAAACTGAAATCTCACCAAGTGACTTATTTTCAGTAGAAAATGTCTTTTTAGACTTAATATGAGCCACATTCACCTGACCAGTCCAGCAAAAATGTCTTCTTACATGTTGTTTTTTAACCTAAATTGTGTATATATATTTATCATACTCTGTACAAAGTTCTTTATTTAATATTGTAATTATCATTATTTTTCTCTACTACATAAGCTCTATTTTTTCTACTTTTTGTAATATTTAGTGTTTCTTTAAGTGTCTTTCTATTCACAACAATTGTACTGAGAGAGTGCAGTTTAAAGCACAGTCTTGGATTAAGACATTATTCTAGTTTAAAGCAAATTTTCGAGCATATTTTTCATATTCCATTGGGAGATTTTTTTTTTACTGATAAAAAGCAATTCAGACCTCATTTTTGTCTTTAAATAACTTGAAATAAGACTTTTTTCTGGACTGATCAGTTGAATTTGGCTCATATCCAGTATAATAAGACAATATTTACTAAAAATAAGACAAAAACACTTGATAAGATTTAATTTTTTTGCAGTAAAGATTTGGAAATCTTTGCTTAAGATTTATATATCTGTGATAAATATTGAGTCTTAGCTAAATATTAAAAATGAAAACTAAATGTTTAGAAACGTAGCTTAATATATAGAATCAGGACATTCATTTATATCATTTATTTGTAAGATTTGACAAATATATTTCACAAATATTTCTCTAAATCTGTGGAAAAAGTGATGTTTTAGAGCCAAATGTAGAGAAATGTTGTTGTTTTTCTGTCGTATGTGCAACTTTACGCCCCATGTCACTCAAACTAAATGGAATAGGGAAAATCTGTGGAGGGTTTGAGCTGATAAAAAGGGACAGGAGGAATAAAAACCGTCAATAAACCTCATACAGCTGTTTGGAGCCATCTGTCTTCTGGTTTGGTTTAGAGGTGAAAGCGTCCATGCTCCAGCTGACCAGCCGACATTCAGTCAGAAAAAAACAGCTGAAAATGATGAGACATGAGGGGGAAAGAGTCTGACCTTCATCGCTCGAGCGGTTTGTTCAGTCTCTGAGGAAGACTCGGAGATCTGCAGGGTGCTGAATGTGAAGGTCAGTTACACCAACATGCTGTGAATCTTTGTCTCTGTGTTTCTGTAAAGTTAGACTCTGACTCAGGAGGCGATTCAAACAGCATTATTTATGGATCCTTCCCATCATGAATTCATACATAAAAAGCTGAACTGGACCTCAGTGAGCTGATAAAGCGTCTAACAGGAGACTCAGACTCCACTGAACTGCAGATTCTCCCACACATTCATGCAGAGTCTGCAGCTCCTTTCCCTCTGAGTATTCTTTTAGGGCACGGGAAATTGGTTCCACAAACCTTGGATTACCCCCCCTCCCCATTATGTTTCCTGTCCATGAGTGATTGCTCGTGTGTGAGGTTGAAGAGGAGGCTGGGAGCTGAGGCGACGAGGCGAACAGGACGTGATAATGAAAGTAAATGAGGCATGAACGCTGGCTGGGGCTGTTATCACTTAAGAACACAGAGAGAAGGCGAGGTGGGGGAGGATGACCGCAGAGATCCCAGCTCCGCCCACTTCTTCACCACCTTAATGCACCTGCGGCTGCAGTTCATCAGTGTGCTAAATATATATCAGCAGGTTTTCACTTCAGGGTCAGAGAAGAGGAGGGAAGCTGTGCGTCCATTTATCAGATCTGAAAAGTGCTTTTAGCCACGTTACCCACACAGGCCGTGATGCTCGCCAACATGTGTAGACGTGCTGGCCTTAAATCTCCCTGAGGAGGAGCTGGCAGCAAATTACGAGTGTTGTAATCTCGAAATTACAAACGAAAATAAAGTAATAAACATGCTGGCAAACGCACTGCAAATATTCTGCAGAAGCTAAAACACAGAATCCAAGACAACAGCTGCCACACGTTTCATATTGAGTCCAGACGGATGGCCGTTTGCCAGCAAGTCTGGTTCAATTACAGTCGTGTTTCTGGAGGATTAGTGATGAGTCAGTGTAAAGCAAACTGAGTTTGTGTTTGTAAGAAGTGATTACAAATATATTTGGATGGAAACTAATCTGAGAGTCAAATGCAAACCAATCATCTACTGCACAATGATACCAGCTAAAAATGATCTTCTGAGCATCTCTGGTTTACCCAGGAGTCAGCTTCAACCGTCTGTCATCTGTTCGTGGTGAGTCTCAGTTTCACTGTAAATAATACGTTTCACAGATTCTTCAGTCTGGCTTTTTTCTACAGTATGAAGCTGAAACAGGAATTAATTTTCACACGATTTTCTTGCAATTAATGGGTCTTAACTTTCTTAACAACTAGTAACACCAACACTAATGTCAGGTAAACTCATCCATTAACAGGTACGTTTTCCCTAAGGATGGGTACCTTTGAGGTTTGAAATGATACAATATGGAAGCCCGCTACCTAATCAGTATCTATGGTACCAATATTCAGTACTTTTGTGTGTTTATGTAGCAATAAATATGAAATTGTTCAATGATAAAATCTCTTTTTTTTTCAATTTAATGTATTTATTTCTGAATATATAAACTTGCAATGCTGTTTTCATGTCCAGCATGGAAAATCACCTACTTTTCCACTCCCTCACAGTCACAAGGATGGGTTTAGGTATAACATGGAACCGCTAGATATTAGGTGAATTGGTACCTGGTACTACATATGGAAATCAGTCGATACCACTAAAAGTATCTAACTCTGTACCCATCCCTATTTTTATCTAATACAATATACCCAGTGAAAAATACTTATCAAAACATATTAAAAAACATCAATGCATGGCAAAATAAAGTACTCTTCTATTATTTTCCAGTAAAAAAAAAATAAAAAAATAAAAATAAAAAATACACGTAATAATAATGATAATTTCATATAATAATAATAATAATAATAATAATAATAATAATAATAATAATAATAATAATAATAATAATACAGCTATTGTTAATTCATATTTATATTAATTATTATTATTATTTATTATATCATATTCATGATATACTATAATAATTTGCAATTTTGTTGTACTTGTTGCAATGACAATTAAAGTTCTATTATAATAATAATAATAAATAACCTACTCTCAATTACTAACATCAGGTGGAAATTGCCCGCTCCTTTTGAAAAAAGAAAAAGTAATACAGGGATTAAACACGCCAAGCAACTCAGGCCATGTCCACACGTAGCTGGGTATTTTCAAAAACGAGCATCCCTACCTCGTTCGTTTTAAAAAATACTTTAGTCCACATGTAGCGGGTAAATCTGCCAGTGAGTGCGGCTCCAAGCACGCCAAACCCATAATGAGCAGTGTTTTCCTGACATAAAACCCATGCCAGCCAATCAGAATGAGCTCCCGTCATTCAGCTGTGATGTTTGAGAACCGAACACTCAGTGTACCGGCGTTTACATGAAACCATGAAACTGGAGTTTTCCAAAATCTTCACTTTGGCTGGAGTTTTCAGAAGACATTGTTTTTAGTGACGCTGTGGTTTCGTGTGGACGACAGACGTAAACAGATAAAAATGTATGTGGTTTCCCAAATACCCTGCTATGTGTGGACATGGTCTCAGACTGGGACAACGCAACAAAAAAATCACATGACCACAATCCCATGGGTGAAAATCCCCCAAGTCTTAAGTGTCAGGCTCTGTCAGGTCTATCCCCAGGAGGAGAAGAAAATTTCTTCTCAAATGTTTGTTTGCTGAATCGAGCTGGATCCAGTATTTCTGAAATCTGATTGTCTTTAGTGACTTAGTAAGAAGCAGATTCGTGTTCGGTGTTAACATGTGGGACTTTACCTGCTCTTGAATAAACCACATGAACTGTAATAGTAGCCAGGATGTCATAACCATGCATTGTGTTCCCCCTGCTTTTCCTCTCCATACAGACTGTTTTTCCAAACACTCATATCTGTAAAGCACGCTCTAAGGAGTTTAATGAAAACCACTGACTGAACTCATGAAGGACAAGCTCATTCTTTTTGAATATTATATTCTCTGGTTTTTAATAAACATCATCTTAAGTTTGCAGTCTATTTCATTCTCTTGTTCAACTCTTGAGTGTTTGAAAGCGTTTCTGTCTTTATACATCAGAGAACAAACTGTGAAGACACATTTAATTTCTGACAGAGTGTTTGGATCTGTGTAATTTTCATTAAAGAGAAACCTTTGACGTCTTCTGTTTAAAACAAGGAGAATGAAGGAGAACAGACGTCGTCGTCTCTCGGTGCTGAATGAAGCCTGACCTTGGTGTCCTGAGTCTGTGGCTTTAGATGTGAAATCCTTTAATTCGCCCTATAAATCTGACCATTCTGCTGCTCATGTTTGGCTCGGTGCCGTGTCATTACATCCTCTGATTGAAGGAGGGGGTCATGAAAAGTGGAGTCCTGCAGTAAAGGCAGTCCTTGGTCTGACTCCTGTTTTAACAGCTTAATGAGAGCTTTACTGACTCACACAGACAGAAACCACTGCGGCTGCAGGACGCTGCATGTATCTGTGTACAGGCTGATTTAACTTTTAACATTCATTTCTCTTCTTTAAGCAGTCGTTCTCCTCTGAGTCCAAACGTTGTCTTATTTTGGAATTAAGAAAAATCACCAAAAAGTCCTTCAGGAGGACATTTTACTTTAAAACTGTGAGGGGAATTCAGGGCGTGGATGCTCCGCTTTCACTGCACAGAAAAACTTGAATTGGTACCGTTCCTAGAGGACGGCTAAAGTTAGACGTAGTGGTTTCCCACATTAAAATATGTACTGACGTGGGCTGCTGGAATGAAAATAGCAACATTTTCCCAAAGACAGCTTTGCATAATTTGAGAACTTCCAGAAGGCACCAGGATAAAGTATATGATGGTATTTCCCTCCACTTTCTATCTTGATTGTACGTTTGATCATAAGAGCAGAACACAGAAAGACATCCCCCGCTCTTCTGTCTTTCTTGTTCATACATCCATGAATATAAATCTGCAGAAACAGCAACAGGACAAAGCTTTCCATCTTTATGTCGATCTCTTCACCGCCGTGTTTCTTATTTTGTTCAGGGAATAGTCAGAGTCACTTCATCTTCTGCAGAGCTGATTTGAATTTCAGAAACCCCCCTCAGTGGTCCTGAGCAGCTGGGGCTCAAACTTCCTCCATAAAGATGTGGCTTCAAAGGCTTCACAGATTCACTGAGCGCGTGCAGAGCGGCTGTTTGAAGTCCAGCGGGTCAGATGGTCAGGATGTAATGAGTCCATCAAACTTCATACAGAAAGAAAGGAATCATTTCAGAATGAATCATCGGCTCACGCTGCAGACTTCTGTTAAATCAGGCACAGAGGCTGCAGCAGAAACACAAACCTGGTGTGTTTGTCCGGGGCTGGACTCTATCAGAGGCCTCTCTGGAGGACAGGGCTGTTTCCTGACCTGGACTGGGGCTGTTTCTCTTGTTATTCTGTCAGCTCATGTTTTTGTGGATTCAGGTCTTCAGCCTGCTCACCCCCCGAAGAGGAAGAGGAGGAGGAGGAGGAGGAGGAGGAGGAGGAGGAGGAGGGGGAGGCTGCAGTGACAATGAAGAGCTGCTGGTTAATGATCCGTCCTCTCAGGGACGAGCTGTAACCTCCAGGGCGATGGCAGAGAAACACCGCCGCCTTCGCATAACGCTGTTTTAGAAACACGTCAGCAGAGTGATGAAGAGTCAACACGTTTGTTTATTGTTTGTTTCATTTATGTAGCTGGCCTATAAGTACAGACTGTATAATCTCTGTGATGTCACCCATTTGTCTCTGAGGCTAAGTTTTGAAGCCTTCTTTCTTGTGGTTGCCATATCAGAAAAGGTTTTTTGCATGTTTTTGGAGGCTGCTTCTGATCCTGTCTGCTCACAGGTGAAGTTCTTTCAATGTGGCGTTGGTGTCTGGTGTTAGCTCCATTAGCCATATCTGTGAATAGCGTGATGCTACTCTGCCTTCTGGTATTCCTTCTGTTGCTGGATTAGCACGGCTAGCTTGTGTATCTTACTGGAGATAGATCTTATGTTCCCAATAACGATGGATGTAAGGACAGGTCCATGTCGTCACTTCATAGCTCACACCTGAGAACCAACATGTGGTCCTCACTACTTTCTCCTCACCTTGTGGGGAAACATCCGGCCTTGCACCAGTTAGCATTGACATGCTACAGGCTGCTTACAACTGATTTTACATGTAAACAATGCAGCCATGGTTTCATGTAGGATCTCCAGACAAACACAGGAGCAAAAATAGTAAAAATATCACTGAAGACAAAACCAGTTTGGTGTCCATGACCAACAAATGAGCCATACAAAGCAATGTCTCACTCCAAATACAAAGATGATGAAAAAGAGATGAAAAAATTACAAGAAACGGACAAATAGGAAGCCACAACAGGGCGGCGCCTAGCGACAAATGCAGGTTGCTGCAGGTTTTTTTATGCAGATGACACTGTTTTATCTCTTGCAATCCTCAGTGTTGAGAATGACAGCATTTAAAATAACAACATTACTAACACTGTTATTTTTCTCCACTAACTGGTAATCGAATTAATTACAATTTCAAACCATATAATGCCATTACCCACAGTGAAATGTGGCGCTTTATTAAGCACTACCTCAATAGAAACCAATGAGTCGTCTCGCTGAGACGACGTTCATGTGTGATACAGTCAGTGGTTTAGCAGCAGGATAATAACGTCCAGCCTGACATCAAAAAAACAACCTCAACATGAGACAAGAAAGGACTAAAGAAGGGTCGGACTAATAAATAACATTTAATGATAAACTGTCCTCTGAGCGCTGAGGGCACAGGATGGACTATCAGGGGGTCAGGAGATCCAGCAGGTATTCACTGTCGTGTGATTTATATTCACTTAGGGAAAGTATGGACACAGCGAACAGACGTCATAAATCTTCTTTATTCCTCCAGCGTTTTCAGCTCCTGTTGATGAGTCACACCCCTGCGTTCTCCCTCCCTGACTGCTCCTCTATCTGCTGTGGTTTTCTCCTATCTACCACACCGTGTTGTTCATGGAGAGATGGAGTTGATGTGTTTGAAACCACAGCAGCAGCAGCAGCAGCAGAGATATACGGCCACTGTGTCCCCAGAGTCAGCTGACAGAGATAATAACCCCCCCAATCCTCTCAGTCCTCAGGTCGCTCTGCAGACACCTGATCTGTCGCCCTGAGGCTCCGTGGCCTCTCAGCAGCTCTGAAAGCTTTTTACTCAGAGGAAACCGGGAAGAGGAGAGCTCTGATCTCAGGAAAAATAACGGCAGGAAAGGCTCCATTAGAGGCTCCAAACCGAGGTGGAGGAAACAGGATTCACTCAGACTTCATCCGCTGATGATATCAAACATGTTATTCTATAATTTGCTTTGTCCAATCATGTCACGAGAGGTAGCATTTCTTTGTGTCAAAAGGAAATATTCAGTAATATGTTAAAAAAAACCCAAGTTTTCCCACCCTGGTGTTTAAAAAACAAACAAACAAAAAAAATAAAAAATTTTTAGTCCCCATTGTTATTTAATTATTTATTTATTTGGTTGTATTATTATTATTATTATTATTATTATTATTATTATTATTATTATTATTATTATTAGTATTGTTATTATTATTATTATTATTATTATTATTATTATTATTATTATTATTATTATTATTATTATTATTTTCATTAACAATATGTTTATTGAGTTTTCAATATTTTTTAATCACACAATTACAATTAAATAAATTCAAATGACAAATAAATTACTAACATAACAAAAAATAAATAGATAAAAATAAAAACAACAACAAAAAAAACAGAAATCACAATAATTATAATTAAAAAATCAAAAGAAACTACACAAGTTGTCACATTGTTACTTTCTTTATTAAAGAAAGATAAACAAAGAGAGTACAATGCCATAGATGATTTGTTAATCACAAATATTCTCTCTGATAGCTGTTGCGACAGCGACCACCGTAACCATAGTGACAGACATTTTACCAGCCTCACAAAAAATATGTTAAAAGTCTTTAACTTTAAGAAAATTTAAAAAATGGGTCTCAGGTATTTACATATAATTTGTTTCTTGTTAATTTTATTTTTTAAAGCCTAGCAGTTTTAATGTATTTATATATTTTTTTGGATAGGCGCTATCTCTTTAAGGCTCCCCGCTCCACAGACCCCCTTCCCTCTGATTGGTCAGCCTTCTGGAGGTGCTTTGTGAGTTGGTCTTGCTCACAAAATAAAACCTGTAGCAGTTTTGAAATTCTGTCAACGTTTAGTTTGAACATTCAGCACTGTTGCTTCTGTGTTTAAAGTACAGGAAACCAGAGTAACCTCTCTTTAAGGGAGAAGTGAGTTTAAAAAGGTCTCTGTCTCGACCCATCCATTTGGATTTTGATACAAAAGGATTTGGAGTAGTCCTCTCAGTTTAATCCATTTTAATGTTTCCATTTAGAAACCCTTTACATAGAAAGCTCAGGTTTTCTCCTGAAAGCTTTAAAATAAGGATTTAACGCTGAGGTAATGTTATGACACTAAAAAATGTTGCATAATACAGATAATGGGTAAAAACCAACACAAAGCTCACAGATCTTTTCTAAACTGGGTCAAACTCAAGCTGAAGTACTTTCCTCCATAATGGATAAAAGTTTCCCATCAGAGTCCTACAATCCCATCTTGATGGGTCAGAGGGCTGCAGAGAGAGATGGCTGCTTTCAGTCCAGATCCAGGAGCTGCTTTTGTCTGTTTGATTCCAGAAGTCAGCTCTCTGTGCTTTTTTTTAACAGCACACATCGACCGCTGAGACTCCTGTTTGGCTCTCAGCTTCTATCTAATTCTGCTCAAAATGAAATACTTCAACACACATTCACTCAGAGATGGTGAGCAGAGGATACACCGGGTTCCTGTGGTCATGTTCATTGTGGAAACCTGGGACGATAAGATTTCTCTCAGGGAAATTTGGTCCATGTATTAGGTGAAAAAAACACATGTTATTTTCTTTTAAATCAATACCGTTTATGGACAAATATAAAGTAGATGAAACAGTTTGATAGCCGTGGTATACGCGTGTCTACTTGTGTCTTGCAGCATTAATCCACTTCATGTTTCTTTTGATTCAAAACACAAAAAACTTTATTTTAAGAAGTGTCATAAAAGTATCTAGAAGCTATAGTAAATCAAAATCTCACGTATGCTACAATACACGGACACGGTATAAAAACCGTGTGACTCCACTGCTGGTTATTGTTTAACTAAACTGTGCAACTGCACACAAGCCACGCCCCCATCAGTTCCCTCCCAATACCACGGTAACTCATGTATGTCCCAAAATCTACAGCCAAGCACCACACCATGATAAAGTTCAAGCTGTATCAACAAAAGCCATTCCTTTGACAGAAAAACAACAACTACAAATTTATACAGAGAACAATATCCACATATTCATTGTTTAACCACACTTAAACAACTAGAACTTGTCTCATACAAATTGAAAAGTGATTTTTCCTGCAAAGATAAGTCCTTCCCTCAGGTAGAGATGGTCTATTTCTCTTTCTGCTGAAGTAAAACTAACACGGGGTCATCGCTGGTTTGTTGAAATGTCCCTAACATGAGTATCATAAAACCACGGTGTCCCTCAGGGCTTTTTCCTAGGGCCCTTGTTTTTTTATATTTAAGAACAACACGTATAAGAGTTACGATCATATCTGATACCAGAGGAAATAAAAAAGTGTTGTGATGCCAAAACAAACAGTTTAAAAGTCTCTGAGACAATTTCACAAGGTTAGACCTGAGCCCTGATGTCAGCTTCTCTGTTCTGTGTGTGTGTGTCTTTCTGCGTGTGTGTGTGTGTTGTTTCCTTGTATTAGAACGGAGATGGCCTCTCTTTTAGGGCAATCATCGATGAGATAGCTGGGACACTTTAGGGAATCATAGACTGACTGTGGAGGTTTCAGCTGGATGGATTCAATCAAACTAAACGGCTTTTTCCAAATGCCAAAGTGTCGGCGGCACGGATCGGTCCTCTGTGAGACCAGAGCGAACTCATTTAGTCTGAATACCGCTGACTGTCAGGATGACTCGGGCTGTTTCCACAAGACAGATCAGCAGGAAGAGTGTGTGGGTGTGTTTGTTCAGGCGGCGTGTGAAATGTTTAATATATCAGGGATGTTTCACCCACTCTTTAGTCAGGAGACACTTGATCTACGACTTTTACGTCTTGAGGCTGACATTAAACACACTTTCACACATGATGAAAACATTTTAGCCTTTTTTTGGGGTTGTTTTTCTTTTTAAAAAGTTTTGGCTTGAGTCTAAAAGATTTGAAAAAGCTGTGTTGGTCATTGCGGTGTTTTCACTCTTTTTATCAGCTGCGTCAGTGTCCTGTCCTCACTGAAAGAGATGCTCCTCTGGGCAGTTTTTAAAACACTTTAAACACCGTTTTCATCTCTGTTTGGTCATTTTTATGACTGCAAAGAGCACCTCAAACTATCAAAGTCAAACTTTTCTAAGTCCTTCTTTGAGTTTATTTTTACTCTTGTTTGTCTTCTGGTGTTTACCAGAGGAACTGAAGCAATTGACGTCCTGACTACAACTCCAGCCTTTAGTTAAGAAATGCCGTGTTTATACAGATGAAAAGAAAACATTTTAAAGAGGTTTTTTTCTATATTTGTTGTTTGCTTTGAGTCTAAAAGCTCCAGTTGCATCTTCAGGATATTTTTGACATTCAGTGTTTACGCTGTTGAGAAGTTGAAATGCAGCTCTCAAAAGAGCCCGCAGCACATTCCAACATTTATTTCATTCTCTAAATGGCATGTCACTGAATGATTCATATGTTGTGTTTATTCTCAGAGTTTTTATTATTCAACTGGTGCTAAAGTAATGGATGAAGTATGAAAGCCTCTCTCCGCCTTTTTCTCAGATCTTCCTTTAATGGATCAGAACATCTCGAAGTGAATGAAGTGGGAAACAGCTCCTCTTGTTCAGAGTGCTGAGAGCAGGGTTTAGATTCCTGTTTCCGTGGCTCAGTGCTCTGCGGATATTTCCACTTTTCACTTGGGTTCAAACCTGACCGACCGTTCCCTGAGTGAGGAGAGCAGAGTGGGTTTCTAGATTTCATTTTGTGACTGTTATCAGGCCAGATTACGCCTGTTTGTTTGGTTTTTGATCACAGTTTGGGAATAAGTTGGATTAGAAATATCTGTTGGTGACGTCACTGTGGTTTCTGAAGAGGCCCTGGAAGCTTGCAGATGGAAACAAGGAAAGAGGTGAAACTGAGGCCTTTGCTTTTTGTCACCGATTCTGTTCATTACTTTCATGATCAGAATTTCTGCGAGCAACCATAGCCTGTATATAGAGTGGACAGCGTGGCTCTGCCATTTATCATTGTACGGTTTTGAAGCCAAAATTCACCTGTCACAGGTGCCGCCATTGTAGCAGCCAGAGTCTGCGCAGTAGAGACGATGAGGGATTGTGGGAGAATCTGAGTGGAGCCGGGTAACAAAAATATTTTTATTTTTTTTCTTTCGAGAGAATAATCTCTTCTTGACTCTCCCTCCTGACATATTTTACAGACCCCGAAAAAAATACACAAGATCGGCAGCTGTCAATCATCCTTAAACATGACGTGAAACCTCATTTTTAACCTCGTATAACTAATGAAAACAAAAATTTTCAGAAAAAAGAGAACTTCAATACAAGGCAGCCAAATGATAGCTTCAAATCATCACAACAATCAGATGTGAGAAACATTTCTACGAGGTGAATTAATTTTTTAAAGTTTGACCACAGCCCATCTGGAATGACTGGGGAGCTGGATTTTTTAACCTATACTGCAGCCAGCCACCAGGGGGAGCAGTTTTTGCTGCGACCTCACTTCGAGCCGAGCAAGATGGCGTCCAACCAGTTGGTGAAGGGAGTCTTAAGACCCCAACTCTGCCAGTTGCAGGTGATGTGGTCCCATTGGCCACATCGAACACTGACCTCCTGCTTGCACTAAGGGTTGTTTGCATGAATATCAGCACCTCTAAGTCTGAGGCCATGGATCTCAGCTGGAAAAGGGTGGGCTGCTGAAATAAAATCTACCCAGTCCCCAAAGATCACAAGAAGAGGATCCATTTCTCAGTTCAACATTTATTCTGGTCACGGGTAAGGTTTACAGCCCTGGTCCCAAAAGAATGAGCCACGATTTCTGAGAGCAATCATTGCTACACCTACCAAAGGTTGAGCTAAACCAAACACCTAAGAGTATTTGGCCAAAAAATAACACAACTGACACCACTGGTGTCAGTTTTCATAGAAATGTGCGATCAAAGTGTGTGTGTGAGTTGAATCAGAGCATGGCGCTAGGAGATTGGGTGAAAGTTTACACAAGGTCAAAGAAACCTCAATCACAAGCTGTAGATAGAAGCTATCCCTCTATCTGCCAGACAAACATACATCATCCCTGGAACTGTACAAGAACATAAGACTAGACAAATATTGTGAAAATATGTAACACTGTCCACTCCGGGGTCTGGAGAGAGTCTTTGCCCCAAGGGGAGGAGTTCAAGTATCTTGGGTTCACAAGCTGAGGTTCATAACGAACTGTAAACCTCTGACCTACCACTGTGAGTTGTACTCTCAGGTTGGATGGCCCGCTTTGGTGATATGGAGGCTAACACATTGGTACACTTTCATCCATAAGGCAGTTCTTGGTCTGCTTTCCCACTATTCATGTGTTTTTTTCATACAGAAAAGCCCCGTACAGTACTCTCTGTGTTCTCAGGACCTCATTATGCCATCTGTCCCAAACACTCGTACCGAAATTGGGAAAAGAGTCTTGGGAACAGCTGCAGAACAACTTGGAGCTCAAGGAGCTGGTGTCCTTAAATGTTTTTGAATCCAAAAGGGGGCTGCACCAGTGGCGCAACAGTTAGCGCTGCAGCCTTACATTAAGAAGGTCACCGGGTTGATTCCCAGCATGGCCAGTGGGCCTTTCTGTGTGGAGTTTGCATGTTCTCCCCGTACATGCGTGGGTTCTCTTCAGGTGCTCCGACTTCCTCCCACAGTCCAAAATCATGCTTATCAGGTTAATTAAACGCTCTAAATCATGGGGTCTCAAACTCGTGCCATGGAGGGCCAAGAGGCTGCAGGTTTTCTTTCCAACCAATAACTCCACCAGCTGAATTCCCTGATTACCTCACCTTCAAGTAGAGAGCAGGGACTAATCAGTAAAATCAGCTGGTTGAGTTCTTGGTTGGAAAGAAAACCTGCAGCCTCTTGGCCCTCCGTGGCACAAGTTTGAGATCCCTGCACTAAATTGTCCGTAGGTGTGAGTTAGTGTGTGTAAAAGGTTGTCTGTCTCTGTGTCAGCCCTGTGATTGCAACCAGTCCAGGGTGGTGGTCTCTCGCCCAATGACAGCTGAGATAGTCTCCAGGATAAGGGGTTTGGAAAATAAATGAACGAATGAATGTAAAAATGAAAGACATGGAGGCAGCTCGGCTGGTTGAACAGTTGTTTCCTAGAAAGTGATTTTAATCCACGACCTTGTGTTTTATTGGCTGTGCTTCATCTCATTTTGCGTTTCCTATCTGTAAATTTGTGTTTTGCTGCTGTTGCCTGTCTTGGCCAGGTCTCCCGTGAAAAAGAGGTTTTTACTCTCAATGGGACCAACCTGGTGAAATAAAAAATAAAAAATAAAACAAAAGTGAGGGGAAAATGGGGTCAGAGATCAGCAGGCAGATTGGGGCAGTGTCGGCTTTGATACAGACCGTGATCATCTGGTGAAGACTCCTTTGTCTCCCTACAGAGATGTTTTGGGCATGTCCATCAGGGAGGAGACCCTGGAGTAGATCCAGGACATGATGATGAGATTACATCTCTCGGCTGGTCTAAGAACGCTCCCAGAGGAGCTGCAGGAAGCTGCTGGAAAGAGAGGTCATTGCTCTTTAGCTGATGACACTGCCGCCCCTACAACCTGGACCCTGATAAGTGGAGAAAGATGGACGGACTTTGTCTTTGACTCGTGATTGTTTCCCTTTCAGATAAACATTTTTTGGTTAGTGATGAGCACATGCCGGTTGTTTTGGCTCTGTTGGTTCCTGATGTGATGTCCTCATGCTTGGTCATCTTAAAATCTTAATCCATCTCTGCACACAGGTGTTCGACAAGTAAAACTCATTAAGAAGCTTCCAGGCGTGTTTGTTTCTGTGTGCACAGGAGGAAGTGAGCTCCCTGCCTCCCAGAGAAAACAATCCCCTCCACATCTCCCTCATATCGCAGCGCTGAAATGAAGCTATCTTTCAAAAGCTAATTTCCCCTGAATCTCTGCAGCGGCTGTGATACCTAGGGAAAGGTAACTTCATTTAGAGGAGCTCAGCGCTGTGATTAATTGTTCTGTGAAGAGGAGGAGATAGAGTAATCTGATACCAGCGAGCGGGGACAACAGTTTATTTTTAGAGCCGAGTCCTGGAGGAGAGGACGTTTGGCTCACATGAAGCTTTTATTTTGAAGGTCTCTGTGCTCTCAGGAGGTCTGGGGACGTTCAGAGAGATTTCCTCCTCGCCCTCGTGATGAGGATGAAGGTCGGCAGAGAGGACGGGGGGACCAAGCTGTCGCTTGCAGAAGTGATGTTGTAATTAATGAGCAATTAACAATCTGCAGTCATTATTATAGTTTCCAGACGATTAGCGTCTGTGTGATGAATGTCAGAAGATTGAGACGCGTCAGTGTGTGGAAATGAGATTCTGCTCACATCTGGTGTCCTCATTATACAGCTGTTAGTCAAAACACACACTTCCTTACAGTACAGAGTTTTTTCTGAGTGGACACAGGGCCTGGAAGGTCTCAGGAGGATTCAGGTTTTAGTCCAGGCCGGCTCTCGCTGGAGGTTAAACTCAGCGAGGAATCCTCTCTGCTGGTGACAAACTGGAGATCCCATTATCGGAGACCTAATGAACTTGGAGGAGCTGCACTTGTTTCCTGGTGGAGCGATCTGCTGTGATTTATCGTCACAGGTCTCTTCTTAGCGCCTGAGGGGGACGCCGAGCTAAAACAAGGTGAGTGTTTGAGCTCCAGCAGCTCTTGAACGTCTCACGGAGGCGAGGTGAGGTGTTAATCTGAACAGGAGCGCAGGGCGTCTCCTGAGGCGCCGCGCTGGTGTTATTACATGTTTCGTCATTACTCATATTCAGATGTGCAGGAACCGCGGGAGACGATGAAGAGGGTGATAAAGACATTTATCATTTTATTATCTTTCTTAAAACAATAAAACCTGGAGGGAAGAGGAGACACAATATGACTCTGAAATAAGAAATAGATGACTACACTGCAAAAATAATCTAATCTTATCAAAAGTTTTCGTCTTTTTTTCAGTCGAAAATGTCTTTTTAGATTTAACATGAGCCACATTCACCTGACCAGTCCAGTAAAATGTCTTGTTTCAAGTTATTTAAAGACAAAAGTGAGGTCTGAATTGCTTATAACAAGTCAAAAAAATCGGCCAATGGAACAAGAGAAAAGTTACTGGTATTAAGACTAGGGATGCACGATATATCAGTATCTATATCAGCATGCTGTTGGTCATTTTTTCACTTATCAGTATCGACCAATATTTACTCATTAGCTGCCGGCATTTTAAGAGCATCTGGAACAATCTTTTAAGACCTAAATAATACCGGAATAACAAAAGGAAAAAAGAAGAAAAAGAAAGAAAACATTTTTTTAAAAAAGAAGAGAAAAAATAGAAGAAAAAAGAAAAAGAAGAAGAAAAAAGAAAGAAAAAAAAAACAAAAAAATAGAGAAAAAAAGAAGAAAAAGAAAGAATAAAGAAAAAAAGAAGAGAAAAAAGAAGAGAAAAAAGACAAAAAAAAGAAAAAAAGGAAAAAGAGAAAAAAGGGAAAAAAAGGAAAAAAGAAGAAAAAGAAAGAAAAAAAGAAAAAAAGAAGAGAAAAAATAGAAAAAAAAAGAAAAAAAGAAGAAAAAAGAAAGAAAAAAACAAAATAATAGAGGAAAAAAAAGAAGAAAAAGAAAGAATAAAGAAAAAAAGAGAAAAAAGACAAAAAAAGAAAAAAAAGGAAAAAGAGAAAAAAGGGAAAAAAAGGAAAAAAGAAGAAATAAAGAAAAAAAATAATAAAAAAAGAAGAATAAAAAAAAGCAGAAAAAAAGGGGAAAAAAGGAAAGAAAAAAGAAAAAAGAAAAAAAAAAACCTAAATAGAAGTGTTTCCTATGACTATGTAAACACCAGAACTACCAAAGAAACCTGGACTGAACTCTGCAAAGCGGAGCCACAACATTTTAAATTCTTGGTACAGTCTGTGTATGATGTCCTACCGAGCCCTAGAAACCTGTTTACCTGGGGCCAGACAGACTCACCTGTGTGCCAGCTGTGCCATAAGAGAGGTTCATTGGAACATATCCTCAGCTATATAGCAGACACAGCAGACACCATCTGTACTGGCATAAAAAACATCATGCTGCAGCAGTCAGCCAAGAGTTCGATCACCTTTGTCCGAGCAGGAGAAAAGCCGCAACCCTTTAAGAAAACCCAGGGGGGCCTTCTCATAACCTCAAGGGACTGGCAGCTCCTGGTAGACCTAGGGAGACATTTAAGGTTCCCGGACACCATCCCTACTACAACACTCCGGCCAGACATGGTCCTGATGTCCATGGCCAGTAAGCAGGTGATGCTCCTTGAGCTAACCGTCTCCTGGGAGGTCCGGATGGAGGAAGCACAGGAGAGGAGGAGGGCAAAGTCTGCAGACCTTGCTGCTGAGTGTCGAAGGAATGGGTGGAAGCCCTCTGTGAGCCTATCAAGGTGGGCTACAGCGGCTTTGTGGGCAAGTCCTTGCACCAGGTCCTGGGACTCCTGGGCATTGGTGGACTGCACAGAGTCATCAAAAACATCTTGGAAGCAGCAGAAGGCTTCACGGTAGCTCTGGTTGAGGACGGGGGACACGTGGCGCTGTGCACTACCTGGAGACACTCACTCAATTGGCTTCCTCAAAAAAAAAAAAAAAAACATGCCACACCACAATTTTTACTTAAAATAAGACAAAACACTTGATAAGATTTCAGTTTTTTTTCAGTGGTACATCTCCAAACACACACACAAAACTATGAAACTTAGTGTCTTTGTCTTCAGACCTTTAGGATCGACCTTGATCAGCAGAAAACATCCGAGGCCTCACAGCGTAAACTTGTTACAGACCCCCTCTCCGTGTATTCCCTCAGGTCACCTCTTATTTTCAAACATACCGCCGTCCTCTGCTGGCCCGCTTTGACGCTCCATCACTCATTAAACCCCCGCAGACCTGGAGCCAGGTGACGCTCTGTCAGGTGTGATGGAGCTTGCTCGAGTTATCTCCCGCCTCCCGGTTTCTGCAGAGGCGTCACGCGGCAGCACAGATGGAGAGACGATAAGTGTGAGCTAATCTGCAAAGTGACAGAGTGTGAGCTGACGTGAGGCCACGTGTGAGTGAGTGAGTGATCAATTTCAGAGATTTCACAGAAAAAAAAAAATCTGCAGAGGAGAATCACATCCTGTTTGATGGGTTGTATCCTCAAAAGTAGCTCAAGAAGTTTTACAAAAAGTTTTCTCCACTTGTTATGATTTTTAAAAATCTGTTTTTCATATTTGCTGAGATTTTTATGACTCAAACTATTTTTGTCTCTGGTTTTGACCTTTTTCTATCACACCGTTGCTCACTGCAGTGGATGGTGGAGGAAGCTGTCGTTTAAGGTGTATTCAGGAGCCATAAAAGAAACAGGAGAAATTTACAAAGACAGACTCCCTCCTTAATCCAGGGATTACTCTGTTTACCCAACGGTATGCATCATCATCTGCTTCACTTACACGATTTGTTCAGTCATAAATCCAACTCCGCTCGTGTTTGCAAATAATTAACTTCAGTCCACTCTTGTTAAATAAAATGAATTATTTGCATGCCGTACGCTATGTTCAGCGGTATGGCTCTGCTCTGGGAGTTGCACATTGTGGTGCGTGCAGCCTGGAGCTGGATGAGCTCATTTCTCTTTGTGCAGAATAAAAACCTATTAAAGGATGATCCATGGCAGCGTCTCTTCGTTTCACAGAATATCATCATTTTTAATGGGACTTTTCTTTTGAAGTGAATAATTCTCATGTTTTATTAAAGCTCAGATTTCACAGATTATTGCAGTTTAACTCTCATTAATCACAGGAACGTCCCCGTTGGGGTCTTTGTTCTCTTTTATCTCTCAGCGACTCGCTGAGGACTCCAGGACTCGCTGCACCTGAAGCTGGTGTTGGTTTAAAGTAACGGCCTGCTGCAGGGTGCTGCTGGAGGTGGAACAGACTCTACAGCTCTCATGAAGCAGCTTCTCCGTGCTGTGGACTTTATATTAATGAGGATAAACAGCCGGCAGCGTGCTCCCCTCTGTCTGCAGGCTGTGTGAACAATCATACACTCGCACAGGAGGGAAGGATGAAAACTGAAGCAACACTTTTCAAATATCTTCAGGTGAGCAGATCTCGTCACAATCAGCTGTAATCTCCAAGAGAAGTCAGCAACTCCTTTACATCCTGATGGAAAATTAATTCACACATTTAAATCTTGGGTTGGTTTAAAGGACTTGTGGAAGTCAGGATGATTGAGGTCTGAGCGGGCTGATGAGGTTCAAGAGGGGACACCAGCTCTGGCCTGTGCTGGAGGAGAGACAGGGTCTAGAGCTCTGTATTTTTATGGGCCTCAAATCCCTGGTGGGGCCCCTGATAAACGTCCCCCGAGGGCGAGAGCGTTTCACAGTCTGAACCTGTCGAGAGTTTCACATCAGACGGAGCAGCTCCACACCTGAGGGCAAACCTGTTAGCATGCTAACATCTCAGATAGGAGATCTGAGAGTCGACCTTCAGAGGATGCAGTGTGTGTGTATGTGTGTGTGCATTTGTGTGTGTGTGTGATTCATTTAAATGGAAATGAGTGGTTTCTGTTCATGAAAGAACTCTGCAGAGGATGACGAGCTGATCTGAAGAACCCGCTGCGACGTGAAGGACGAATCTGCGCTCCAGGTAACAGAAGAAACCACACAGTTCACACAAATAAAGAAAAACCTCGGGAGGGTCTGTATTCTCCGAGGATGAGTGTTAGACCGAGGACGGACGGCAGATGTTAGAGGTATTTTAAATCTTCCATCAAGCGGGCGTTAAACTCCCAGGTGATGCTCTGACCTTAGACTTCATTTACCTGCAGAGGAACCTCCAGGGGGAGACGGCTGCAGATCTCAGGACCCTGGTGTTCTGAAATATTCAGGATGGACTGCTTTGAATTCAAGGTACCACACATGGACTGGTTTTCTGAGGTAAAACTCTGCTTCAAAAAATATAGATGACGTCTGCAGTTCTGCTGTTTGCATGTCTTGTGTTATAGCATTCCCAGGTCAGCAAACCAAAACATAAACATGAAACCAGACGTCTGTTCATGCAGATTAATAACTTTGTGTTGGGGTTTTGCAAGTTTAGCCGTCTTTGGAGTGCCCTGCCGTATCTGCTAATTTGGGATTAAGTAGTTTATTTGTAGATTATTGTATTTCCAGAGAAAAAGCAGCAGTAAACGTTAATTAGTTGCATGCAAGTTAGATGCAAGTTCCCTTTTAGTGTCCAAGTGTGCAACATATGCAAACTCTGCTCACCTGTTTTGGTTTGTCACACTGAAAAACTGAAATCTTATCGAGTGTTTTTGTCTTATTTTTGGTCAAAAATGCCTTTTCAGACCTGATATGAGCCAAATTTAACTGGCCAGTCCAGAAAAATGTCTTACTTCAAGGTATTTGGCAGACAATTGGACTTATTGATTGATGGATTGATTGGAGGCAGGTGTGTAGCGAGATCACAAGCACACAAGCAGCCAATGGGCGCACACAATACAGTGCGGTTGTTAGCTAATAATGGCGACTGCCCTTGACCTGCAGCCAGTTCTGCTGCTCCAAAAGTCGAGCAGTTTGTGTTTAAAAACATCCACTCTAATGGAAAAAGGAGGAACGCGCAATGCAGGGTATGCAATGCTAAATAAAGGAAAAAGAGGAAACATTGCCAATTTTATCTGCTGTTTAAAGACTGCACACAAAGCCAAGGAAGTGAAACAAAGCTAACACTATTAGAGGTGTACAGAGTAAATAACTCCCACACAAAACCTTTATTTATAAACCTTCTTATTAGCCTTTGATAAGTTTTTCCTCTAGCTTAAGATACATTTAGTCCACACTGTTATTCTTTGGAGCTTGGATAAAGGACCCTCTGCCAGCAAAACAAATGCATGTGGCCAGGCACTAAAAGCAGCTAAATTTGTGCCTGGTGATAAATGACATATTAAAATATAATTGAAGTCACAGCAGCAATCAAGAAAACCAAAGTAAGAAAGTGTATAGAAAGTGCAAAAAGCTCCATAAGAAAATAGATGCTGACAGCTTGTCCATCATTGTCCAGTCAGCCAGCCTCCACCTCCACAGGGTCCAGGACTGAGCTTCTTCAGCAGTCTGTTCAGTCTCTGTCTCCTGGATCCTGTCTGCTCACAGCAGGTGAAGCTCTTCCAATGTGGCGTTGGTGTCTGGTGTTAGCTCTGTTAGCCATGTCTGTGAATAGCATGATGCTACTCTGCCCTCTGGTATTCCCTCTGTTGCTGGGTTAGCACAGCTAGCTCGTCCATCTTATTGGAGATAGATCTTACGTTCCCAATAACGATAATGGAAGGACAGGTCGATGTTGTCACTTCTTAGCTCACACCTGGTACCAGCACGTTGTCCTCACCTCCTTCTCCTCACCTTGTGGGAAGACATCGGGTCTTACACCAGTTAGCATTGACATGCTACAGGCTGCTAACAGCTGAGTTCAAAAATTATTATTATTTTTTTTTTTCTAATTAAAATATTTGATTTAATCCATGCAGAGTTGCAGACTAATCTATGTGATATTTTTTGACATTTACTTTAGGATGAAAAGATTTCTCTCTACAAGATATAAACCTGAGATATAACCTGTGAGTCGACTGGACTTACCCACAACAGAAATACTTGAGACTTGGACCAAGTGACTTGCTACTTGTTTGAGACTCAGATTAGAGTGAATCCTACAATTGTCTGGTATTTATAGACAAAAAATGAGGTCTGAATTTCTTGTGACACGTTAAAAAATCTGCCAATGGAAGAAAAAGAAAAGTTATTTGTATTAAGACATTATTCTAATTTCAAGCAGATTTTCAAATGCATTTTTTCTTGTTCCATTGACAGATTTTTTCCACTTGTTACAAGCAATCTAGACCTCATTTTTGTCTTTGAATAACTTGAAACAAGACATTCTCCTGGACTGACCAGTTAAATGTGGTTCATATTAAGTTTAACAAGACAGTTTTTACCTGAAATGAGACAAAAACACTTGATAAGATTTCATTTTTCGATTGCAGTGTTTAGTTATGTCAAAATAACCCCAACGTAGCAGGGAAACACCTCCTGTATCAGATCACAAAATGCTGCATGACACTGGAGTGTCTCTTTAAAAGACTGCAACTCAAGCATGTTGTAAAAGTCAACACAAATGCCATCGCACAGGAGATTTACTGCAGCTCTGTTAACTGGAGATGTGTTATCGCTCTGCTGATAAAATCAAGCTCACTCCATCCCTCTCCGTCAGCGCTCTGCACTGAAACATCACCAACGTAAAGGAGTGTTTAGATTCTAAACCTGCGTCCCTGCAGAGTCTGATCTAATGGAAGGAGACACTTCAAAGGTCAGCGTGTGCTGCTGCGGTCACGTGACCCGAGCGTAACAGTCTGAGTCTGTGTACTGGCGGAGAGGCTGATAGTTTATAGATGTGTGGGATAAATGTTCCCTCTCTGTTCAAGTGTCACGGCTGCTCTAATGTCAGTTTTTATGGCTCTTCAGGATAGAAATGACTGAATGTAAATGTCATCCGTGCAGTAAACGGCTGATATTTTATCATGTTAATATTCATAGAGCTGCTGCTGGCGCTCTGAACAAACCGAGGCGTTCAGCTGTTAGTCCACAGGAGAGCTTCTCTGAGGTCATCCATCATCTCACGTCACATCGTATCTCAGTTTGAGGCTCTGCATCTCACATATCTGGATTTACAGATACTGCTGTGGGATTGGGGATGATGACAGTGCAGATTTTATCAAAGGTTAAAGTATGTCAGAGCTCGCTGGATTCACCCTTTAATTAAAAAAGGAAGCTTTTAGGTTATTTCAGGATGTATCAGCTTAGGTTTAATAATTTAATCTTCTTAAAAAACCCTTAAATATATGATCACATTCCTGTTGTTCAATATAAACCCTGTGGCTCTGTTTAACCTCAATGAATGTGAGCAGCACAATAAATAAAAACCCACAGAGTTGTTCGAGACTGTGCTTGAGAAAGTAAGAATATAAACAAAAAGCATTTTAAGTATGTAAGTCGATCCTCTCCCCCTCCAGGCAAATTAAATGAATTGGAAGATCTTTCATCGTGACAGATGGGAAATAATTTCCAGGTCAGACAAGGAGAGAGTGTGTGAGGACTTTAAAATCCCAACAGGGTGCGAACGAGAAGCTATTGCTGGGATATTTCCTCTTTATTCTCTACGTTTTCCCATTTGGTGAAGTAATACGTCCGTCATGTTTTGTTTTTTTTTGGTTTGTGTTTGTGTATTTCAGGGTTTTGGGCTGTCTTTTCTCATCCGTGTTCATGTGGATCTTGAGTTTCTTTGTGTTTATTCTTTGTGACTCTTGTTTCTGTGTTGATCTTGGTTATTCCTTTTGTGAGTTCCTTGTGTTTTCCAGTCACTTTGTTTGGTTTAGTCCTCCTCGTGTTTCCCTCCTGTCAGATTCCCCTTCATGTGTTTCAACTATGTCTTGTTACACGCCTGTCCATGTCTCTATATGGTCTCTGTGGCCATGTCCACACGTAGCCAGGGTAGCTTTACATCACTGAAAATAATGTTGTTTGAAAAGAATGAGCCCCTGTCATTCAGCTGTGACATTTGAGAACCAGAAACTCTGTTTACTGCCGTCTACACGAAACCATGAAACCAGAGTTTTCCAAATCCTTCTCTTTTGCCGGAGTTTTTTTTTTTTTAACATTGTTTTCAGTGACATGAAACTGCGGTTTCGTGTGAATGACAGGCGTGGACATGGCCTTAGTCTCTGTGTTTCTTGAGCTCCTTTTTAAGTTCATTGTCGACTGTCACTTGCTGTGTTTTGTGCTTCTAGTCTTTCCAGTAAGTGTCTGTCGTGTTTTGGGGTTTTGTTTCTTTTGTTGGTGTTTTCAATAAAAAAAAGTTTTGTCAATCTTTCTTTGGGTCCCCCATCTCCTTTCGTTTCCTGTTTTTCTGGAGTTCTTGACAGTATCGTCATGGTCTCCACTTCCATGCTGACGGCATCAAGCGTCAACCTCAAGTCTTGGAAAATGAGACAATGCGGAAGTGCTAAAATCTGCCGTTTCTCGAGTGTTCGCTTGAGGCTGGCTCCGGAAGTACGGGAAGTCACAAACACACCAAGACAAAAAAAAAGACGTTTTCAGAAATTAACATTTTTATATCCTTACATATGTCTTATATATTTACAGCCTGGTTCAAAAAAACGACTCCTTCGTGAGTCGCTAATTTCACTATTGGCACACCCTGCACGGAGGGTGATTTTTTTTCTAACTTGGCCGTTTAAAGAATAAAATAAAATATAAAAAAATAAAACAGAATAGAATAGAATAGAATAGAATAGAATAGAATAGAATAGAATAGAATGTTCTTTTATTAATCCCCCATTGGGGATTTTTTTTGTCACAGCAGCTGCAGTAAACACAATAACGATAAAAAATATAATAACAATAAGAATATGAAGTTACAAATTTGTAGAAAAAATAGAAAAGAAGAAAATATAGGAACAATAGAAAAATATTTTATTTAAATATTTACATTAGACAATAAACTATGAGTACCGGGATAATGTGCAAAAGGCCTGTGTTTTTACTGATGGAGGAATCTTGAGGAATCTGGAGGAACATTGAATGCCGCAGAGGATATTAAGATTGCAAGCTCGCCCAATCAGAGGCACAGCACAGGGTCACGTGACTGACAGGTGCCCTATAACTGTACGGGAAGCCCTTGCTACTTCCAGCCGATCTGCTTCATTTTCCGTTTCAGAAACAGATAGTCTACATAAGGGAGACTATGTCGAGTAATTATACAGTCTATGGACGACATCCAACTTTACATCCACGACTGTTCCAACCCTCTACACCCTGACCAACTGCCTGAGTGAAAACAACAAACAAAAAATAAAACAAAGGAACAAACAAAAAACAAAAGAAAAAAAAAACATCTTAACTGAGAAAAACCTGACCTCTTCATCACTGGCCCCAAATCCCTCACCACAACCACCTATAACTGAAACAACCTTCAGCAATGCTCCCCTCACCTCGTCTTCACACATCCAAAGCCTCAAGATTATTATTTTTGACTCCCATCTCACTCTGGAACATCACATTACCAAAACGCCTTCTCCACCTGAAAAATATCGCCTGTCTCCATCCATCTCTTTCCTTCTCCACTGCAAAAACTCTCATCCATGCCTTTATCACGTCCGGACTCCATTACTGCAATAACATCTTCTGCTGCCTTCCTACCAAACAACTGAACAAACCACAAGATATCCAGAGCTCTGCTGCCTCCTAAAAACCTCTACTGACTCCCATCAGACAGTGAATACATTTAAATAGACTGTATTACTGTAATTACCTGGCGTTTGTACCAGTGGTTTTGCCACAGTGTCAACAGGCAGAGGTGTAATGTGCTGTATTCCTGTCCTTGGATTGGTTTTGTATGCCGTGTTGTTTCACAGGCTTTGACTAAATTAAATGTGTGTGTGTTTTGTTATAAAAGCTTCAGCAGCTTTGACTTTTACGACAGTGAACAGCTGCCATTGTTGCAGCTCGACTGTAAAACAAACATTAAAATGAAACAGAGCGTCATTTCTACGAGTGAAGAATCACAAACGGTCTGACTCCGAGAGGCCGTACCCGCACCATCACCTAAAATCAGACCGAGATCACTGAAGAGCCTCCGTCTGCTCGCAGATCACTCCTACACCTCTTGAAGCACATGTGAGCTGACAAGCAGACATAATTTAATGTCACGGACCGAATCCGACAAGTCAGAGCTGTAATCTGGTTTACTTCAGTTCATTAACAGACTGTTCATCCGCGTCAGCAGATTATCCACAGGAGCTAAGGATGAAAACATTAAATTAGACTGATGCTGATGTCTTTGGCTATGTTCAGTCAGCACTAATCAGTTTATAGACTGAATACATAAGGGCTAACTGTATCATGTGTGTTAAATCCCTCTGCATACGAGCAGACGATGACAGTGAATGAATGCTAATTGTTTTTAATGGATGTGTATTAATCGCTGATGATCCAGATGTCACGTTGATTTCCTTGCTGTGTTTTCTGCTCCTGCCGTGTGTGAGCTGCTGCAGAGTTTAAATCTTTACCTCTGCGTTGGAAAGCATCCAGACAGTGAGACTGCAGAGTCAGGCTGGTTCATCTTCTCTGACTCGACCTTCACGCTCCTGCACACACACACACACACACACACACATGCCGCAGCTCGCTCAGAGGACGAAATGTTGAGATACCTGTCAGGCCTTGTGTTTCCAATCTGAAGAGGTGAGATCCTGCTCCCCAGAGGATCAACCCTTTGTCAGTGCACATTTTCTGACAATTTCCGACCAATCAGAAACAGCCTCAATCAGCCAATCAGAGCGAGCCTCAGTCAGGTGCGATAAGACTTGTTTTTGTTTAAGAAGCTGGACAGATTTCACCCCGAGGACCAGTCAGTGTCTCTGAGGATCCCATCACACAGCTGTGCACAAACACAACATCTGGATTCTATGAGACACCAGGGAACGTTCTGGAAACACTCTCCTGAGCAGCATGGGCAGGCTTGACTTCTTTGGCAGAGAAAGTGTTTTGGTTAAAGAAGTTTAGTTTTTAAGAGTTTGTTAGAAACTTCATTGAAGTTTACAACATGGGTCTGTCTCTTTAAATCCAGACTCATGTTTTTCATGTTATCACCTGACTTCAGAGTTTGGGTGTGATGTCATGTTGCTGTCTGTGATTTCTTTGCTTTTTGTGTTTCTTGTTTTCATCTTTGTGTGTTTTCCCTGCTGTACCCTGCTCTCATTTTACCTTAAGTTTCATTTTCGTTAAAGGTCCCATATTGTGCAAAAATCACTTTATTAAGTCTTTTAGTGAAATTTGTGGGTCTTTAGCTTTCCTCCCAGCCCACAAAATGTGATATTGAATGACAAAACCTGTGCTAAGTAGTGCTTGTGAATGTAAAATCCTGACCTAAAACGAGCTGTTTGAAATTTCCGGGATTTGCCGACGTCAGCGATTCCCTTTTTTGACCAATCAGGACCAAGTCTGACCTGATTGGTCAACCGGAGCAGATACCCCCGAACCCTCTCCCCGCTGCTGGGAGGAGAATGCTGAAGTTGAAGAGCCATCACTGCTCTGATTTTGGCTGTAAACAGCCGTATAGTTCCATGCTCAAGCTTCCCATCTCGGTGGAAGACAAGTCTAAGTGGCTAGAGTTAATTTATCAAGGAAATGTTCCAGCTACTCTCAGTAAAACTGTGCATGTGTGTGCTAGTCACTTCACGGCCGACTGCTTTTCCAACTTTGGACAGTCCAGCAGAGGGCTAGCCAATAGACTGGTCCTGAATCCAGGCGCATTACCAACCATCCGCCAACAAACCTGGGACCCTGGAAATGTGAGTACTTTAAATGCTGTGTGCTGTGGAGCAGATGTAAGAGCTCTTCCTCAGTGTCCCCCCTGTCTCTGTGTTAGCTTCAGGATGCTAACTTTAGCTGCGGTTAGCCTGTTGTTTTAGCCTGTAATGTTACAGTAAACGAGCTTCACTGTTTTCTAAACATTGTGCACTCGGAGCTCGTGGCGCTGCTCTCAGTGACCCTGAAGAGCGGGGCAGTATCAGCGGTGGCTCATTTACATAATAAGGCCACGCCCACTAAATCAGAGCGTTCTGAACAGAGGGGCTATGAGAACCTGGAAACAATGCTGCTGTGCTTGATTTAGTGGCTTTTTGGACCAAAACATGTTACTACCATTTCATGAAGACATCAAGGATCCATATTAAACTGCAGAAAAGTTTTGCCTTTTTCTCATTAAACCCTTTTTTTAATTGGACTGCATTTTGAGTCTCCCATTTTTGTTTTCTTCCTCAGCTGTGACAGAATAAACTTCCTGACAATGCACCGAGCAGACTTTTTGGAGAGTTTCTATTTTTTTCCCCCCAAAAAGTGATTTATATTCAGGACATTTTCAAAGAAGCAACAGCAGAAGGAAGCAGTAACTCAGACTTCGAGCTGTCCACTTGGCTGGGGACTCGCTTGGCTATTTTTTTCCTTGTTCCTGTGGTGGCTACTGACAGAGTCTTGTTGGTGTCTCAGAATGCTCCCTGTGCTCCTGTTTTCTCTTGTGGGCTTTGTTAAGCAAGGTTTTAGGCTCTAATTAGCTAAAATACTCCTTTATTTGTCCTACTACTGCGAAATGTACATAGTTACAGCAGCAAAAAGAAGGTGTTTAGTGAAAAATATTAGAATATGGATATATAAGATAGAATAATTCAGTAAGAGTAACTTGGAAAAATAACTATTCATAAACATTAATAACACAAAGGTAAAAAGTCTAAAGAAAGAGGCTGGTCCTGAGGGTCCACAGAGTCCAGAGGGCAGTCCAGGACTGAGCTGGCCTTCTTCACCAGTCGAGACCTTCTCTGCTTTTTCCTGTCTGCTTTCAGAAGGTGAAATCCTTCCCAATGTGGTGTTCATGTCAGGCGTTAGCTCTGTTAGCCATGTCTCTGTGAATAGCATAATGCTACTCTGCCCTCTGGCACTCCTTCTTGTGCTGGGTTAGTATGACTAGCTCATCCATCTTATTGGAGATAGATCTTACGTTCCCCTTAATATTGGATGGAAGGACAGTGCCAACATATCGCCCTTCTCAGCTTGCAGGGAATATCTGGCCTAGCACAGGTTAGCATCGACATGCATGGGGCTGCTAACAGCTAACCTTGTGTTTAAACAAGGTGATTATTGTTACAAGTAGGACAAACCGACACACACAGGATCAAAAGTAGTAAAAAACACAGGTAGCATCCCCTTAATGTCCAGCAGGGGGCGACTAGCTAGGTTGTAAAAAGCAGTCTGATTGCACTTAAGTCTATTAGAAGATTATTCTGCTTCTCAGTTGATTTGTCCCCTGAGTTAAAAGTTTCCTAATGAGTTTACACTCTTAATCTCTGGTTTCAAGTCTTCTTTAATTCAGCGTGACGTTCATTTAGCAATTCATCGCTCCATTAAGAGTCAGGGGAAGATTTAGACAGGAGATATCTCTCAGTGGACAAGCTACTATCACGTTGATTATTCCACAAGGATAAGACAGCAAACTATAAACTCCCCTTAAAATAAGACAGCCTGACACTCTCTGAAACATACAGTGTGAAGCAGCCGGCTTAAATATTTATCATCTGTTGTCAAACTGTGTTTTCAACAGCATCTGCATGTTCCTACTGTGAGCTTGTTTGCACGTCTGTGTTTGCATTCAGCTCAAGGCCTCATTGTGCATGTGCAGCGTGATTCAACTCTTAATTAATCATTATTTAATCAAATAAACGCCTCCACGTTCACTCATGTCTTGTTTGTTTTTCATGACTTTCTGCTGAGTCTGACTGACAGGGTGAAGAGCTTCACACGCTGCCTGAGAGTCACTAATCCTCAGAGATAATCAGGTCTCAGTGTGATCCAGATTTTCTGCTTACACTCATTAAAACATCATCAGTGTCGTTTGTTCAGAATTAATTCCAGTGCGGGATAGTTAGCATTATTATTAGCATGAATGTGTCCTCAGGCTGTGTTACAGTCAGGGTCTCACTTCCCTCCTCTCTTAATCTGCTGCACTTTAATTCAGTCTCTTTTTCCTGCGTGATTTTTATTGAATTAATTATAAATCAAAGTGATTTAAGCTGCATGATGAGAGCGGTTACATCACACAATCACGCTCAGCTTCAGTCCAACATGTGTGCAGCTGTACCCCACAGATTCCTGATCCTGGATCAGTTCCTGAACCTCCCCAGCCTGCCGTATATAAACAGCAGATTCAGAGAAGCCCTCTGTGGTTTGTGTACAGCTCCTGAGGAAGAGTCCTGCATTAATATTCATCACAGTTTTACAGTAACCGGAGGAATCATCCTCCCTCTGCTGTGACCGCCTCAGCTGAGAGAAATGCGAAAATAAAGACGAGTATCGCAGCGCTGCCAGTCACACTTTCTGATTCTCTGCCGTCACTCTGCTCCTGCCAGACTGTGGGAGTTTGGAGATAACCACACATTCAGCTTTTGTGAATTTCCAAGAAGTGGAGTTTTTATTTCACAGAAAACTTTTCACTGATTTTAATCTCTCGCTTCTCTACGAATGGTGAGAACCTCATGAAACCTCTGAATAACTTAAATCCAAATACCAGACGATGCTTCCGAAAACAGTTTTTCTGGCTCGTCACAGGAAAGTATTTTTGTTTCCCCGCTCAGCTGTGCCTCGGTGTGAGATATTTCACCTGTATTTATCAGACAGGTGTTCCTGACACGCTGTCTGCCTCGATTAAACAGGTTCACGGAGTCTCCGAGGGGAGCTGCAGGCTGCTGCTCGGGAATCAAAGCCGTTTGTCCTCCGGAGGGGGGGACAGATGAGGTCAACCTGGAGGTCAGCTCTCCCACCCCCCCAGACGCTCCGCTGCACCTGAGCAACACCTGAACCACAGAGGCAGAACCACAGGAGTGTGTTCAGGGCGGTGTGTATTCACTCCGTGTTGGTCAACAGTGATTTCAGGCTCCACTGAGAGAATAAAGGTTAAATCTACAGAGACAGTCAGCTGCTGCCAACCATGAACACGGTCAGAACTGGTCGACCTTCTCTTTCACACTGCAAACAACTCACCTGCACCTGCTGCAGTGTTTCTGCACGCTAAACAGTCAGCTGGTCGCAGTCACAACTGAAAGTCGAGCCGTTTAGCAGGAACAGAGCGCTGCATAGGGAGCGGGAGTCGAGTTTCTTCCTGTTCTATTAATCTCAGAGATCAACATGACTCCAACCAACCCATGGGACATAAAAAAATACATTTAACCTACAAAAACCTCCACCACAACCAGACCCACTGGAGAATAGTATTCTGCTGAGACGGTATGTGCAGTTAGGGGTCAGGAGATTGTTGAATGGACTGCAAACCCCACGCTATAGGTCAACTTTGATGCACGTGTCTGCACCACTAGGAGTAGGGCGATGGAGGCGTCAAATCCTTGTCTTTATTAACGTTTTTGAAACAAAGCACACATTGTACCAATAACTCTCTACCATATACTGTCTGAGAGGGATCATGTGTCTTGTGTTTACAATATTTCTGGAATTGCTAAACATTAGCCATACATCTTGTCCAATCTGTTCACTTACAAATGTCCAACTAACAATTTTTTTTTTAGTTACGGCCCACCCCTTGGCTGGTTTTTGAGCTAGCTTCAGGTACCCCATCGCTAATTAGTACAGGGATCGCCGCAGTAAACACCACAACAACCACCTAGCTTCCCGTGTCTCCCTCATCCACTTTTAGCGATTAGCTCACAGTGGAAGCATCAGTGCTGTTTCTGCAGTTATTTGACAAAACTTTCAGACTTTATTCAAAAGAAAAACCCAGAAAGAGTTTCAACTAGGTGTGTGGCGGCGTTACTTAATGACACCTGTCTGTCTTCAAGTCATCTGACCTCCAAGGTAAAAACTGAACATCATAACAAATAAAAACAGTTTATTGCAGTAAATTGTATTGTAACATGTTTTTATACAATATTCGTATATAAGTACATTTTTATCATTAAAAACATGTAACAAAAAATTAGTGGTAAAAAAAGCAGGATAATAAATGTGAAACAAGCTGTATGAAAAATAAATGTGTACTTATTCTTTATTTCTGGGATAATCAGGTTCATAGACATTGTGATTGCCCCAAATTTTTGATGATAAACCAGTTTGTCATCTCTTTTTCTATCAAACCCTGTGCAGGAACTCTTTACTTTAAGGCTTATTTTGGTTTAGAATATATCCTTAAATAAATCCGATCGGATGTTGGAAAAAAAGATCAGAAATTATTCAAAGGAAGAATTTTATTGTGTTCCTTTAAGTGACTGTTTTATCCCCGTATTTCCTGGACTTGTGTCATCAATGATGGACGGGCTCACATGTCCACAGCAGACCACTGTTGAAGTCGATTCAGAACTAACTTTGCTGACTAACTGAGTAAATTATCGAACATTAATGGATTAATGGTATTTCAATTCTTTTCAACAGGAAAAAACTGATTTGACGTACAATTTGAGTTTTAAACTCCGTCATAGGACAAATTAATCTCGTAAGTCAAGGCACCACTGGTCACTCAGATAAAAGTGTAAAAAAGTGAAGACAGGAAACAACGCAGGTCTGGGAAACTGTTGATGTGACGGTCATACAGTTGATACTGCCCTCGTGTGTTTTGGAGCAGTACTGCAGAACGAAGCAGACATATTTACCCCTTTACCACCAGACTGGTGCTAATTGGTTCTAAACTCGTTCTTCCAAAGAACAAGTTTTGTTTTCCATCGGCAAAAAGCCGAGTTGGGGCCATTTCATTGCATCACATTGAAGCGTGTGTACATCACGGCTTAAGTAGCTTTTTACCCCAAAACGCTCTCGTGGCTTGCATAGCAACAATGGAGGACCTTATAAAGGCCCTCCTCACACGACGACGGCCCCGTATCGTCTTGGCGTCTGCATCAAAACATGTATCGCTGTTTACACATCATATTGTACATAGGCTTGTGCATTTACATGACAACGCAAAACTGTCGTTGGGTTGCCCGTCTGGTTCTGCTCCGAGGTGGATTCCACGTCTACGAGTGCTCATGCACGCGTAACATGCTGCGTCTCTGCATGAGCACTTGTTGTTGTTGTTGTCGCCGTAGCTGGTGTTGTTCATGCTCTCTGAGAAAATGTTGATATTATAGTCGAAGCAATATTTCTAGCTGCTGGAACAATATCAGAATCAGTCCGCCTGCCGCCATTGTTGTTGTTGTTGTTGTTGTTGTAGGAGGGGAGTAGGAGGGGTGCTATGAAGTCACCGTCTGTTCCGCACTTATCTGTTTATACCAAATACAGCATGAAGACGAATACGCAGATATCCACCTGCAGACCCGTTTTCAAAAAAGATGCTGAGTCATGGACAAATATGCGTCTCCGTGTGTTGATATCACCGGATCGATAGTTTATTTTACCGGAGTCATAGAAATTCGTACTCGTGTAAAGCCCACCTAAGTGCGTGCAAGTGGTGATGCTGGCTTTGCAGACCAACAGGTAATTATGAGTTATGCATTGATTCTTAACTATAAGCGTGTACCTGTTAGCCATTGCTAGGCTAATCAGCTTCGTATATGCTTCCATGTAGCAGCTAAAAATAAAAGTATGCTTGCACATGGCAGTAAAACAAACACAATAAGCTGACTGTGATGTCTTTGTTTGTTGCTCTAGATTGCCCTGAGGCTGATTGCAAGGTGGAGATCGCCTGTGACTTGGGATCATCCACGATCGCGCTACTGGTGGGACACAGTTGAGTGGAGATCAGCAATTCCAGTTTGTGCAAAACTTCTGTGTATCCAGAGAGTCATTCCACTACATCTGTGATCAGACCTGGGACCTGCAGGTAAAAAGTGACACGAAATACCGCCTGATGTGTCCCAGTGCGAAAGCCTGTCGCAATTGCAGTGGTGAATGCGAAACCATCAGCCATCTTTTTGGAGTGGGCCTGAGCGCTGTCTTTAACTGTTTCCAGGGCTTCTGCAATGCGGTAATCAGGCCACCAGGCTGATGATTGATGGGAGCACGAATGTGTCGGCCACAACAAACCAGACTTAATCCTACAGAAGCCTAACGATGAGGTTTTTCTGCCTCCTGTATCCTGATTCCTTGTTAATTCCACAACAGAGCGATGTGATAACTGGAAACCTCCTATTCTGCTTTTAGAGTTTCAATCCAATATGAAGAAACGTGTTCATGATGAACCAAAATCATTTGTCGGATTGATTCGGTCCTTTTGGAGAAAAACCAACACTCATTTTTCACCTCTGCAGAAATGTGCTGCTGCTGCCTTTCTATTCTGTAAATGTGCCAGAGTTCAGACTCCGATCACGGAGGAAGAAATACAGAAATGTTACACCACAGAGGAGTGACTCAGCAGTTTATCCAATCATCTTAAACTGCAGCAGTAAATGCATCAGTAAAATCAGACCATCTGAATGTGTGTAACCACCTCTCACATGGTGAACAGCTGAACGTGTGTGATTTCAAACAGCAGGTTCGGTCCATCATCTCGGCGCTCTGCCTGCAGCCGGCCTGACGCTGATGTCTGCTCATTTATTTCCTCCACAGAGAAACTCTCCCTGCAAGGCCTTCTCCTTCTAAACGACGCCATCATTCTGCCGGGGGAATATTTTATGAAGCGAGGCCACATGAACGCCTGAGAGCCACTTTCATATTCATTATACTGTAAATATTCCATCTATTTTCTGTCCCCAGAGCTTACAGCAATTCACAGAGCAGAGCCGAGCCACATATCAGGGCGTCCCTGTAAGGACCATATCTACAGCTTTACGCGTCTTATTGGAAACATCTGAATTATTTTCACTCAGGGTAATTATAAAGAAAGTGGAGTTATTGAGTCTTTAGAGAGAGGAGCCGGATAAGTGCAGGGAGAGATCTTTATTTTCTGCTTATTCTTGCACACACACACTACAACTGTGTTAGCATTTATCACACCAGGGCTAATGGTGGGTCCAGGGCTGAAGGAGATTCATTCATTTCGATTTGTTACGATGCAGGATACAACACTGATGATTTATACGAGAGGGATATAACGGCACGCTTCGACTTATGAGACTATTTCCTCGCAGTTTAAGGGTGCAGCTAACTTAATTTGTGCTCAAGCTTGAAAGCAAAGATTTTCTCATCAAACTGCAATTTGTGATGGTTTAATTTCACCTTTTTACTGCCACACTATTAGGTCTCATTTTGGTTTGAGATTTTATAATGCAAGGATGTTAAAAAAGCACCTCCAAGGAAGGAGGACTAAGTTCAGGAAATTTCACTTGGTACAGTTTTTAACAAGCAGCTGCACCTGAAGTGTTTTTCAGCAGAGTCTCCAAAGCTAGAGGCCTTAATCATCAAAATTTCTTTAACCAAATGAAAAATTGTACCATGCTATAGAATCAGACATATATTGAGATTAAAAGCCAAGAAAATCAGCCTGGGAAAATCTGCAGCTTTAAAAAATTTAGAAACACACAGTTGGGTGAATATTTGGCTTAAGTCTCCAACTTTTACACCCAAACACACGGAAAATCTATTTGGTACAAGTTTAAATTTATTTCTTTTTTGGATAAAAATAAAAAACAAAACAAAACAAAAAAAAGAAATGTTTCATCAAGGACAGATCTTTGTTGGGTCACCGGAAATGAAAGACAGATAGGGCCCTATGACCAGGGGTGGCCAACCAATCAGAGACCAAGAGCCACAAAAATGACCGTGGTACTACGAAGAGCCACATCACACACATGGGCTGTTTCCCAAAGCCCAGGTGCCTTGCCTTGCCTTGGTCTGATGTGGGCGTGGGGTGGGCGTGGGCAGGCATCCACATCATCAGATGCTGCCCAAGTGCTGTTCCAATGTTCATGTCCTCTGGAGGCATATGTCCTCCGTTTGGTTAGCATGTGGCTAATTGACCAAGGATACACTGGTGTATCCTTTGAAGCCTTGCCACGGCTATAAATACCCAACATGCAACGCATGAATCTATGAAAAAGGAAAAAATGGAAGGAAAAGACGCACCAGAGAGAGACGCTCCAGTGGAGGCGCGCAGTAAATTCCAATTCAAATTTAAGTAACAAAATACACCTCTGTAAATAACAACTTATACCATGTCCAAAACTTAACTCTTTTGTGTGTCACTCACGTAACTATAATTACTGAGAAGCTGCACCTTCAGAATGTCAATGATGTGACAACAAAAAAGCAAAAAGCGTACAAAAGTGGCAAGCCATGACAATATTTGTAGCCGCTTGAGCATACGGTCTACTCCCACGTTTGTATAAACTTTCCAAGCACTGTCCACAATGCAACACATGTTATGTGAGACAATTTAACTCCAATTACACAAAAACATGTGAAAGAAATCTGATGTTAAAAAAATATGCCTTTGTAGGCTGTTCCAATAGCATCTCCTTTTGAGCAGAGGCAGGACACTTGCCTTGGATTGGAAGGAAGTGGCTTCGAAGGCACTGCCTTCCATGGCAAGGCAAGGCAAGGTACCTGGGCTTTGGTTAACAGCCAGTGTCTTACAAACACTTCCTCTTACATATAAACAAAATGACATAAAATGAAAATCAGTACATTTCTAATTTTCAAAGCGAGATTTCCTGTGTTTGTGTGTTTCAATTCATACTAGAGAAGAGAAACTGAAACTTAAGTATCAATCCCAACCGATCCCAACGTTGGCATCCATATACATATAGTTTAAATTGATCGGCCCACCACTACTCATAACTATATATATATATTTATGAATGGATCAAAGAGCCACATACGGCTCGCGAGCCACAGGTTGGCCACCCTTGTCTATGACAGTGGTGTGCAGGGGGGGGGGTCAAGGGGGGGGGGGGGGGGGGGGGTCAAGGGGGTGGTCATCTCCCTTCTGGCCCAATTGATGCACTAATTTTTTTTTTAAGAATTGAATTTATTTAACATTTATTCAACCAGGAAAAAGGCTTGTTGTGATTCAAAACTGCATTTCCAAGAGTGTCCATGTGAAGGAGCGTTTCTAAACGCTCCTCTTACCCGCTCAGCTCTCTCCTGGCCGGAGAGCGTGGGGCTGGGAGCACGTAGAGCAGAGCATTTTTCATCATCCCTGTGGAGCCAACTTCCTGGTCATGCAGTAAATAGCGCTTGGTAGCGCTTGAGAGAATCATGTGGCCACAGACTGCACTGGTATAAGTCGCTTTGTGTCCTTTTTGAATTTATTTAGATCATATAAATGAATTAACAGCCATATGAAGGAAATTTTGTTTCCCATTTCTTCATAATAAAATTGTTTCCTGATTTATTAATTTTCAGTTGTAAAATATTAAGTTATGCCTAAAAACCTTGTAAATCATTATTTTGTTTGCCAGGGGAGGGGCTAAAGGGGTACATAAGGGAGCTCTGCTCATTCAGGAGGTGTGCTTGGCCGAGAGGCATTGTGGAAAAATAACTGCCTGAGTAAGTCCTAAAAGCTGCTGTGTAAATACTTTGCTTTGCCTTTGCTGATCCTGCACTATAATTTTTTTTCCCCACTTTTTTGCAATGTTTTGGAAACTTGGTGTGAATAAATTTCACCAAAACTGGAGCTTTCCCATTGAGCCATCATCTTTTTACCATCTTCTAAAATGAAGCCGTGACAGTCCTGGCCAAGAGAGCAGCAGCACATTTACATTTTTACCACCGACATAAATACACATTATACACCCAACACAACTATAGAGCCTAGACTACATAAAACATTGACGCAGTCTCCCTGACGTCACACATTGAAATGGAAAATGAACCACATCAGCTATTACAGCCATATTGAAAGTGGAGAGGGCTTCGTGTATAGCTCTAGGGCGCCGGTCAGTCACGTACTTAATGAATTTTCTATCTTAAATCAAGAGCATTTTTAATTGATTTGAGAGCAGTATTTTATTTATTTCATGGTCAGATTTTGTGATATGGTCTTAAAAAACCCTGCTCTAGCGTTTTAATTTTTTTCTTCACATGCTCAAACTGTGTCCTTGCGCTCGGTTATAAAGCTGCTCACGCAGATTTTTTGCGCTCACCCTCGGGTTTTTCCTCTTGTGCTGAGGGAATTTCTGCTTACACATCTCTGTCTTCTCTCGAGCGGGCACTCTTTCGACCTGATTTATCACCCTCTGACCTCCGGGGCTGTAATAAATGTTATTTCTTTAATTTTTTTGTCCACTGTTGGAATCAAATATCATTCAATAAATACACGAGCACCCGTGTTTTTAAGTGAAATAGCTATATTGTATAATCATAGCTGCATGACACAGTGCTCTTTGCCCGGTGCTGGTGGAGAAAACAATGTCACCATCATGAAGCTGTTTTAAATTCATTTTAACAAAAACTATGTTGGGCTGTGCACTGGATATTTGATCATATACCTGGTGTTATAGAAACATGAACACTATACAAAAAAAATGTATTTATGTAGGCTAACCCTGTATTTATTTTAGTTTGTTTTGAAAACAATTTATAACTCAAGAATTTATTGAATGATATGTTAAATATGTTAGTTTCCGCTTTGATAACAGCGTTTTTTGGTTTGGTGTGTATGTGACTTCCTGTACTTTTGGAGCCAGCCTCAAGCAGACACTTGAGAAACTGCAGATTTTAGCACTTCTGCATTGTCTCATATTCTTAGACCGGCTATATGACAAATTCCTCCCAGATTCAATAACATCAAACATCAGATAAGACATCTGCAGGCAGATGAATCTGCCTCAAGATCATTGAGGATCTGTTCAAAAGCATCCAGAAAGTTTGCAATGTTCCAAATCTTAATTGCTCACTTGGGAGAAAAAACACACATGCTAAACGTGTGGAGCTTAGCGCCCTCTTCAGTGGTGAGAACACGCAGGGTGCCTTTTTTATGTTTTCTTTTGCACCTCATTTATTCAAAAAGAATTACTAAAGTAAAACTAAAGACATTTTTTTTATTTGCTGGGTTAAATCCATGTCAGCAATCATCATAGGTTTGTTTGGCTCTGACGTGCACCTCCTCAAAAATGTAACTACATTTCCAAACACAGCAGACCACAAACTGTGATTGGTAAGAGGCTTTATTCCTCCAGTCCCAGAGATCTGCTTTGACATTAACGCTCTTTGGTTTTAGTTTCTGCACCCTGCAGTCTGCACCTTTAAACCTCCCCGACATTGATCCGAGTTTCCATCTCGTGCCTTTGTGCTCAAACCTCTGCAACACGCTGCAGCATGGCTCTGTTTGATCAACACTCGATAAATCCTGCAGGACGCCTGGGTCTCTAAGCCCTCGCGCTGAAAAAACAAACAGTGGAAAATGAAAAGGCTGGCAATCACACCGAGAAGAACTTTCTGTAGAGTGCTGCGTCTTTCATAATGTAACATGAACCCTTGTACCTCTCAGTCTTTTATTTCTGCAGGATCAGGACCTGCATGCACAGCAGAACTGACGCTGTGATTCAGATCCTGAAAGCTCACACTAACATGCATTACACAGTCCAACTTACACTGTTGGTCTTTGCCTTCTTAGCCTCACACTGTTCACCAAGAGCAGCTAATGTTCACCTCCAGGAAGAAGCAGAAAATGTTTCTGTCTCTGCTTTTACACCTTCTTTGTGTTTGTTTGAAGATGTCGCAGGTCCAACTGGAACTAGACTTCCTGTTGCTCTTTGGTTTAATATAAGAAAACAGGAATATGACACAAATCAAAGCAGATAAACTTTTCTTTACATTTAATGAGGTTGTGACTATTCTGAGATCAACTGTGGCTCCACACGTTCATTTCTCCTCCGTCTTTTTCCAGGGTTCCTCTCATGTTTCAGTCAGAGTGCTGCAGAAACTGTGGAGCGTTTCTCTCACTTCGCTCGGAGTGACAGCTGCTCCCTGGAAGTGTCAGAAATCAAATTTTCACCAGCGGCCCCCAGTGTGAAACCTGACGCCCATCTCTGTGTCCTCCAGGTTTTGCCTGTCTCTCAGATCAGAGAAAAAGAAGACCTCTGATCACACCTCTGCGGCTTTTTATTCACTCAGAGGAAAAAATAGAGACAAACTCTGCCCTTGTTGAGATGAGAGCAGCCTTGTTGGAGACAGAAAAGTTTTTCCTTGAGTTTTCATGAGATGTGCATTCATTCAAAGGAGCTGTGAGGAGTTTGAAAGTGATCTTGCAAAAGTCTCTCTTTTAGATATATCCCTGATTGTAGTTCACACTTTAAAATGTTGCTGGTTACAGGTTATTGCAGACAAAGTTTAGCAGTGAGAAGAGAGATCTGTGTTTTTCTCTGCTCAAAGCGATTTCTGTGATTTATTTTGTAGTGGTGATGGACACTGGAGCCAAACTGTCAGACAGAAAAAGGACAGAAAAGCAGAAGAAAGATAAACAGGAGAGAGACAGAGCACAAGCTAAAGGCTAAAAGGGCTAATCTGTTTGTGCTAATGTTCAGCTGCGCTAAATATAGACATCTACTAAACTACAAACAAACTGACAGTGTTTACTTGTTGTCACGTACACGTACAGATACGTCAGCGCACCAGGCTGCCGATAGCACTACATATAGCCAACTACTACAACGTTTGCTTGATGTCACGTTTCAAACTGTAGCGCTACGCAACTGTACTGATGAATACCTTATATCAACGCGTTGTATTCAGTAAAAAAAAAGACTTAAACAAAGAAAATTTGTTTTTAGCCGATCTCCATTAAATTCACGAACAAACACACACCTCAATAAAAGTAGCTGACAATGGTGTGGAGACCCCGGGCCAGAAGGTAGCAAGCAATTAAAACAGGTCCTCCTCATAATAATAATAATGAATTTTATTTACAACGCACTTTACATTTGTGGGCAAATCTCAAAGTGCACAGAAGGAAAAATAAAAACATTAATAAAGACAATAAAAACAGTAAAAACATTTTAAAAAAAACAGTAAAAACAGTCAGCAATAATTGTAAACAACAGAATTAATCAGGAAAGGCGATACGGAATAAAAAGGTTTTCAGTCATAACATCTTTGAAGCCCTCAGCAGTAAGATTTATTGAATTTCTGCAAATTGAGGCTGTTTTCCAAATCACCTACTACACTAGCAGTACGTACCATTTTGGCTGAAATTCAGTCTGTAGTCGTCAGTTTGCGAAAACTTGCAAAATCTGCAGTATACTAAAAATCCCTGGATGTCCTACTGTTTGTCTAAGCGGGTGGCAGGTTTTGGTGAATTACCGCCCTCTACTGGAATGAGTCGACATTACAACTACAATACAACAGAGCTAACGTTAGACAGTCTGTGAGATAGAAGTGAAGAGATGCAAAGAAACACCCGCAAATCTTGTCACTTCCAGTCGTTAAAGAGGTGTTTACTTCTACAAATTCATTAAAGCCTTTATAAACCACTAATTCACTTTTTAAATCGTACGTGGATTATACTGAAGTGGTTTTTTCCATCAGCTCTAAAAAATAAAAATCCCTCTCAGATTTAGTTTCAGTAAACAAAACAACTTTTGGTGTAAGATTAGAAATCAAGTGTGATGATTCTGTTTGATATGATGAACAAAATAACTAAAAGATCTGAGCTGAGATCTGCCCATAGATTGTTTTGTACGTTTATAATGAAGGCAAAAAAACATCATCAGTTGCTCTGCTTCTGAAACCAGAAACCAGAGTAGTATACTACAAAACAGACCCAACAGAGCATACTACACACTACAAGCAAAAGCAGTAGGTAGCATGTACTGCCTAATACACAGTACATTGGGTGCCATAGCTGGCAGGTGAGGCTACTTATGATGGCAGAGAATAATTACAATGAGAGAGAAGATAAATAAATAAATAAAACTAATGTGGTGTATTCGATTCAACACTTCAAAAGGAATTGTGCACACTGTAAATGTTCTTACGTAAAAACTTAACTAATAAAGTTAAATAATAAACCCAAATCATGATGTTATACCTGCCCAAATGTGACTTGCAAGTGCATCACTGCAAATCTCTTGGGAGGTCAGTGTGTTAGCTCGCAATTGCATCCATTTAGCTGCGTCATAGAATAGAATAGAACTTTATTTGTCATTGCAACAAGTGCAACGAAATTGCAAAAAAAAAAAAACAATCGATAGGCTAAGTTGCCTGCTAGCTTGATAGCTGTGTGTGGTATGGATGAATTTAGCCAGGATTCCGTAATCAGAATAACGCAGCTGTCTTTAACAATGTTGTCAACAACAACCTGGAGCCTCAGTTCATCCATTGTGTTGGCGAGAGATCGTGCATTTGAGAGAAAGATGCGAGGAAGCGGTGGTTTGTGAGGTTGCTGCCATAGCCACGTAAGCACTCCAGCCCTGCAGCCCCGCTTCTGCGTTCTCTCTCGACGTCACCGGCATAGCGATCCACGAAGACCCGGGAGTTCTTGCAATGTCCGTCTGGATGTTGTGCGAGTTAATAAAATCAGCAGTAACACTCTGTGTGACCTCTTGTAATGTCTGGAGCAGATCCTGTCTGTCGTATCTGGTACTAAGATCGTCCATAAGTCTGTTTTTAACACACAAGAGCAATTAGCTGCAGCTGTTGATAGCGCCGCCGTGGTAACCATTTATCAAGGCAAACAAAGCAAGTTACAGTTGTTCTTCCATCATAGCTGGGCAAGGGAGTATGGATTTATTGCCAGAGATGTCTGGAGTTTGAGCAATTTGCACCCTTTGCTTTAAAGTGTGGTATGTAGGACATTGAGTGTGCAGAGACCAAACAGGAAACAGTCTTAGCAAAGTATGCTAACAGTGCAACACATTCAAAACTTTCTGTACTGTTGAAAACCAGGCAATGGAAGGAAGTTAAACCATTTCTTACTGCATAGCTAAGAAAACCATTGAAGGAGACTTTCTTACTGTTGATGATTTTAAGAAAGAAGTATTAGCACTTGAGCACGCGTGTACTTTCAAGTGGCTCGAGTCACAGAAAAGGTTGCCTACCCCTGCTTTACTAGCTACAGCCTGGTGCAGATTTTGTTCATGAAATTAAATCCCTGGATCATTTCACTCACGGACGATGAAGGGTTAAAGAATGGGATATTGGGGCGCTGTGTTGTAAGGGAAGCTGGGAGCAGATCGTGGAGGTCGGCTGTCTGAGCCGCTTCAGTGAACGATGGAAACATTTCTCGTCCCGCAGCCCAAAGAGAGAAAGAGCCATGAATGATTCATGAGCAGCTGTTTCGCTCGCTTTCTCTGCAGCCGGCCTGATTCTCTCTGCACGTGGAGAACAATGATGACGTTCGTCATCCTCAGAGGACAGAGGAGAGTGTGACCTCCACTCAGGCCGGACAGAATTAAACCCAATCCAGCTCAGAGGCAGCTCTTCACACGCCTTCAGTTAATTCATCTTTCTAACACAGGCCACTCATCAAAGCAATTTTCATCAGCGAGGAAGGGTTGAACTTTAACTTTTACACCCTGAAATGGCTCCAAAAATATCCTCTAGATCTGCACTTCACATGTTGGACTTAAACACAGGGTTTGAGTTTTTTACAAAGAGTGACATTTATGAGCTAAAGCAAGGGTCTGCAACCTGCGGCTCTGGAGCCTCATGTGGCTCTTTGACTCCTTTGCAGTGGCTCCTTGTAGCTTTAAAAAGATATTATTGAAATAAAGGATTTTTATCATATTATTGATGATTAAAAACACTGATACATAATAAAATCATGTATTTACATTTTGTTGAACTAAATCTTCATCCCATCTGTCAATAAAGCCTGCCACCGCTCTACTTCACCTCCTACAACATCAACAGCCCACCAACTTTCCATGCACCTGTGGCTAACCTCAAGTTTTACAGCCCTGGGAAGATAACTACATCTACAAAAAAAAAAAAAACCTGGAAGATAATACAGATTTTAATTCTGTGTGGATGGATTCATTTAACTGACAGAGTGCCGGCTTAATATACATGCTTGATATGTGGCAACACATTAGCAAACAACTAAAATTAACAAGAAAAGTAATATTATCAAAATGTAATCAAATTCCAGTATCATTCAAATTTTTTTGCAAATCTTTATATATTATTTTAACTAATGCAAATCTTTGAAAATTGTAACTTTGTTTGAAATGTCAAGTTTTTTGTCAGTGTTCACAATTTGCAAAAATTTCAGGTTTTGCAAAAGAAAAAAAAACGCAAAAGTTTTCAAAAAAATGCAAATGCATACATTTTTGACATAGCAAATGTTTTGGAAATTACAGAAAAATTTCATTACTTTTTTTTTTTTAGAAAATTTCAACATTTTTTTTAAATTTCAAAACTTTTGCATATTTTTGAAATAAAAAAATGCAAAATTTTTGATATTTCAAAGTTTTGTGAATTTTTTTTTTCAAATTTCTTGGTTATTTTTAAAATTTTGCCTTTTTTTAATTTCAAAATGTTTGCAAATTTTAGAAAGGGGTAGAAAATGTGGATTTTTTTTCTGTTTTTTAATTTTTTTCTTTTTTTGCAAATTTTGGGAAAGAAGGAGTAAATGTGTATTTTTTTTTATTTTTTTTATTTTTTGATGTTTATTGCCAAATTTTGGAAATGGGTAAGAAACTGGATTTTATTTTTTTATTTTTTTGCAAGTTTTGAAAATGGGGAGGAAATGTGGTTGTTTTTTTATTTATTTATTTTGCAAAATTATTTATCTTGAAAAACAAAACAAAAGACATCGCATGTACAATTTTATAAATTCTGAAATAACTTTTAAATAAGGTAACTATTCAATATATTTTAGCTATGTAAAGAATTTTATACACTTAAAGTTTTTGCTGTGAAGACAAAGTAGATTTTGTGGCTCCTGCAAGACTTCAATCCAGGTGCGTTGAGGCAAAATGTCTCTTATCAAAGTTAAGGTTGGAGACCCCTGAGCCAAAGGCTTTAATGTTCAGAAAGAGTGACTGATTTCACTCTGAAAACCTAGTTTCCCAGTTTTATCCCACTGAGCTGCTGAAACACCATAATTAAAGACACCTCAGAGCATCTTTTTGCAGTCAGTCTCTCGTATCATGCGCTCTTCCTTCCCTGCTCTGCACCTGTTATTCCCTCACTCCTGCTTTGACCCTTTGAGGGACCCATACTTCCTCCAGGCTCTTCATCTGCACACAGCAGAGCACAGAAAAAGCATCTCTGTGTTCGTCTGTGAAACATCTGCATCTGTTGCTGTCAGGAATAAAACTGTGCACAGCTGGGAGCATCATTGTTTGACAATGACTGAAAATGCGTCAGACTTGTTTCTTTTTCCAGAGACACGCCACTCAGAGCAGGATTCAGGATTCAGACGTTTGTTCCTCACAGAGAAAATGACAGGTACAGCAGGTGAGGTGTTGAGAGGCTTTATTTCCAGCTCAGCGCCTTCATTTTCTTTGCAGGTGTGTGAAAAACAAAGCAGAGCGTGGTTTTAACAGGTAATTAATTCCTATGGTTGGAGGACGCTTCAGCAGAAAGGATGTTAACCCTTTGAATCCTGTGTGTGACTGCTTTCTTTCCCAACTCCCACACTGCAGACACTGAGACATGACCTTTTGCTCCCCTGCATTTTTAAAGATGATTTTTAAACATGCAAACAAGTTTTTCTAACTCCAACACGGTCTCAGCAGAAGAGTTGGTCTGGTTCCTGCCGTCTCTGTGACTCACTAAATGCTGCAAAGGTCTCTACTCATGGTGGCATAGGCCTTGTGCATGCATAGTGGGGTATTTTCAAAAACAAATATCCCCTCTCATAATTTTTAAAAATTATAATTAATAATCAATAATATAGAAGTTATTACGATCGTTTGCTGCTCGAAGAAAAACTCACAGCCGGCGTCATAGTGAATGTGGCTGCGTCTGCAGACTGGCTTCATTTCACGGTTTCAGGAACAGATGGGTGACATCGCAGAGGCTACGTCCATGTTTTATATAGTCTATGATGATAATTCTTATCAACTGCATTTACAGGGTTCATGTGGATCCTTCAAAAGTCTTAAAAGGCAGTGAATCCATGAATCCAACAACAAGGCCTCAAAGCAAGCACACAGTACAGGATAATCAGGCTGATTTTTGTCCTGATCTCTCTCTTACAATCAAAGCCAGCAAAGGCCTGATTGTCTGATGACATTATGTGTGATTGTCCTGTGGTGTGGGGTGTGTTAAGAGTGATTTCTTCAGGTCGGAGACGCTCTGAAGGGCTCCTATTCAGTGGTCATAGATAATGAACATGTTTAATATTTGCAGCTAACCCTAAAGTTCCCTAATTTCCTGAGCTAAAACTCACACTGAAATGTTTCATCCCTTTGCAACCCTAGTTTTGAGATTACATTTGTGATTTGGGATGATATGAGTAAAAGATTGATGGATCAAAGAAAGAAGCTCTCCAGTAAATTAAATGAAGCTTGCGTGGGCTCATGCGGGACACTGAGGTCCTATGTTTGTGTTTACCCATGAGGGGGATTTTGCAATGCTCTCCCTGGGAAGCTAAAGCAGGCTAGTTGGCTAACCCAGGGGACAAACGGAAAAGAAGAGCCTCTAACTGAGCCAACTGAAACTGGCAAGAAATGCCTAAAATCTATTTCAAGTGTTCCTGAGTGGAGTGGTAAAATAAGGATGGAAACTAGGATGCAGCAACCAAGCAAGAGGGGTGTTCGAACAGCAACCCCAAAGGGCTAACCGCTAAGGTTGCTAATGTTGGAAAATAGACGGAAGAGAAGGTGAAATAATCTAACAGAGAAAACAAGACGCTGAACTCGCAGGAGCAGGCGCTCACTACCTCTGATGGTGAGATAATGAGTGAGCACGGAAACCTGTGGCTCTGTGGCTTTTATAAGCTTCACACACCTGCAGCAAATCAGGGCTAATCAGGCACACACACACCTGACACACCTGACCGTGCTCTGTGGTGATTACCAGAGCCAGGGTGGAAAAAGTGAATCCTCTAAGAACAGATTAAAGCGACAAAAAAAGATCATGGTAAAAGAAACACTCATATAGATGTTAGCAGTTTAATGAAAACATAATAAAATAAGAAATGTGACACAACAGACACAGATGGTTTATCTTTATTTTGCATGAGAAATAAACTCTTTTCTTTTTGTGGTTGATTCCAAAGATCATTTTCAGCAGCATCACGCAAACCACCTCGACCTCCTGCTGAAATATATTCATAGTGTTTCCTCCTCCTTCTCTCGGTGATGTTTTCATCTCAGAAATTGGACTGTTTCCTTTGGGAAATCATCCCGTAACACCCAAACATTCCCCGACTTTAGGTTTTCTAACTTTAAATCTTTTATTGTTTTTGCAGCAGGTTTATTTATCTGCAGTGTGTTTCTCCTCATGGTAAATGTTTGCTCTGCTGCAGCGTGATCACCCCCCTCTTTTTTAGTCTCATGTTAACGAGGCCCTCGTCTCCGTATACGAACATACATTAAAATGAAATCACAGCATGTAAATTTTGAGCACCTGCACGGATTCATCGTAAAGCCGTTGGAGCGTGTCGTGCTCTCTATCATCAGGATGGATCTCATCACACGTACAGTCCGCGGCTTTAACTCATCCTGACACGTCTCTGATCACCGTGGGGTGAAATGAAACGTTTCTGTGACTACGAGCTGGAGGCGGCGAGACGAGCGGTGAGAGGAGGGTCGCAGAGCTTGTTCCACTAACAAACTGTCTCCATGATGATGATTATAGAGCCGGCAGCCTGCTAATGGTCACATTACAGCCCGTGTCTCTCTGTAAATCCTCCTCTAAAGCTCATTACTGTTAGAAACACACTCATTCTGAAGAGCTGAGAGCTTTTTAAAAGTGTGATTAAAATAAGAGTCAGTTCAACGGTCATTCCAAAGCAGTAAAAGGCTTTGAGCTAAAAATCTGTGGGTAAGAAAAACATTGGACAAAGTTATTAAATTTCAAGGTCTAGTTACTCTCTTTGGATCCTGGTCTTTGGTCTTCATGTGTCGTCTTTTCAAACACCAGACACAAACTCCTCCATGACCTGAGGCAGTTAATGAGCATCATAAAGGTGTGATCTGTTATCTCTCTGTCTCACTTATGACCTGGTGTTTTGTTTTTGATGAATGCATCTTGACAATTGAATCAGCAGCCAATCAGCTTGGAGAAGAAAACACAGAATCATCAGCAAACAGGTGAGAGGCAAAATCCACCAGGTCCACGTCTGGTCCGTCTCCTCGCTGTTGAGCTTTGGCATCGTATTCCAGTGTCTATCAGAAATGATGACTCCATTTATTTTAAATAGTAAAAAATACATAGTAAAAAACAAGTTCCTATTTTGTTTCTGGTATTAAAAAAGTTACTCTTATTTCAAGAAACTCCAAAATAAAAATTTTCACACCATTCAGTCCATATTGACATATTTTTTTAGACTATTTAGGCATCATTTTAGTATGTACTTAAAAAAATCATCTTTCAGGACTTGTCAGGTGAACATGGGTCATAAAGTCCAACAAGAAAATTCTTACCAAATGAAAGACATAAAAACCTGCTTACGTTTCAGTTTTGCAGTGTTAAGTGAAATACAATCTCGTCAGTACTAAGTGTTTTATTCTGAAAAACAGTGTTTTATTGCTCTTATTGCGTTTTATTATTTTCATTGCTTTTATTGTTTTTTTATTGCTGTTATTGCTTCTATTTGTTTTTAATTGTTTTATTTATTGCTTTCTTCCAACTATTGTAAAGCACTTTGGTTCACCGAAAGGATTGTTGTAAAGGGCTGTATAAATAAAGAACATTTACATTTACACGCCTGGAATACACCAGATACGTCTGCACTGCATCTTGGCTGAGTTTGTCAAGTTACACCGGCTGCGTGTCCGACAAGCTGTATGGCTGACAGACAGCTGGAGTAACAGACCGAGGCGTTCCTGCACTTCCCACTCCATTGTTAACCTTGCAGAGCTTATGGACCTGCCAGATCCAGTTTCTGAAATCCTGCAGATCCATCTTGCCAGGCTCCACTGACCAACAAATTCACTCGGCTAAATTCTAATCGGCCGAATCAGGGATGAGCTGCGGGAGCAGTGGAAGTGACGAGCAGACGTGACGTCAGCAGACTCACGTACCATTTTGTACCCATTATCACAGCTGTTTCTCATGTTTCTGTAGTCGTTCGTCTATTGTTTCACAGCAGCGGTGCACATAAGCTACGTCATACTGCAGCTTGATGTGGATTGGTCTGTGGTGAGTGTGTCAGTCAGAACGGTCGTCCAATCAGCAGCTGCTGTTTTTTTTTTGAAGGTGCCGCCTCTGAAAACAAATCCAAAGAGCTGCGACCCAGATGGACTAGTGAAATATTTCTGTGGCGGATATATGAAACTGTCCGTCTGGCGTGTCAGGTTACTCCAGTGGTAAGTCTCTCTTTATTTATGTTGGGCTGTAAAACCTCAAACCTGTTGACTCCTGGTCTGGCTCCACTGGTTATGTCCATTTATCATGGTAGTCAAGATAAATACGAACTGATTTTGACAGAGTCGGTTTTATTTTGAAAGTCACTGGGTGTTTTAAGATAGTTTCCGGTCATGACTTCCTGTCACGCTCGATCTTCCCTACGCTGAATTTTGAAGATTGACGCGTCACTGGCAAATTTAGGGGGCTTGCGTATCTGCTGCAACGATAGACTGTAAAAAAAAATGGACGTCATCTTTCTCTGCTCAAAGTGAGGTTGCCACAAAAGCTGCTCCCCCTGGTGGCTGGCTGCAGTATAGGTCAAAAAATCTTTCTCGCCAGTCATTCCAGATGGGCTGTGATCAAACTTTGAAAAATTAATACACCTGGTAGAAATGTTTCTCATGTACGATTGTTGTGGTGATTTGAAGATATCATTGGCTGTCTTGTATTCAATTCCTCTTTTTGTTTGAAAAGTTTTGTTTTCATTAGTTCTGAGAGGCTAAAAATGAGGTTTTACGTCACGTTTAACGATGATTGATAGCTGCTGTTCTTCTGTAGTTTTTTCAGGGATGTTAAAATATGTTGGGAGGTAGAGTCAAGAAGTGAGTTGACTTGAAAAAAAAGAAAAAAACAGGCAGTCTGACCTCAAAAGAGTGGATCCAGTGTGAGTTGACACATTGACTGGACTGGAGACATGAAAGGTGTGTTTTGGCCGTACCTGTCCTCGATCATTCGGCAAAAACAGCAACAGGGCTGAGTCAATAAAAGTAAACACATCGACTCAGTTTGAACCTTTTCAGCTCTGGAGCCAAAACGAGCAGAGACAGACTGGTTTTACTCTCAGACTTATTTATTGTGCCAAATGCTGGAGGTTGACTTCCTGAGCTCATGTACACCTGAGAGACTGGCCAGGTCCTCCAAGGTTAGACGATTCTCCGAACTGAAACGAACAGGAAACGATTCCTCTGGGAAGGCCGCCACACTTCACCAGCCTGCTTTTGGGGTTTTCTGACCTCGACAAGTTGTTTTCTCGACTTTTTAACATCTTTAACTAACTGTCTCAGCCCTTGGCTCCAGTAACTGAAACAGACCATGAAGAATTTATCTCTAACTGACAGAAAAGCATCACTTAAAGTAGCTCCTGTTTGTTATCTCTCGCAGAAATCAATTCATGCGCTCCTAAAGTCAAGTCCTATGTTCGCCTGAGCCGACCATCGCCTCCAACCATCAACCCGAGCTCTCCCTGACTCACCCGGCCTCAGCCTCGGTCAGATATTTCCCTGTTGAAATTTTTACTTTGGAAAGAGTGTGCTTTCTTAATATTTCATTTCTCAGGCCTTGAATAACAAATAAAACCAAAGCTATGAAATAAATAGTGACACTGACCTGAAGACGGATTGAAAAGGTGTAAAAACTGAACATTCCCTGGTGTTTCATGATGAAAAGAAACGCTCTCCATCCACGGTGAGAGTGTTACCTCTGAGGAAAGATGATTTTCAAGGACAGTTCACTCCTCAGTTTGTAATAGATGAGCTCTGGTGTGAAGTAGCTGCTTTCAGAGGGGACCTGTACGCCGCCTGAGGGGGAGGAGCTAATGTTCAGAGGCGTCTGTTTTCTGTCCTTCGTTTCAGCGTCTGTCCTTATTTTAAACACAGTATCAGGCACAATGAGCTCCCTGCAGCCTCTCTAAAACACACTCAGGTTTTTATTTTTCCACACGCCGGCGGCCTCCAGCGTCTCATTCAGCCCGCTTCATGGTCAGGCTGTGACCTTCAAATCCCGCCTTTAATCACGGCTTTATTTCTCACCGTGTGAACACAGCGGGGACGCAGGGTTCAGCTGTGCAGACAGAATTATACGTCAGGGTGCAGAGAGTTTACTGAATGATAAAACAGCAGGATGGCGATAAATAAAGAAGGTTTATATGTCGTATTGACATGAATTAGCTGATTTAACATTCATGTGATCAGGATCAGGCTCCTTTAAGAGGAGATCTGCAGGGCTGCGGTGTGTTATTTACTTTTTTTTTCATGCCGTACTGCTTTAAAAGAGAGCATGGTTTTTATAAAGTAAAGATATTTTTACTCGCTCTCACCCAGAGGGCTTAAAGAAGCGTATGACTTTGTTACTTTCGATTTTCAGGCTGTTGTTGTGCCTCTGTGTTCGTGTCTGTGTATCCTATAAAACACAACATAACACATCTTCATCTTGACTCATAAAGAAGGTGGAAAACAACCCCCCGCTCTGAGAGGAGCTGGAGTTTTGATGGAGCAAACAGAGCTGTCTTTGCTCCTCGGGGACTCAGAGGGAGGAAGTGCCTGAACAGAAAATAACATCAAACCGTACTTCCTGTCTCCTCTCAGGCTTCTCTTCTTCTTCTCTTCTTTTCTCGGAGCTCTGTCAGTGTCCTGTCCTCCTGTTGGGCTGCTTCTTCTTCTTTTACACGATCTGCTCAGCGAGGAAGTCTTGATGACAGCGTGTCAGGAGCCTACCTCACTGCCTCTGAACTGTGAGGACAGGGCTGCCCTCTCGCTAACACAGGTGTGTCAATAAAACACAAAACTTCATTTCTTCATCAGCACAGAGTGAGGGATCAGAAACCCTTCATCATACAGCCTTTAAAATCAAACTCCAGCAGCGCTCGGCGTCTTTAATTAGAGTGTGTCAGTCTATTTTAATGGAACCATAAATAACCAGGCTGATGTAATTAAATGAAACTCAGATGAAGACAGCTGTAAGTTATTTATGTGGCTCCCTCGAGGATTTAAGAGCTTCAAGGGAATAAATCATGAAGGCGACACACAAAGGAGCTGAAGAAAAAAGGAGGGGATTTCTATTTTTGGCTGAACATGCAACGTGAAAGTATATATGCGTGGAGGAGGACGCAGAGACGAGATGGTTTGTGATTACAGCTAAGACCTCACCCAGGCTGAGGCTGCGTTTGTTCTTTCCCTCCTTTAATCCTGGTCTAAATAACCCAGGCTGCTGCGCTGTTTGCTCCTGGCTTCACACACAGTTTTTATGTTAGAGGGGGCGTCAGCGTCAGAGGTGTTTCTGCTGATTGTAAAGTTGGACACGCTACAAATAACGACATTTCTCCACATTAAGCTTTATAACACCCCTTTTCATGCAGATTAAGAGAAATATTTGTGAAGTATATTTGTCAGATTTGATGTATAATTGTTGAAAGTTTTCTCAAAATGTTAATGTTAAAAATAAAATCCCTGTTTCTAAACATTAAGCTAAGATTTTCAAATTTAGCAAAGATTTAAAATGGGTAAAGATTTCCAAATATTACGTTTTTTTTATTCTTTTTAAATAAAACTTAAGTCAAGATTTTAAAATCTTGGGCAAAGATAACCGAATATTAAGTTTCTTTTTTTTTTTTTTTTTTTTTTTTCTTTTAAACAGAACTTATGTCAAGATTTTTAAATCTTGGGCAAAGATTACCAAATATTATTATTATTATTATAATTATTTATTTATTTTTTATTTTTTTTATTTTTTTATGAAACTTAAGTCGAGATCTTTCTAAATAATGAGCAAAGATTTCCAAATATTATTATTATTATTATAATTATTTATTTATTTTTTATTTTTTTATTTTTTTATGAAACTTAAGTCGAGATCTTTCTAAATAATGAGCAAAGATTTCCAAATATTAAGGTTTTTTTTCTTTTTTAATGAAACTTAAGTCAAGATTTTTAAATCTTTAGCAAAGATTTGAAAACCTTGGGCAAAGATTAATATTAATACTAAGCTTTTTTAAAAAACAAAAACAAACAAACAAAAAGTCAAGATTTTTAAATCTTTAGCAAAGTTTTCTTAATATTGAATAAAGATTTCCAAATGTTAGACTCAGATTTTTGAATATATTGTCAAGATTTTTTTTCCCCAAAACTGCCTGATAGCTTTTGTTTTTCTGTTTGTAAATATTAAGCTAAGATTTTCAAACCTTTGGCAAAGATTTAAAAATCTAGATTACCGAATATAAAGCTTTTTTTTATTTTAATGAAACTGAAGTTGAGATTTTTAAATCTTTAGCAAAGCTTTCTTAATAATGAGCAAAGATTTCTAAATATTACGTTTCTTTCTTTTTTTTTTATGAAAATTAAGTCAAGATCTTTCTAAATCATTAGCAAAGATTTCCAAATATTAAGTTGTTTTTTTTATTTTCTTTTTTAATTAAACTTAAGTCAAAATTTTTAAATTTTTAGCAAAGATTAAAAAACCTTGGGCAAAGATTAATATCAAGCTTAATTTTATTATATATATATATATATATATATATATATATATATATATATATATATATATATTTATATATATATATATATATATATATATATATATATATATATATATATATATATATATATATATATATATTTATATATATATATATATATATATATATATATATATATATATATATATATATATATATATATTTTTTTTTTTTTTTTTTTTTTTTTTTAATGAAACCTATGTCAAGATTTCTAAATCTTGGGCAAAGATTTCCTAATATTAAATTTTTCAAAAAAAGACAAAAAACAAACAAAAAAAGTCAAGATTTTTAAATCTTTAGCAAAGCTTTCTTAATATTGAGCAAAGATTTCCAAGTGTTAGACTCAGATTTTTGAATATTTTGTCAAGATTTTTTTTTCCCCAAAACTGCCTGATAGCTTTTGTTTTTCTGTTTCTCTGTTTCTTAATATTAAACTAAGATTTTCAAATCTTTAGCAAAGATTTTTAAATCTTGGGGAAAGATTACAGAATATTAAGCTTTTTTTTTTTTTTTTTTTAATGAAACTTAAATTGAGATTTTTAAATCTTTAGCAAAGCTTTCTTAATCATGAGCAAAGATTTCTAAATATTTAGTTTCTTTTCTCTTTTCTTTTTTTTCCCCTATTTACTCTAATTCCTCTTGAGAAACAAAGGAGATAGCAGAACAAGAAACATGAAGAACAGATGTTTAAAAAATACTCAGTCTTGTTGTAAAAGCGAACAATGATTCTGTGGTTAAAGACCAAATCTGATCATCTTATCTCCTCACCAGATGAACACAGACTGATCTCTCAAACCTCTGATTCTTTCTTCTCTTCCCTCCTGAAATAACAAACCAAAAAACATCTTCTGCTTTATGAAAAGGAATAAAATCCGTCCCTGTCAGCGAAGGTCGTCCGTCTGCAGCGTGTCCACCGTCCCCTCTGAGCTCGCCATCTGCTCGAGGTGAAAGACGAGCATCCAGACGAGCAGATTACCTCCACAACAATTAAAATCTGGCTCGCAGACAGATTCTGTCGCAGGGAAAACAAAGAAACGGAGAAACGGATCCAGCGTGCAACAGATGGAGGCCGACCTCTGTTTGTTCTTCATCACATCTGGACGCCGTTTCACGAAGTGATCGGCCCCACAGGAGCTCAGAGAGTCAGCAGAAAACAGCAAACCGAGCCAGAAGACACCAAAACGTCTGTGGACATGGTTTTATCCTTCTGTTTGTTCCAAACATGTTTCTGTTAAAGCTGGAGGATCACTGCACCGCTCTTCTTTTTACCATCACAGGCCAAAGCCTGCACTCAAACTTTTTCTGATCCGCTGGTCCCAGTGAAGGGAGGCTAACGCTAACCAGAGGAAACATGGAGGAAGTTACCTGCAAAATAACCTCCTGCTGGATACAGGGATTGCACGCCAGCTCTCAGGATCTTTGAAGAAAGTGAAAATGTATCTCACTGCGTCCAACCTCAGCAGTGATGGTGCACTGTGAGAGGCTTTGCTTATGCAGCTCAACAATCCGACCACGTTCACAGAGAGAAGGCTGTTTAGCTTTTGCCATCAGGAGGTCATGACAGAGTAAATACCTGACAGAAAATCACATTTAATCCACATTTTTGTGTAGATTTTGTTTTTTAAACCCTGTGGTCTTAAACTTTTGATCAGCTGATGAATAGACTGTTTTACTTTAATTGTTTGCAATAAATAACTTACTCAATTTGTTTTGTCTCACACCCATTTACCATGTAAATTAGTTCAAATTTTAATCTGGTCTTGAAATTTTGATCAGGTTTGTTATTTTATTTTGCAGATTCACTTAAAGATGCTATGAGGGGGATCTGTTTTGATTGGTCCAGAGTCTCTGCACACTGTCGTAAATTACTTTTAGCGAGGCGTGGGTTTGTTTTGGAATTAAATGAAGATCAGATCAAGACAAATAATCTTTGTTCAAGCTAACTTTTTACTCATGGATTAAAGTTCTCAGTCGGATTTCCGTCAACCAGGCGTAGCAAGTTTATGTATGTGTGTCTGCGCGCGTGTGAGTGTATGTGGGGGAGGAGCAAGGAGCTGTTTCTGTTTGTGATATTAACGGACTTTAATGGAGGACGAAGAGTGGCGGCTCATTACTGTCTAAACTCCAGAGCCGCATGCGACTCTTGAGCCTACTTGTTGCGGCTCCCTGCAGCCCGGTTCTGGAGCCGGATGCGGCTCTTAAAGGGCAACTCCGTTTTTTTTGACACCTGGACCTTATTTATAGGTGTGTGCATGCTCATATACTCACCGAGACAAGCATCGTGCAGCTCGGAGTCCTTCGGAAGTTATTTAGATCCAACCGATTTTAGCCGCACTTAGCGGGGGCCACGGCAAGAGAGCTTCAGCGCGGGACATAATCTCTGCAAAATCGCTAATTTCAGCTATATTTTTTCATCCATCACCAGTGTTATCATAAAGTCAACTCGTCTACTGTCTTCAAGTTAACGTTGTAGCAGCCGGCTATATGTAGTGCTATCGTCAGCCTGGTGCTCCAATGTTTCTGTCGGCTAACATGATAACAAGTAAACACTGTCAGTTTGTAAGTAGTTTAGTAGCCGTTTATATTTATCTCACCTGGCAGCCCTAAAGGCTAAAGGCTAATTAGCCTTTAGCTCGTGCTGTATCTCTCTCCTGTTTATCTTTCTTCTGCTCTTCTGTCCTTTTTCTGTCTGACAGTTAGGCTCCAGTGTCCACCATCACGACAAAATTAATCACAGAAATCAGCAGAGAAAAACACAGACCTCTGTGTTTGATCTCTTCTCACTACTAAACTTCTTCAGCTGGCGTGGTGTTGTCATAGAGACCTAGATGTGCTGTAGATCAATCCAGTCCTTCATGACCTGAACTGGAAGCTAAAAAGTAGCAATTTAAAATAACCTGTAACCAGCAATATTGGTGCTGATAATCTCATTTTAAAGTGTGGATTAAAATCAGGCAAATATCTGGAAGGGAGACTTTTCCAAGATCACTTAAAAACTCTTCACAGCCTCTTTCAGAAGCAAAAAACCTGCATTTGAAGTGAGTGGTTTTGATGGTGTGCAGCTGCGAAAGGAGGCAAGAATACACAGTTTAACTCAGGGAGAGAAACCTTTAGTTGTGTTATCAAAGAGTCTCAGACAAGAGCAAGTGATCCACACAAACGTGAAAAAAACACAGTTCATTTTTACATTTCTTCAAGTCTCTTCATATTTGAACAACTGGAAGTTGGATGCTCTCGATCTGAGTTTGGGCACTGGGATGTTTGATTGACGTCATAAGCTCAGATCAGCGGAGACACGACACACAGAGTTCCAGGAAACGGGGAAAAGGTCACTGAACAAACTATTGATCTCAAAAACACGACGAGAGGAGGAAGAGCAGCAGCTGTGACACGTCAGGACGGTTTACAGGAGCGCCGTGGGACAGAGTGACATCTGTATTCATCCTGGATTATTCACTGCTGGCAAAGAAACTCGATTTAGGAAAACAGCATGAAAATAAAAATACTTTTGATTCCACTCTGTTGTTTCTGTTTTTCTTTTCTAAGATGTCAATTTTGGCAAAGCATCAACCTGAAGACACAAGCTTTGAACGTCTGAACTTCAGCACGCCACCGCAGACCTGCCGCTCAGACGGTACCTGTCAGCTCCAGCTATCAGGATATAGAAGACGAGGACAAGAGGTCGATACACCTTTGAAATCAAAACTGGAAATCATTCAAAATGGATCGAATGAAGACCTGAGCTCTCCGTGTGCCGTAACCCACCGTCTGTGTTCTGGTTCCTGACACCCTCGGCTCTCCTGTGAAGCATTTTGTTGTTTCGTTCCTACAGTCTGAGGTGTGAAGGTGTGAAGTGGTCCTTGCTCTCAGCTGTGAAACTTTCATATTCATGAGTGTGTGTATGTGTGTGTGTAATACGAAAAACGGCTCGAGACCTTGGCAACCCGAGGAAATCGGCTACTTTCAATAATGCAAATCAGCCCCGAGGTGGGAGGCAGGAGGTAATAATAACTCACACCTAACGGATCAGTGGACACGTTTTTATCCCTGCAACACTTCGCCTGACCTCTTTTACTGAGAACAAAGATGATTCGACTCTCTCAGGCGTGAAAAGACTCCAACAGACGATCTGCCCCGTGTCTCAGCCTCGGTCGCCTCTTCTTTCTGTTCGTCTCTGGAGGTGGGCGGGTAATAACTGGCATCATTCGTGTCACTTGGCGCTGAATTTGTTAGCACATGTGCATTAGCTTCCAGTCAGTGGCCTGTGCCATTGGCTGTAACCTGATCTAGAAGTTTCCAGCAGTTGGTGACACTTTACCTCCAGCCAAGACTTCCTTCTCCATGCAGTACAGTGTTAACAGTCAACAATGTTCACTAGAGTAGCTCCCATTTATCTGTTAGTGCTAAGTCTCAGTTTCACTGTTGACATCAAGTTCCAGCATTCAAAGCTGGAAAAGAGCTGATTTTCTTATTTTCTTGAAATAAAAAGGTCTTAACTTTTCTCAAATGATGAGTTTAAGTATAGATCAAGGGTCTGCAACCTTTACTCTCAAAGGAGCCATTTTACCTCAGTTTACCTGGATTAAAGTTATTCTGGAGCCGCAAAAATAACTTAATCTTCACATTAAAGACAACAAAGTGTATTCGTTACATATCTATGTGAATTTTTAAAATTGAATATGTGATGTCCAAGGATTATTATTATTAAAAAAAAAAAATCAAAATGGTTTGAAATTTAAATAAATAATAAAAAGAAATTTAAAATTTGAAATTGCAAAAAAAAAGTTGTGTTCTAAAAAAATTGCAAGAATTTTTTTTATTTTCTTTTTAAAGAAATGAAATTTAAAAAAATAAACTTAAAAGTTTTTTAGAAATTTAAACTACAAAAAATTGCAAGAATTTTTTGAAGAAAATATAGATTTCAAAAGTTAAAAAAAAATTGAAACTACAAAAAACAGAAAAAAAATCAAAAATGTTTGAAATATATAAAATTTTATTTGTTTCTTTTAATTTCAGAAATTTGCAAAAAATGTTGGATTGTCAAAATATTGCAAAAGTATATATATATATATGTATATATATATATATATATATATATATATATATATATATATATATATATATATATATATATATATGTATATATATATATATATATATATATATATATATATATATATATATATATATATATACATATATATATATATATATATATATATACATATATATATATATATATATATATATATATATATATATATATATATATATATATATATATATATATATATATATATATATATGTATATATATATATATATATATATGTATATATATATATATATATATATATATATATATATATATATATATATATATATATATATATAAAGTTAATTTATGATTTTATATGGTGTCCATTCCCTTAGTTAAGAAATTAAAAAAATATATTTTTTAAATATATATATATATATATATATATTTTTTTTTTGATTTTATTTTATTTTTTTTAAGCTACAAAGAGCCAATGCAAAAGGGTTAATGAGCCACATGAGGCCCCAGAGCTGCAGTTTGATGACCCTTAGTAAAGATGAACATAGTATAGATCAGAGCAGAATACCAATGCAGCAAGTAAAGACAGTTTGGAGTCCTGATAGGAGAAAAACAAGGGAACCAGACAGAAATGGGAAGTGTAAAAGAAACAAACTAACATTGATGAAAGCAGCCTTCTGATTGGATAAACTCAGACCCAAACTAATGAGGCATCACCTGTTACAGAAACCACAAACCGAGAACGCTCAGTGTCTGTCAAACAGACGTATTTGCCCTTTAATTTCCTCTTGTCTTCAGGTGTGAACAAACACACGTTAATATTCATCACAGAGATTATCCATCAGCGTGTTTCTGTGTTCATCAGTCGGCTCATCAATCACACACGTTAGCGCGGAGACGGTGACTCCAGCTCGTCCTCCTGATGTGACAGGACGTGTTTTTATCACAGGAGAGTCGTCACGGTGCCGAGTGTTTCAAATCATCACACTGATCAGTGATAACAGAGAGTAAAGATCTGTCTCCGTGCTTCCTTCCTTCCTTCTGAGTCAGATTGTCATTTTATTTTTCTGTTATTGTATTTCTCTGTGTGACTGCTGTGTGTTTGGACGTGTAATAATTGAATCTGTTTTGTTGCTTTCTTGGCTTTTGTTGCTCAAAGAAGTGGAACAGTAGTTTTTGATTCAAGTCCTACCTTTGAAAACCACAACAATAAAGTTGTTTAGTCATGTTTCTTCCAAATCTGCGTCATAGCAAAAATTAAATCCACACAATCCTTGACAGATCTTGAAAAGGTAATCCATGCACTGATTTTTTCCAGATTAGACTGCTGTAATTTCCTCTTCTCATGCCTCCAACTTGCACAGACTTCAGCAGCCAGGCTTACAGGTTTTAATCACATCTGGCCTCTCTTCATTGGCTCCCTGTTGTTTTAGATTTTCAGATTTTAATGATAACTTTTAAAGAATGCACGGGGCTGGCTCTGAGTAACATATCAGATCTTTTGGTCCCTCCATGAGCTGGCCTGCAGCCTTAGATCCTCGATTGAGACCCTCCAAAGTCGGGGCTTGAAAGCAGAGGAGGGGGAGCCTTTCCCATCGGGGCCCCTCGACTTTGGAACGACCTGCCTGAGGATTTAAAGCTCGATGATTCAGTTTCATCTTTTAAATCCTTTCTTAAAAACACACTTTAACTGTCTCGCTTTTATGTGATATCGACTTTTTATTGTGTTCCTACTGCCTTTGCCTTTTAACCTATTTACCCTATTTGCCTGTATGCTTTATTTACTTCTCTTTCATTATTTTTATGCTAAATTATCTTATTTTACTCTAATATTTTTATCTCTAATTGTTGTATCTGTATTTATTCATCATTACTCCTTTTCTTTCTTTCTTTTTTTACCAGTTTACTTCATTATTTCCGTAAACTTAAGATATAATTGCTACTTTTGTCTCTCACTGCCATAATCATAACTTTTACCCCTTTAACCTATTCATCTACTTTATCAGTTATGTTTTTATCTTTCTTACCGTTTCCATCTGCTTCTTTGCTTCCTTTTTCTTATCTCTGGTCCTCGTAGTCTCAGTCTGTGTAGTCTGGTTCTCCTCTCCTGCTGTTGCGTTTTAAAGCATTTATCATATACTATGAGGGTGTACCCCTGATAGGGTTTTATTATTTCACTGTTTGTTTGCTGTCTTTTGTTTTTATTTTATTTTGTTTTGTTTTGCTTTGTCTTTTTGGGACTTAGTTCACAGGTGCTATGTAAATAAAGTTTTAAATTATTCCTATTCAAATCTTCCTCCTATGCTTTTATTTAACTCTGATTTGAGTGTGCATCAATTTCAGACACTCAACACTAATTTTTCCTGATCATAATCCACACTCTAAAATGAGATTATATATATTAGCGCCAATATTACAGGTTACAGGTTATTTCAAATTGCTACTTCTTAGCTTCCTGAACCCAACCAAATTGATTAGTCTCTGACAACACTCTATGAAGTGAGAAATGAGAGCTGTTTTTTCCTCTGCTGAAAATGATTTCTGTGATTAATTTTGTAGTGATGGTGGACACTGGAGCCTAACTGTCAGACAGAAAAAGGACAGAAGAGCAGAAGAAAGATAAACAGGAGAGAGATAGAGCACGAGCTAAAGGCTAAAAGGGCTAATCTGTTTGTGCTAATGTTGACTCCAACCCACAGTCAGCAGTTATTCTGCAGTGGTCTTTTCAAACTTGAGAGTCTATCAATAAAATGAAGAGTGAGGTTACGTTAGCTCTGATTGGTAGATGACTGGCAGGACATAACCGATAGCACTACATATAGTCGGCTACTACAACGTTTGCTTGATGTCACGTTTCAAACCCTAGAGCTGCGTACCTGTACTGATAAATACCTTACATCAGCGTGTTGTATCCAGTAAGAAGTTGTCTCGAACAAAGAAAATTTGTTTCGATCCGATCTCTATTTACTTCCACAACAAACACACGCCTCGCTAAAAGTCATCACGACAGTGTGCGTGAGACTCTGGGCCAGTAGGGGGCAAAGCAGTCCAATCAAACAGATCCTCCTCACAGCATCTGTAATTCTGTTTACTGAAGGAATAAATGGGTCAAATGAGGCAGAACTTCCAGAAAAACTAGTTTTGTGACCAAGCTCAGAGTGTGTGACATATGTAGGAAAAACAGGTGATCTTTAAACCCCCAAAACATTTGTTGTTTGATGATCTAGGTGTGAAATCCTCGAGGTAAATAGTGCGTTTATACATTAATTTTAAATGAGAATGATAAACAGACTCATGAATTTGTTGTATGGCTAATTGGAAATGCATGTTCACGCCTGATTTGTATTTCTTACTGACTTGAAAAGCATTCTGGGAAACTTTTCTGTCAGTGTTATTTTGTGCTCCAGTGTCATAACCTTTGGAAGTGCTCTTCAAATTGGAACATTGCTCATTAAAAGTTAAACATCGTATGTGTGGTGCACAGTGTGTGTGTGTGTGTGTGTGTGTGTGTGTGTGTGTGTGTGTGTGTGTGTCTGCAGGCTGCATTATTCTGCCCCTCATGATCTACATTTCTTTGTTGTCACTGTGTCATATTTTATAAATTAGCCGCAGAGCTGTGCTGAGCTAATTATATGTAACCTCTCAATATTTAATTGGCTTCTATGCATACGGTTAATAATTAATTTGACTTTCACAGCAGAAATGCTCCTGACCTTGTTGGAAATATAATGGCCTTCCTTTCTTCACTGACCCTTTTTTATTTTCTGACACACCCACCGCTGGTGTGACCCTCCTCTTCCTCCGCGGCTCTTTGTTTGCTTCATAAAGGACTTTTAATTTGAAGGAGACACAAAGTCGATGCAGATTTTATCAGCATTGTTCGTTCAACATTCATTCGCCCCCGCGCACAGGATGGTGGGAGGTATTCAACGCGCTCACTCGTAATAATTGTTGCTGTCTTTCACAGAGCGGTGACTCTCAGCTCCTCCTGTTAGCGCTGCTTCACATGCTGAGAGGGGAGGAGAGGGGAGGATGGGGGAGGCGTCACAGTGACTCCCCTGTCATTACATCGAGCAGACCCCCCTCCCCACCTCCCCACTGCTCGTCTGTGTCAGCTGCAGGCTGTTTGTCAGCTCTCTGAGGATGACTGTAAGTATGAGCACTCACCTTAACACCCAGCTGTCTGTCAGCAGCTTTTAATCCCAGCTGTCCCTGAACGCATCCTGACGACAGGTGATAGGAGAACAAAGCGATCCTTTAAAGTCTCTCCTGAGCTTCATGACATCAAAACCTGAAAACATTTAACCCTCCATCTCTTCACGGCGCCTGTGTTTGACTTTATGAAGCACCTGCTGAGGTCTGATGTTGGCAGACAGCAGCAGGAGGCCGATGTGTTGAATGTTGAAAGCACCAGTGAGGATGAATCAGATGAAGAGGTCCTTTAATATCTGATCTAGCTGAATGTCCTGCTGTGGCTGTGGTTTAAATGAGCTCCTGTGTTATAATCAAAACAAACTGATTCATCCAAAGCTTCATTTCACATTTGGTGCTAAATTTGCAGCTGTTGGAGCTCTCCACAGAGGGATTTGAGCCAAAACATAAAACTAAAATAGTGTTTGCCAAACTTTATCCCAAACAACTCAACTGTGAAAATAAAAAAGGATATTCTGGCAAAACGCCAACTTCTTCCAGCATGTACGGAGAAAGAGAAGGGTCAAGATTCAGCAGCACAAACAGTTTAAAAGATAACTTTTTATAAAACTCAACTGATCTTTATTTATATTTCAGCTCAGAAACACAAAGCAGGCAGCTCAAAGTGTTACACAACAAGAAAGGGAAAACTGACAATAGTTGGAAACAGAGATTCAGAACAAAAATAAAAAGAACTACAGCAAAAGGAAATTATGTGATTATGTGTGATTAGTGCAATGAGTGTCCCAAAATTTGTGCCATCGGTTCCAGCCAGTAGTGAGTCCTCTTACATTGTCTTGTGCCTTCATTTGTTTCTACTTTTGCGTCTCTTTTTGCTTCTTCTTTTGTGTCTTCCAAGTTTTCTTTTGCATTATTTTTTCAATTTTTTTTTTTGCATCTTCTTTTGCTTCTTCCTTTGTGTCTTTGAGCTTTCTTTGCTTCTTCTTTTGCGTCTTCTTTTGCTTCTTCTTTTGCTTTATCTTTTGCTTTATCTTTTGCTTCCTCTTTTACGTCTTCTTTTGCTTCATTTTTTGTCTTTGTGTTTTGTTTTGCTTCTCCTTTTGTGTGATGTGTCTTTTTTTGCTTCTTCTTCTTCTTCTTCTACTTTTTTTGCTTCTTCTTTTGCATCTTCTTTTGCGTCATCTCTTAGTTCTTCTTGTAGATCTTCCTTGGCTTCACCTGTTTTGTCTTGCGTCTTCTTTTGCATTTTTTTTGCTTCTTCTTTTGCTTCTTCTTTTGCTTCTTCTTTTGCGTCTTCTCGTAGTTCTTCTTTTAGATCTTTCTTGGCTTCACCTGTTTTGTCTTGTGTCTTCTTTTGCTTTTTCTTTTGCATTTTCTATTGCTTTTTTTTTTTTGCTTCTTCTTCTGTGTCTTATTTTGCATCCTCTTTGCTTCCTCTTTTGTGTCCATGTTTTCTTTTTCTGTCTTCTTTTAGAACTTCTTTGGCTTCTTCTGTTGTGTCTTGTGTCTTTTTTTTTTTTTTTTGCATCTTCTTTTGCGTCTTCTTTTGCGTCTTCTTTTGTGTCTCATTTTGCATCCTCTTTGCCTCCCTTGACCATGTTTTCTTTTGCTTCTTCTCTTGCTTCTTCTTTTGCATCTTCTTTTGCATTTTTATTGCTTCTCCCTTTGTGTCTGCCGCATTTTCTTTTGCTTCTTCTGCTTCTTCTTTTGCATCTTCCCCTGACCCTATTTTTTGCTCTTTTTCTTTTTTTTTCTTTTTGGCCTTATTGTCTTGTGTCTTCTCTTGCGTCCCTGTCTGTCTCTTTGTGTTTACTTTTGCAATTAGTGCAATCAGTGTCCCCCAGTTTGTTCCATGTGTCTTCTTGCATCTTCCTCTCAGGTTTGTGTCTTTACTCTGGCTTTACATGTGATCAAACTGTACAAATGAATGTCTTTGAATTTGGAGTGAACATGTTCACTGTAAAAGTTCTCCATCGACACAAATGAGATTCAAACATCAACATAAACTCAAATTCTTTGTATCTCTGTCCTAATAAGTAATAAAAATGATAAATTTAATAGATCACTTTTCTAAACAGGGTTACAAACTGTTTTTCACACTAAGAATGAAAATAAAGAGTTGTTCATGGAGGTGATGCAGCTGCAGCCCTGTGCTGTAGTTTAATAAAAACTCTCCTCAGCATGAGTTTCATAAAGCGCTCCTCTCACCGGGGACAGTTGACCTGTAGAGAAACATTAACATTCATGTCTCCTGCAGCGAACACACAGCTTGCTCTAATGCAGCTGCAGACCTGCAGACTTTAAGTGCACCTTGAAAGCAGAAAAGGTGAAGTGCAATAAAACTTTAATGTGGACTCACCTCATTGATGATAATCCAGCATGAAAGCTCACACCCAAATAAACCGTTTGTTTGAAATCATAGGAGCACAAACCTTTATGAGGGCTGTATTTCCTGTTTTTAAACCGTCTGTTAATGCGCAGCGTTTGCTGCTCATTGCACCCAGGAATCGGTGTTTAAGATCTCCGTTTATATCTTTGGCTCCTGTGACCGTCTCATTTTTAAAGTGTCTGGATGTCAGCGTGCAGCACTTTGTCTCTGTCTGTGAGAAGTGCTTTATGAACAAATTTTGCTGGCATGCTGCGTTTCCCTTTTCACTGTTTTTAAAGCGTCTGCAGGACTCCAGCAGAAAAACAAAACACACCGTGCAGAAAATCTGATTCGATTTTCTTTACACGGGAGCCGCTGCTGCTGCAGGCTTCAGGAGGTGATAATTTTAGACCTGGTGTGAGTATTTGTGAGGACAGATGAGCAGATCCATTTCCTGTGATGTCACCTCTGATCTGTCCCGTGGTGCTCACAGGGCCGGCGGGCAGAGAGGTGTTCAGAAACATGTTCGGAAACACGACAGAAACGGTCCACAGTGGCTCGCACATAATGAGGTGAGAGTGCAGATCTGATGTTGTTAATGTGTTTAATATCCAGAGTCAGCCAGCTGTGAAATGAGCCTCAGATCACAGAGCTGCTTTGAAATAGTCAGAGAGAGAAAGAGCGGGGAAACTTCTAACAAAGGAGGACAAAAAATCCTGCTCCATGGTCGGCTATTTTTGGACCGTATATTTCCTCTCTATGGAGGTTGTGCCGCGGATCCTATCAGCATGGTTCCATCATTTTTCCATTCATCTACAGATGCCCCCTCGTGATAAAAGCTCCTCGGTCACCGTGTTTACTCGGGCCTTTCTTGGCAGGGCCTCTCGTTCATTTAACGCTAATAGATCCCTGTGAGACGAGCCAGCGCAGAGCTAAATGACTTCTTTTGGTTAGCCGCTTTCTTTACCGTACTGAGCGCGCTCAGAGGAAACATTTGGCCCTCTGGGAGCATTAGAGCTGCTGCAGAGTTCATAATAAGCGTCATATGGAAAAGACTGATCATTATATCATCACTGAGTCTGCAGCAAAACATTTCATACAGTCACGCTGTGTGAGCCAGGGAGCTCAGTAAATAATGTGGGGAATAAATTCAGAGTCATGGATCTCTGCAGGGACGGAGCTGATAGGTACAAACTGCAGTGTGAAGGTTTGTGTGTTAGAGCTAATATTTATACAACGAGTGTATTTGAGACTGATATCTTCACCACGTTGTCCTAAAAGAGAGCTGAAGAGTTTAAGCTTTATTAAACAGAGAAAAACTTGTGTTTAACTCTTTAATCTTCTTTGAAATGCTAATGCTGTTTGTGTTGAGCGTACCTGCTCGGCTCCCTGAGCTGCTCTGTGTTCAACAAATGAGGCTGATTCTCCCTCAGAGCTGCGTTCAGGCTGTTAATGAGGAGACGGATTCAGCTGGAGGTAAAACTCTCCTCTTATGATCCCTGAGAAGTAATTATTGTTCTTTTATGTTACATTACGGGAGCAGGAAGATCACGTTTCAGCTCCTTTCAGTAGAAAGAGCAGGAGGATTTCAGGAGTTTGAGCTAACGTTGGATCAGAGGAGTTAGTGTCTCTTCAAGTCTGTCCAGTTAGCTCTTAGTTTAACACAGAGGTTTCCAAACTTTACTCTGCCACATGCCAAATGTCAACTTTAAGAATGTATTTTTTAATTTTTATTCACTTACTAACAAAAAAAAACAAAAAAACAGAATCACACATGTTGGTTGTTCAAAAAAGGAGCCTCAAAGTTCTGTTTAATTTTTTAAATAGCTTCATAACAGGTGCAAACCTCCAGGTCAACAGGGATCATGACATCATCATGCTGAAGTTGCTGCTGTCACACAAGGTGAGGTCAGGTTTTATCGGAAACTTTAGAAGCCGACAATTACGGCGCTTTACGTGTTGTATGTTCAGGACAAATGGTTCAGAATATAAAAAAAATAAATAAATAAAATAAAATAAAATAATTTTGATGATCATTTTTTCTGTCCCCAATGCTGGCCTCCCAGGGGGCCATGCAACCACTGGTTTAGCATGTTAAGTGTGCTATAGTCACGCACTGACACACACACACACGCTTTATCTGCAAATTGAGGAGCGGGATTACAACTTCTACTTTTACATTTATAAGAAAAATATCACACTTTTTGCTCCGAAGCCAGCAACTTTCCTTTCTTTTCTTTCTTTATATCCAGTCCAAAATGTACAATAGTATCTCAGGGCCACTATGCAAGATAAAAAAATAAAATAAAATAAAAAAGTAAATAATAAATAAATAAATAAATAAATAATAATAATAATAATAATAATAATAATAATAATAATAATAATAATAATAATAATAATAATAATAATAATATAGTAAAATAAATAAGAATAAAATAATTAAAATTTAAATTTCATTTTTATAAAGTTGTAAATCTATGACAAATCAAAATAAAAAATTTGAGTTTTTATATTGGTAAAAAAAAAATTTAAGTTTGACCTGTTTTAAACCCATAAGTGTATGACTTGTCAAACTTCAAAATTCAATTCTTTTAAAAAATTCTTTAAGTGGCCTTGGTGTAAAAAGACAAAAAACTCTCTATAAAACTCTGCATGAGGTCTATCTGAGAAAATTTTGGGACATTTTTAGGAGTTTGAGGGGTCGTTTACACGACAACAATGTTAGGCTCAAACGCAAAAGTTTTGTTGTGTTTCAGCTTCGTGTTTACACAGAAACCGCGTTTCAGCCGACCCAAAATGCAAACTTTTGAAAACGGCCTCAGAGTGGGATTTTTCTGAAACGCTGTCGATATGGTTGCCATGTTGACAGTAAGCCGGCGTTTTCAGTGGAAACGATGATGTCACACTCTGTGATCGTCGCGGACTTGCATGTTGTGCTTGTGCTGCTCAACCTGTACCGTATCTGCTGACTGTCTTTAACAAAATGTGCATCTGTTGCTCTACTTTTTAACTTAGTATTCCCCAATACACCAGATGACCAGCGCTTCGGTGGAGATCTCCCAAAAGCAGCTTCTGGGCAAGACAGTTATAGCACTGATGATACCCTGGCATGCTTACTACAGCGTTTTCAGTTCCTTGGCGTTTCCGTGTAAACGCAGATTTTTTTCACAGAGTTTTAGTGTTTTCAGATGAAACGCTGTCGTGTAAACGGGCCTGAGTATACTCGTGCTACACAGCTACTAAGACACAGAAAGTTCTCTCGACCCCATCTGAGGCTGAGCGCGCTCACTTCAACAGCTACCCACAGGTGTTCGTGCAATAACTGTTTTTAATGCAGCATTCAGAGACGTTTCCAAGCTGTAGAGAAAAATCATGATCCAAGCAGATCAACAGACCTGTCCTGAACCGCCTGAAGGTCTGTGCTCAGGTTTTTTCTGCAGAGATCTCTGAGCACAAGCAGACGAGCTGCATTATTGATGATTTAATAACCTGACCCAAAACCCTCATCTGACCCCTCACCCCCTCCCCACCTGAGAAAACATCAAATCACAGTCCACGGACTCATCCTGTGGGTTAATACGTCTTCAGCCTGCATACGATTCACCTCCCAAAGTGAGAGAACATCTGTCAGTAAGAAAACTTAACTCAGTGGGCTTAAAGCCCAGAGCGTGATAAAATAATAACTCCAAACAGGTGCTAATGATGAATAACGTAACGCAAAGGTTGAAGCGAATCATTAGCTGATAGAGAAACAGCTGTGTGAGGGGGAGAACAGCTGCTGGAGACGGTTTATTCTTCAAAAACATCTGCGTGGCGTCTCACAGGCTCCGAGTTTAACACAGACAGATGTTTGAGACGAGCTGAGGAGGATGAGGACGAAGAAGATGAGGGTTTGAGGGAAGTGAGTGCAGCTCACACACACACAGCTGACTCCTTCAGCACCATCCAATCAGAAATTCATACCAGTCGGACCCTGGAGCACCCACCTAAAGAGGTCCAACAGACGTTTTCTAAAGTCATGAAGCTTAAAATCCAATTTACTCACTGAATCAAAGCCAAGTGACTCCTGAAGAGTGCAGGAAAATTGCTGCAGTTACTCTGGATGTTTAACTTTTAGTGGAAGTCTGTGCATCAACTAGGCAGCCAAAAAACTCACCAGTTATTTCCTCGTCCTGTTTTAACTTGTAAACACGGGAGGAGAAGTAATCGTGTGTCCACTTACAGCGCCCGCAACCTCAATTTCCGAGCGCTCCTCACTGATGATTGCTGTTTACTCCGGCTTCTCTCGGCAGTGGCTGTTTTAAATATGGAAATTTCACAAATAAAACAGAAACAGAAAGAAATCGTGTCCCGGCATGAACAGCTCTACACCCGGAAATTATACTTTCAAAGAAGGAGTCTGGGTGAGTGAGATAAACTGCGAGGGAAAAGGCGACGCCTGTTTGGAGACTCGACGCGGCCCACTGTGAGATCAACTTTGGGTTTTCAGTAACCACAAGAAGCAGTTCATTTATTTATTTGTTTAATCCATTATTCACAGTTTTTAATCACAGCTCGGAGAGAGAAATCTGAAGTTTCACTGGGTCTCTGGGTCCGGCTGAAGACAAACCACCAGCCGTGTGTTTTGTTTCCCCCCAGTGTGGTCTGGCAGGCTCCGTGTCTAACAGGATCATGTTTTTGTTTCTCTCTTGTGATGACTTTGCTCTTCATCAGGCCCCAGGCTGCTCAGGAAGCTCTCCGTCAGCTGTGTTTAGCTCCTCTGATGTCAAAATAAAGTTAAAGCTGCGTCTCGCTGCGAGGTCCACGGGGAGAACGGTGTCAACATTTATCAGCTGTGAGAGCTCAGCTGTCCAAACACAGTAAAGTTTATCAGCTTTAAGAGGACCAGAGGTCACGGAGAATCTCATTTGCATAATGAAGACAGTCCTGATTTCATTAAAGCGAGCACAGTGCCAGGCAAACTCAGAGAGGTGATATTTAAAGGGACTGATGGAAGAGTTTATTATAAACCAAACTACAAACTGGTTTATCATCAGAGCTTGTTCAGCCTGGAGGGAGAAACACCAAAAACTCTGAGGAAACACAGAAATAAAGCAGCAATTACAAGTGTTTTTGAATTATTTATTTGTGAAGTCTAAATTGTACAATTCAAGAGTTAAAATAAAAGTTACAGAGTGCAGCGTTTTAGAGTTTGAAGGTTTCAGCTCTGACTGTGCGTTCACACCAAAAGAGGCAAAAGCAGCTCAACCGGCACTAGACAAACAGTTGAGCCTCCATCAACTTTATGTTAATGAGCTATGATGCAAATCAGCAGCAAACAGTGGCAACCAATCAGAGTAGAGATGTCCTTCAACCGAGCGGGCCCTAAAGAACAACGCATGTAACTTTGGTTCCTAGTTTCGTCATGGATACCAAAAAACTCATAAACTGTGTTCGGGCTCATCCTTTTCTTTTTAATGTCCACCTTTTTGGCTACTGCGACCAACAACAAAAAAATGTTGCCAAGGATCGTGTCGCGATGGTGGTAGGTTGTTCTGGTGAGTTAAAAAAAAAAGTGCAGTAAAAGCAGAAAATAGCGAAGTGAAGTGTAGTCTGTGGCAAAAACGTAGCCTAGCCCAGCATGCTAGCATTTTTTGCTGAGGTTTATCTGAGGTTTATTATCAAACAGTCTCCCGCTGAATCCTTCTGGATCCTTCTGTGGATGGCTTCGAACCAGACTGTGCGCCAGGATCTGAACGGACAAACCTGGTTTTCACTTGCCTTGATTTGGGGTGACATCGAAGCTATATTTTGGTATTTTTTGGCCTGGTGCACCAGAGAATTTAATTTCTCGATTGAGTATTTTTGTTTTGGGCTACCTTTGTCATGAAACCCCAGGGAAAAACAAGGAGGAGGACCCAAATGCAGATTAAATAAAACTTTATTCAACTAAACTCAAGAATCAAAGTAAACCCAAAAAAACTCCAACAAAAGAAACAAAACCAAAAACACCGGAAGACACCAAGGGGCACTGGAAACACGATACACGAGGGAACAGCAACAGCAGACAACGGACAGCAAACAATGAACCAACACAAAGCACACGAAACACAGAGACTAAGGCCATGTCCACATGTAGCCGGGTATTTTCAAAAACAAATATCCCCCCCTCGTTCGTTTTTAAAAATACTTCCATCCACACGCAGCGGGTAAATCCGCCGGTGAGTGCGGCTCGAGGCACGCCAAACCCATAATCGGCAGTATTTTCCAGACCTAAAACCCGAGTTAGCCAACCAGAATGAGCCCCTGTCATTTTGCTGTGATGTTCAAGAACCGAAAACTCAAAACCATGAAACCAGAGTTTTCCAAAATCTTCACTTTGGCCGCAGTTTTCAGAAAACATCGTTTTTAGTGACGTAAAGCTGTGGTTTCATGTGGACGACGGGCGTTAACGTATAAAAATAAATGCGGTTTCCCAAATACCCGGCTACGTGTGGACATGGCCTATATAGACCGGGGAGTGATCAACACAGGTGTTAAACAAGACACAGGTGAAACACATGAGGAGCGATCAACAAGGCAGGAAACACAAGGAGAACCAAACCAAACACAGGGAAAATTTAAGACAAAGACCGAATACATAAAAACACCAAAAGGCAACCACAAAAAGACATACACAAGACAAGAACCAAATCAAAACCACATGGGAGACAAACCAAAGAACACAGAACCACCAAGAAACACAAAAAGACCAAAACCCAAACCATGACAACCCGTTTTCTTCCTTGAGTATTTATCTTTCATTTCTTGTGGATTAACGTTGTTTTGAGCTACGGACTAATGATGACCAGACAAAACAGGATTAAAGGATCATTTAAAAGAGTGTGGAGAAGGGCAGCTTGAATTTTTCAACAGATGGGAACTTTTTCTTGATTTTGGTTTTATGAACATTGAGATTATTTCTTATTTTGGTTGTGATTTATTTTGGAACGGGCTGGGCAGGGGTTTAATTTATTGATTAAAAGATTAACATTGAGTCTTTTTTAGATTTTACATTATGTTGATGCTATGCTTTAAACCGAAGTTGAACAACAGCAAGCTGCTGATTTTACGTTGACTTCAGTCACGTGACGAGCGGCCGAAGCGGCTAAAATATTTTGCCACTTTCTCAGGCATTCTTACCGCTTTTGCCTCTTCTGATGGGAACGCACAGTAAGGCGCCCCATGTATCCATGTCCATGATCCGCCCTCTACAGGTGAGTAATAACCCGCATCATGTCCACGTTAGCTCCTGTCCGTCTGCAGAACCCTCCCCCCTCCCGTAGCCCTGTTTAGCTGCTTCCTCTCTTTGTTTCTGAGTCTAATGAAAGTCTGCCGCGTCTCTGTGATCACTCGCAGCTCACTTCACCTTCATGTTCCTGCAGAAACATCAAAGACCCTCAGCGCAGAGAGGGTTATTATCCCAGACTTTTATTTCTGTCACACAGGTGAGATGAGGCTGCTTCATTCAGGTGGCGTTCGCTCGCTTTCAGCAGCAGATTCGTCGGAGATCAAAGCGGATCAGAACAAAGCTCAAAATAAAATACACGATGGAAATAAAAGAGCTGCGGGTGAGGACGTGTGCGTGCATCACAATCTTTTAATAAAGTAACCTGATTCTTCTCTGTGACAGCAAACTCTTAACTTCATCATAAACACTGAGGGGATTTCATTTCTGTCCAAACACGCTGGTCGACACGAGTCCTGGTCCAGAGAGTAACATTTAAGTCTCACATCCATCAAGACGAACCCAAGACTGGTCTGAAGTCAACCCTTTTTGAGTATCAACAGGTCTCCAAACCATCTGGGGAAACATGTAGCGTGACTTGTTAGCAGATGAGTTAGCTGTCATCCTTAAGGTTGGTTTAGGCTTGACCCATACGGTGGCCGAGAGGTGTCAGCTGATTTGCAAAAGCAACAACACATCGGAAGTTTAGAAAACAGTTTTCAAATCAGACACAGAAATGTTGTCAAAGTAAGTTAATGATTATTTTCTTTTATAGCTTAAGTTATGATGAATGTAGATTTGATGCTAATGTTATGACATGACTGATTGACAAAATACATCTTTGTATTTGGAGTGGATCATAACTTTGTTTCTATTTTGGCTCCTGTGTTTGTCTGGAGATCCTACATGTAACCATGGCTGCATTGTTTAGATGTGAGATCAGCTGTTAGCAGCCTGTAGCATGTCAATGCTAACTGGTGCAAGGCCAGATGTTTCCCGTCAAATGAGGAGAAGGAGGTAAGGACGACGTGCTGGTTCTCAGGTGTGAGCTAAGAAGTGACGACATGGACCTGTCCTTCCATCCATCGTTATTGGGAACGTAAGATCTATCTCCAATAAGATGGACGAGCTAGCTGTGCTAACCAAGCAACAGAGGGAATACCAGAAGGCAGAGAAGCATCATGCTATTCACAGACATGGCTAACGGAGCTAACAGACACCAACGCCATGTTGGAAGAGCTTCACCTGCTGTGAGCAGACAGGATCCAGGAGACAGAGACTGAACAGACTGCTGAAGAAGCTCAGTCCTGGACCCTGTGGAGGTGGAGGCTGGCTGACTGGACAATGATGGACAAGCTGTCAGCAGCTAATTTCTTATGGAGCTTTTTGCACTTTCCATACACTTTCTTACTTTTGTTTTCTTGATTGCTGCTGTGACTCCTCGTGAATTTCCCCTCAGGGATAAATAAAGTATTTTCTTTGCTATTCTATTCTTCAAGTCAAAACGGAAGTTTAGAGGACCTCTAATAAGCTACATTTATCATAAATGAAGTTAAAGAAGATGATTATTTGCTAACTTTTACGATTTTTCTTGGTCCGTTAGAATAACTAACCTCTTTTAACTTCTGTTTTGGCTATACTTCTGTTGTGTTGTGGCTTTTGCAAATTGTCAGACACTCACAGGCCACCATAGATGCATCCACAGGGTCCACCAGCTTGGTGGGAACAAACGATGTCGTTTTAGCAGCCGCACCCCCTCACACTGTCCTTTTCAAGCGTAAGTTTTCTGCTTGGCGCACCTTGAAAAATTTCTAACTTGCTCAGGTACTAAAATGACGTTTCAAACCAAGCAGTCCGGTTCGGTTCAGTATGGTTTAGCATGGTTTGGTACAGTCAAGCCTGATCTTGTTTGTGTTTCCACCGCAAACTGTGCCCTCTCATGGTAGGCGGCGCGTAAGCCCGATGCCGAAAGTGAACAATAGCGTGACGCCGCAGCAGCGCGACACAGTTCACCCCACCAATAAATCCAACAAAGAAGAAAAACGCGACACAGTAAACAAAGCGCACAGATGGGAGACATGCAGCATTTCATCCTCTCTGTGATTGGCATGTAGCTCTTTGATACAAAGAACAATCAAGCTTTGTTTCAGAGAAGTCTGTGTGCCGCCAGGAGAAATACAGCCACTGTTGCGGGATAAGTGACGATTCTTTTGACCAATCAATGGTCTGAAGTGTTGTAGCTCCACCTTCCGAGAGCGGATCGGTTCAGTCTTGCACCCATACGGAAGGGTCCCAAAAAGTGGGACGGCTCGTCTCGGTTATTTGGGGATCTGTCCTGGGATACGTCAGTGGAAACACCATAAAATACTGTAGTAGACATGCATTTGCGATACACCGCCCCCTGCAGCTTGGAAACAGACACTGCAGGAGTGTTCTCAAATATAAAAGCCTTTGAGCAGGTGACCAAGGTTTGAACCCAGTCTCTTCCAGCATAACACTCTCCACTCTTGCCTTTTTTACTGCTCTACCTGGAAAAAAATAAATAAATAAATAAAAATTTTAAAATAAAAAAACTTTTCAGTGAAACTCTCAAAGCAACAAAGTCGGTGTCATGTTTCCAGCCCTTGTTATTCTGACCTGGATAAGTCCCGGATCATGTGGCCTGTCCTCCCAAGTGGGGGGTGAGTTTCTCTGCTAACAGGAGTAAAGAGGAATATTAGAGTCAGTGAAAAGTTTGTTTTGATGAAGAATAATCTGACAAGAGCTCTTCATGAGTTCAGGCTCTCAGATAATGTTCCCTTTGAGTTCAGGGACGAGGAGACTTCAGAAAATCTGCTCTCACATCTCTAAAAACCTAAAAAGGCTCAGAAAATGCTCCTGCAGAAATCTGAAGAGGAACATTATCAAATAAACGCTGAGACATGGAAGTAGCGTCTGATTCATGCAGCCTTAGATTTATCTGAAAAATCTCCTCTTTATCTCTGCGCTCATAAAACATTCAGCAGGCTAATACTTTCATTATCTGCAGACTATGTCGTATCAATCCATTACTGCAGTTAAACGTTACAATGCTGAACAACAAACAGCGTTTTACAGGGAAAGATACTTTCTGATGAGGTTGTTTAAATTTACAGAGCATACAGTAAGATGTCAGGAGCGTGTTGCCTCCTCGTAGCCGTGAAAAGGTGAGAAATGTGAGTGTGATGGTTTCTTTTCAGACATCATTGAAGAGATTTCCTGACTTGTGTTGTGTCTTTGATCCTTTCTGAATCCTTGAGAGCCTCTAGAGCTCGATAAAGAGCTCTGTGGGTTGGTGCAAAAAAAAAAAGAAAAGGAGAAAATAACGAGGACTACTCGAGTTCCAGCTAAGTGCAGCTCATTCCTGGTAGAATTATGGACACGGAGGAAAGAAGACAGAGTGCATCACATTTTCAGAAAATCCATTTACTCCCATTAAAGCTTGTTGGAATCATGGACTTGTGCGAGTGCCGGGCTTTACTTCCCATTGATCGTATATTCACAGCCCTCTCCGACACATGGCAATCAGCTTTTACTTTAAAGCCGTAAACAACTGGTGCAGGGAGCAGAGATGGATGGATGAGTCTGTGCAGAATATTGAAACTCACAGAAGTAATGATGTTTAAAGTGACTCCAACAGAGCACAGACTGCAGAGGCAAGAAGGTCAAAGGTCACGCCATATTGATGTGATGTGGTAAACTGTATAAATCCTTCATGCAGAGTGTGTGTCGTGTTCAATGATACAGGTGACTATTTCAAAATCAGTAATCAGATTAAAGTTACTTATCCAAGTCACTATGCGTTTCTGTTCTTTTCATTTTTCTTGTAAAAATCTATCTGCTTTTTTCTTGCATCTCAGGGAGTGACGGGAGTCGCGTTTTCATTATGTTTTCAGCTTGAGGACAACTAGGTGTAATATCAGCCAGCGACACAAACATAAACAGACGGGGGAGAAGATAGATGCACGTTTTCAAGGTGGAAACACAGTCACTGTTTGACTTTGTGTCAGCTAAAGATGACAGTATTAAGGTTCGTTGTTCCCCCTGTGCTGGCAGTTTGCTTAAGATCCTTTACTGAAACATTCAGAGATCAATCAGACAGAAATCAGAGCACTGCAGCCATAAATGCTTGAAAAGTTGTTTAACTTTTACCTGGGGGAAAGGTGAGTCATGTTTTTCACTGTATACCAAGAGCTGAACCCTACGTTTAACGTAAATCCATCCATTCAGGAGCAGAGCAACATAAGGTACGGTGCATGCAACAAGGCACCCAATGACAAGCAGGGGCGTGACTAGACGTTTTCGACTTTGGTGCCCCAAGCACATGGAGGACCAAAGCTGCCAGAATTAAAAATAAATAAAAGTGACAATTAAATAAATATATGTATATATTATAAAAAAAAACATTTAACTATATAATTAAATATATGTATATATAAAAATAAATAACATCTCAATAATTTAAAATAATAATAAAATTAAATTAAATTTTAAAAAATATGCAAAGTAAAGGATGTAAAGAACTGATGATTATGTGAGCCCGCACTCCAGTAACATTTATTTTTGTTAACTGTTTTACTTTACTTTTCCACACTGTACTTTTTTGCTTTAACAAAAAAAAGGAAAAAGAAAAAAAGAAACTGAAAAAAATAAATAATAAAACTACAATGTCATGCGAAGACAAGCAGGGGTATGTCAAGACTTTTTACACCTTGGTTCCCCAAGCATATGGAGGACCAAAATTGCCAAAATTAAAAATAAATAGAAGTAAAAAAAAAAAAAAAAAAAAATCAAAATGATTGATATATATATATATATATATATATATATATATATATAATTTTAATTTTTTATTTCATTTTGTTATTTTTTATTTAAATATGTTATGTATTAATAATATAATAATAATAATAATAATAATAATAATAATAATAATAATAATAATAATAATAATAATAATATAAAATATATTAATAAGTAAAGGATATAAAGTAACATTTATTTTTGCTTATTGTTTCACATATTCAGGATCAACAGGCTACAGCTTTAACAAAAAATAGATAAATTAACAAAATAAAGAGAAAAAAAAAGAAACCAACAAAAAATAAATTAGACTACAAAAAAATGTTTAAAAGGAAAAAATGAATCTAAAATTTAACTGAACAGTGCTGTAGTGCACCAAAAATAGTACCGTAAAAGCTTTTTCTAGTTGTATTCTGACATTTAAAATTGATTAATTTTTTTTTTTTATTGTACAGTCAACATTTCACAACTACTAATGTCTGCATGTTACTTTAAAACAAAACACGTAGACTCATATTATTATTCATTTTCAATCACACAACTTTGCCACCTGCAGGTGTTGCTGGCAGCTGCTAAATGTAACTAATAAAGCAACTTGTAATCTAACTTAGTTACTTTTAAAATCAAGTCAACAGTTAAGTCACTAAGTTACTTTTTAAAGGAGTAATCAGTAATCGGATTACTTTTTCAAAGAAACTGTGGCAATAGTAGTGATGTAGTAAACTGTATAAATTCTTTATGCAGAGTGTGTGCTGTGTGTGTCGGTAGTGTGTGTGTGTGTGTGTGAGCACAGCAGCAGTTTGCGACATACAGTAACTAAAGAAGGATTTGATTTATACAGCAGAGCTCTTCTGCATCTGTTTGCTCTACACCTGTCCAGGTGTTCACTGTCTGAAGTGATGAAGGCCGGAGCAGAGCGAGGAGGACAGGTGGGACACCAGCTGTTCCCTGCAGGTTCACAGACATCACCAAACGATCCAGATGGAGGTTTCTACTCTGAAAAACAGCCTCAGAGTGGAGAGGATGGAGGTGATGAATGATGGGATTAATACGAGCGTGTGGAGGAGAAAATGGAATCTCATTCTCTCCTGTTCGCTGGTTACAGTTAAAACTCAGCCACAGAGCGAGAAGTTTGACACATCATGGAGAATGTAAAACTCTGGGTTTTACCGCGTTTTGTCTCCTCAGCAGGAGGATCTCAGAGCTCCTCAGACTTTGAATTGTGGGGTTTTTGTCTGAGCGTAACACATTCTGTATTCCCTTTAAATAATAAATCTGCTGCTTCACCTCAGAGATGAGAGGAGTTTTACATTTTTAAAGCTGCAGCAGTCTGAGGGGTGTTCACGGCCTCAGACTCTGCAGGTGTGAAACTGGCAGCTGATATTTTACAGAAGTTTAATGGAAGAAACCTGAGACACTTGGAACAAACAGGCGTTTCTTGACATTTCACGGTGGGAGCCTGCTCAGTCTGCACAGAAAACTAATATATTTTAGCCATTTTCAAACTGACAAGAGGAACCAGTGGCACATTAACTTGAGAGGAAATGTCCTCTAGTAAATATTTTACCTAAAAATGGAATTTAAAATCAAGTTTTCAGTTAATCACCAAATAATTAACAATTTGCCAAGTTGTTGTTGTTGGGCGCAGCCCTGTTGGTTGTGGCTTCCTGTTTCAGCAGTTCTCTCTTCTTTGTCCGTTCCTTGTAATTTTTTCATCTCTTTTTCATAATCTTTGTATTTGTAGTGGATCATTACTTTGTATGGCTCATTTGTCGGTCATGGACACCAAACTGTTTGGGTCTTCAGTGATATTTTTACTACTTTTTCTCCTGTGTTTGTCCTGAGATCCTACATGTAACCATGGCTGCATTGTTTACATGTGAAACCAGCTGTTAGCAGCCTGTAGCATGTCAGTGCTAACTGGTGCAAGGCCGGATGTCTTCCCATAAGGTGAGGAGAAGGAGGTGAGGACATCGCTGGTTCTCAAGGGGTGAGCTAAGGAGTGATGACATGGACCTGTCCTTCCATCCATCGTTATTGGGAACATAAGATCTATCTCCAATGAGATGGAGAAGCTAGCCATGGCTTACAGAGCTAACACCAGACACCAACGCAACATTGGAAGAGCTTCACCTGCTGTGAGCAGACAGGATCCAGGAGACAGAGACTGAACAGACTGCTGAAGAAGCTCAGTCCTGGACCCTGTGGAGGTGGAGGCTGGCTGACTGGACAATGATGGACAAGCTGTCAGCATCTATTTTCTTATGGACCTTTTTGTACTTTCTATTCACTTTCTTACTTTTGTTTTCTTGATTGCTGCTGTGACTCCTCCTGAATTTCCCCTCAGGGACAAATAAAGTAATATTTACTCTATTCTAACAATGTGCAGTGTCCCTGACAACAACATGTGCCGGGTCAGTTGTTCGCAAGGCCTGAACCCCGTCTCGTTCTCCCTTGAATCCTTTTAAAGTCTAACAGAGATTTTTCTAAGAATGTAGGTGGAACCATCTTCGGGTGGTGTCTCTTTTCATTGGCTGCCTCTCAGCAATCTTAGACTCTCATTTGTCAACTGTCTCTCCAGCCCCCTCCATCACCGTCTGCAGAGGAACTGTTCAAACCACACATCTCCCTGTCCTCCCTTCCTTTATCTTGACTTGGTGAAATGAAACATATACCTAAGCTCTACAAAACTAAGTTACTTAATTGATTTTTTTTATTATTATTATTTGGCGTAAGCAATACCTTAAATTGTGGTCACCTCTCATCCTTATACTGAGTGACGCATAACCTCCCTGGAGCTTTTTAACCTTCCATCAAGTGTCCAGCAATACATTTTACAGCAATGTGCACATTTGTATTATACTGTTAGTAAAGTGAATTCATGTGTAGGCTTAACAGTATCAAACAATTTCACTTGTCTGTTCACTTTCAATTATTCATCTTGTTTTTTAAAGCCCTTTATTCATTTTCATTTCTAATTCAAACCTTTGTATTATTCAAGAGACTTGCTCTGTATTTTGTATCTTTGTTCTTTAATTACTAACATTTTTGAACTTTTATATTTTCACCTCAACTAACTTTGTATTTTATATTCTGGTAACACAATTTCCTCCAGTGAATCTTATCCTTTTTTTTTCTTGGCATGTAGCTACGAACTGCTCTAGATCAAACATTTACCCTGAGACACAAACCTGTTTGATGCTGTGTCGGTTAAGACAACCAGCATTCAGATTTCCTGATGTCCTTGAATGCATCAGAAATAATACATTCACCACCATTCAACAAAGAAATACTGTAAATGTAGTTTTCTTCTCTCACGGTGCTAACAAACGTGATTGAGACCCAGACGTTCACGCCTCCCTGAATAACCTCACTTGTCCTTTTGGCTCTATCATCAGGAGTTGAGTCCGGCACTTGACCTGAACTGAAGTCAAACATTTGGATTTTCATTATTCCAGATTCTGATCACATCATCGGCTCAGCAGGGGGACTGAAGACTTGTGACCTGTGAGATCAACTCTTTAACTCGCCTGTCTCTCGAGGAGGAGGTGTGGAGGTGCGTGAAGACTCCCTGCTGAGACAGAGGAGGTGAATTTAAAGTTTTAGCCTCAGGGTGAGAGTCTGTTCCAGTCGAGTTCATCCAGACGGTGAGTCCAAACGCAGCTTAGTGATCCAGATGTTTCTGAACAATGGGATTTATCAGAAGGTGAACCCTGCTCTGTTATTCTCCGTGAACCCTTCACGGTTTCCAGAGGAGGAGAGGCGGCTTGGTAAGAGTTAACCTCCCTGTGACATGAGCGCACTTTAAATCCCAAGCAGCACACGCTTAAGAATCATAGAAATGCAACTTAGTAGTTATTCTAATTTCCTCTTTTTACACAATGGGGGAGAAAAAGCTTAAAGTCGCTGACAAATCCTTTTTGTTGTACTTTCTCGCTTTCGAATTGTTCCAAACTTAGAAATTATTCATGTTGCCTTTCAGGACTCCTTTATGTGCAGCAGCAGACTTTTTTTAAGCACCATGACATCACATCAAGCGGTTTCTCTTACCCGGAAAAACCGTGACTTTATGATTTACTTTGTTCTGTTACACTTATAAAGCGACTGGAAACACACACAGAGAGAAATACCTCAGCAGAGCACAAAAAAGTGGAAAAAGCTGTAAATTTATTTCCAGCAAATCGACACCCGCCTTCCTTTTGATTCAGCTTTGACGAAACGTGTTATCGTAAGCAGCACGAATCGTTCAACTTGATAACATCTTCTTGGAAATATGAAAGGTTAGTGGGAACGATGTGAGGTAGTTTTCAGTGGCCTTAAAGGTAGAGTCTGCAGGGTTTTTCTAAAGAATAAAAAGTCAACTTTTACGGGAATAATCCTGCTCAGTCGTCTCCTATCGACCTCTGTGCATGTGTCAGTGTTAGTGTCTGCCTCGGCCCCCTCCCCTGCCTGAATGCTGATATTTTGGTTATATCAGGACGTTTAAGCATGGTTACCTCAACCAATCACAGCATATCCTATGAACAAGTGCTCTTTAGTGTTTATGATACCGATTGAAAGAAGCTAATCAGAGCAGCTATGCTAGTGGACGTAGCATGGACGAGGAAAAACAACCAAAGTGAAACGAAACAAAAAACAGATAAAGCTTTTTCTGAAAGAGAGGGTGAAGCCTGGCTCGACTTTCACTCACTTCACATGAAGAGAGATGTAAGTTAGCTTTCTGCTAACCAGGTATGTGTCAAATACCTGTGATTAGCTTATGCTAGCATGCTAAGTTGGGTGCACGGCTCTTGAGTCTCTCCCACATAGAAACACGATGCTACAGCTGGTTAGTGAAATGGTTCACATTGCTTGGGTAGGAGGCTGTGGGTGTGTGCTACCGCTGGCACTGAGCCCAGTTTGAATGTTGTGTTTACTAACAAAATTCCTGCAGACCCTACCTTAAAACTCTTAAGATAACTAATGATAAAATAATGATTCAGCCTTACTCTGAGCTCTTTAAAAATGAGGTTAAAGCTCTGGATGTCAAAGTGACAGAGCATGGTTACCTCAACCAATCACAGCATATCCTATGAAAAAGTGCTATTACGTGTGTATGATACAGAGTGAAAGAAGCTAACCAGAGCAGCTATGCTAGTGGACATAGCACGGAGGAAGAAAAACACAACCAAAGTGGAATAAAACGCCAAACAGATAAAGTTTTCTCAAACGAGGGTGAAGCTTGGCTTAACTTTCACTCACTTTAAGAGCAGCTTGGGATGAAGAGCGACATGAGTTAGCTTTCTGCTAACCAGGTATGTTTCAAATACCCGTGATTAGCTTGTGCTAACATGCTAAGTCAGGTGCACGGCTCTTGAGTCTCTCCCACATAGAAACACGATGCTACAGCTGGTTGCAGGGCTAGTGAAATGGTTCACATTGCTTGGGTAGGAGGCTGTGGGTGTGCTGCCGCTGGCACTGAGCCCAGTTTGAACGTTGTGTTTACAAACAAAATTCCTGCAGATCCTACCTTTAAAACTAACTAACTTTTAAACTCTTAAGATAAAACAAAATAGAATAATGATTCAGCCTTACTTGGAGCTCTTTAAAAATGAGGTTTGAACTCTGGATGTCAAAGTGACAGAAAAGAAAACGTTTGCATTCAACCAGCTTTCATAAATCTGACAAATTATGAAAAATGAACCCAAAACCTTCATCAAACAGCCGACTTCTAACACAAAGAGGTAAACTGTCTCATTCCTCCTTAGTTAATTAAAGCACATGAATAATGCAGTGAGATTTATTTCACTTCATCTTCATTAAACCGTCATCCGAGTCCTCTCTGTCGTCTTCTCTCTGACACACTTTGTCCTTCAGGAGGAGCGCAGATTTCATTACGAGCTTTCAGAGGAATAACTGGAACATTACTCAGTGAAAGAGAGGAGGGAGAGTGAAGCGTCAGAAAGCAAAGGGGCTCATTATTCATGCTGCAGATAATCCAGAGTTCAGGGGTGAAGAGAAACACCTGGAGGTTTGACACCTCTGAATACAGATGTGAGACAGGTGAGACTACAGACTGTTCAATTAGACGCTGAAGCTTAATTTAATTGTCCACTAAGGGTTTGGAGAGCTCAGAGGTAGTTACAGGTGCCTGGAAAGCAAAATGAAGTGTAGTATATGTTTTTGAGACTGCTTGCCAGTGGCGTGGACAGACCTTTTGAATGGCAGGGGTGAAAGAAACAAGAAAAAAGAAAAAGGCTCATATAGCGTGCATTTTAACCACCAAAGAGACAATCGTATTTCTTAGCAGAATGGAGTGTTTTGACTCCCAAGAGGGCACATTAGCGTAGTTTTTGGCTCCAAAAAAGAGCACTTTTGTGCACCTTTTAGGCCCATTTACGCTCAACGTTACATACAAATGCAGATATGGGCTTTCTGTCCGTGCCCTGCGTTCATTTCATCTGTATTTCTGCACGTTTCCATGAAGCTTACAGATACAGACCAAACAGAGCCGTACCACTGAAAATCATGGGGACAGTGTTGCTGTTACTACCTGATATGTAGCTTTAGTGAGACACGAAGAAGGAATAACAATGGTGGAACTTTCGCAATGTACTATACTGCCTCACCGACCACAGCCTGCTGTGACACTGCCTCCGTTTTTGTCTTTTATGCAAGCAGAACACAATTAATACCTCCTCTACAGTCACCATGTTAGTTTTTGAATTTTGTTGTCGTAAACTTTAGACTCTGGGCTGCCCCCCCCCTGGTGTATTGGTTTACTACAATACCAACGCAAAGGACGTACGGAAGTTTGTGAGCAGTGACCATGACATTGTTTGAAACGGACGGATACATTTTCGTACCTAAAGGGAGGAGAAATGGGCATTTAGACTCCCAAGAGGGCAATTCAGTTTGCATTTTGGCTCCAAAGAGAGTACTTAAGTGCACATTTGGCCCCCATTAGGGCTCTTTGGTGCACATTTTGGTGCCAAAGAGGGCACTTCAGCACGGTCTTGCTTAGAGGTCGACAGATATGGGTTTTTTTGGGGCCGATGCCGATGCTTTCCAAATTTGGGAAGCCGATGCTGATATGCATAGCCGATTTTTCCAATTTCATATTCAGGCCGATTGTTAAATAATTATATATTTATCACATTTTTGTGAAACGCAGCAATTTCTGAGCAACTAAGAGAAATCTATTACAACAAGTCGTGTCCAGTCCTCTGAACATTTATTCAGCTTTTAAAACAATGAAATATTTTGTCTGAGTAAACACACAATGTAACAAGCAGTAGTAAACATTCACACTCTTCTTAAAATGTCAAAAAAGAAATTTAAACTTATTGATATAATTTGAACAAAAGTATGTAATGTATCCAAGTGGTTCCACAAGTTTGAGGTGCTCATCTTTTTTGTGCCTGATCAAAAATTGCGTCATTTTATACAACGGATCAAAAATCAGCTTTTTAAAAGAAATACGGCCGATGGCCGATAGAGACAAATGTCCAAATATCGGCCCGATATATCGGCCGGCTGATATATCGGCCGGCTGATATATCGGTCTACCTCTAGTCTTACTCTCAAGGGGGTACGTTACTGCATTTCGTCTCCCAAGGGGGCACTTCAGCATGTTTTGGCTTGCTTAAGTGCACGTCTTAGCTCAACTAAGCACATCTGGTCTTTAATCAGCCCAAAACAGCACATGTCACCCAGCTGTAGATCTCTCTTCACTGGCTTCCAGTAGCAGCTCCAATCAAATTCAAAGCTCTTCTTCTGGCTTTCAAAATATTGACAAGAACAGCTCCTTCCTACCTGGGGTCCCTCATCCAGGTCTACACTCTTTCTCGCCCACTATGCTCTGCTTGTGAAAGACGCCTGGTGCTCCCAGCCCAGTCCGGCTCCAAATCACTAGCCAGACTCTTCTCTTCTGTTGTTCCCAAATAGTGGAATGAATTAGATGTCTGAAGACTCATCTGTTCAGGGAACACTTAGACCCTTAATCTGACCCTTCTTCTCTTTGTCCTCAGGGGTAGAATGAGTCAGTAGGTCTCAGACTCAGCTCTTGTGATTTTTCACGATACTAATGAATTTGTTGAAAATTGAAGTATAATGTTGCAGCAATTAATTGTGGTTTGTTGGTTTGTTGATTATTGCACTTAATGGCAGCACCTGCAGCCGAATAACTTGTAGCAATGTTGTCGCACTAACTCGTTTTTCCTTCTGTCTAAATTCTTGCTTGTGTTTTACGTCACTTTGGACAAAAGAGTCTGCTAAATGAAACTGTAAACTTAAGCTTTTTTTTTTTTTTTATTATTAATTTGGCCACAAGTGGGGAAGCTGCCCCCCCGCCTCTCCCCTGTTTCACACCACTGCTACTTGCTAAGTCTGAAATCTCCCTCAGTCTATCAAAATCCCTGTCCACACAGCTTCTCTGTAAAGAGATAACTGATGAATCCTCTACATCCTCCCTCCTTTAGACGAACCTTAACTTTACATCCTTCAGCTCCTGCTGCCAAATCTGCACAGCCCCCCAGGGGCAGCGTCAGGGCGATAAAATAAACTAACCCCTGACAGGTCAGCTGTAAAAAGAAAACCATCATCCCCTCCTGTCCCCGTCGCCCTCTCTTACACGCAGCCTGAACATCCCTCCTGATCGATACGTGGTGTTTCAGTATCAGCAGATTGTGGAGCTCGGAGCTGTGCTGCTCAGCGAAGAATATCTCCGTCTGTAATTGATGAAGAGGCCCGGACTGGTTTGGTTGTTCAGCCCGAAAAGTGAACTGTTAAATTTTTAATTGGTCATAGATCTTCCTCTGAGTAAATCCATTCTGCCCTCTGCACACATGCACCTCCAGCAGACCTGATGTTCAAGACGACTTCTTTATTTCACACTCTGTCAGCTCGGCTGAGAAACAGGCACTGTGCAGAGCTGCAGAGCGTTACTGCAAGACAACAAGTTTATTTTTTCTCATGTGTCGTCTGTAAGGATTGCATTCAAACCCCCTCATCCTCTAGAAATACTGTGAATATGTGAATACACCTACAGACTTTCACTGTCTCACTGAATGAATATTTATTGGAGCAGATTTTTCTGCATGCATATTTTACAGCAGATCCATTCTGTTAAACGTTTCCCATCAGTCAGTGTTAACAATAAACGAAGTCTGATTCTGCAAAGGAAAAAAAAGCTTATTGAACAGGAGGAGTCCAGCGTGCACCTCGTTCTGTAGCCTGTAGTCCTCCCTGAGCTGTAGCTCTCCCTCACAGGTATCTGTTAGTTTTTCTCTGTGACTGATGGCGAACAGAGTAAATAATAGATCTGCTCTGATGTTTACTGCTGAGAACAGCTGAAGCAGAAAGGAGCTCTTAGTCTGTCCCACAGGAGAGTTTGACTGTCTCAATCTCAGAGACAGCGCTGTCTGCAGATCTGCTCTCCTTTGATGAATAGCTTCATATTTTTCCTTTGCATTTTGTAAGTTTGAGCCTGCATGAATTTATTTAGGAAAGAATTAATAAAAATTTGTGACAACTCGAAGACACAAATCTCTCTCCAGTGTTTCCTTCAAGGAGGCTGATCTTGTCTCTACTGTAAGGTTATGCTGGATTGAAATGACAGACAAATGCTTTTCCAAACTAAATAATCCTAAACAATCCGACCTCCTCACTCACATTCCTCAAAGCGAGCTCCTTCCTGCTCCCATAAAAACAGAGTCACAGAGAGGAGCTGCTCACAGATACAAATTGTCCCTCATTTTCCAGGTGGTTAAAGCGCCGCCGGTCCGTTTCTCGCATCATACATCACCGAGAGATCTCCATGCTGATTGGCTACTGCTGCATGAATGATTCGTTGATTTTTCCTCTCCAGAAAGGAGCAAGTAGAGTGTTGAACATGCAACAAATGCACTCCATTCAGGCTGTCTGAGAAGGACTAACATGCTTGGTGTGAACACAACATAACAGCCAAAATATACCAGATGTATCTCCAGATAGGATAGGTTTTCCATCTGTGTGCAACAATCAAGGGGTCCACCCTAATGAGTATAGCCATTTCTTGTGGTGGTTGTGACATTATTTTTCCGGACCCTCTGTCCACTATATACTGTGTATTCATCTCTGTGTGTGAGGCATGTTTTTTTTTCTGCGGTGCGAGACACAGACAGCAGAGGTCTGTAGCCATGCTCACAATTACTGGTCCACAGAACAACTCTGCTCTGCAACCAAAAAGGACACTCGTGCTTTCCTCCTATGAGAGTGCTCATACCATAGACTGTATAAAACATGGACGTAGTCTCCCTGATGTCACACGTCTGTTTCTGAAACCAAAAATGAAGCACATCAGCTATCACAGCCATGTTGGTAGTGGCAAGGGCTTCGGGTACAGCTATAGGACGTGACCCTGAGCTGTGCCTTTGATTGGGAGAGTGATGACTCTACCTCCCAACATATTTTACAATCCGCAAACAAAAAAAACAAGAACGTCAGATGTCAATCATTAAACGTGACATAAAACCTTGTTTTAACCTCTTACAACTACTGAAAACGAAACTTTTCAGAAAAGAGAGGACTTAATACAAGGCAGCCAAATAATATCTTAAAGCCACCACAACAATCGGACATCAGAAACATTTCTACTAGGTGTATTCATTTTTTAAAGTTTGACCGCAGCCCATCTGGAATGACTGGGGAGACAGATTTTTTTACCTATATTGCAGCCAGCCACCAGGGGAGCAGTTTTTGTGGAGACCTCACTTCGAGCCCTGACCATGCTCACAGTTACGGGTCCACATTACAACCAATGTATTATGACATTTACTTCTCCCCCACAACATTTTGAAGTCATTTAAGGGGTCTCAAACTCCTCCTAGATCACCATATTTCACTGTGGTTTCTAAATGAGTCAACATGTCAGTTTACACTGGATCTGCACCAAGCTGCAGAAGGAAGCCTCCTAATTCTGAAGCTGTGATGCTTCAATTTTACAAATATCTGATGAAGCGGGACAGGAAGTCACCACATGTAAATGCCAAGTGATTTTCAAAATAAAATTGTGTAAAAATCACATCACATTTAGCCTGATTACAACAACAAACCAACAGGAGTCGACGTGAAACGGGAGAAGATCGTCATTGGAGCGGGCAGTGGGAACTCCCTGGTGTGAATTGACGGATGAGAGAGCATGCAGTTAGCACGGAGACACATCTGGCGTTGTCCTGGCGTGAAGCTTAAAAAGACGAAATAAAATCATCAACTTTGTGTTTATTTGACTTTCTTTCTTTCTTAGAACTGAGGTGTAGCTGGATGTAAGGAGTGTTTCATAAGACAACATGAAGCACAACACCTTCAAAGTGGCTTTTCTGCTCCTGACAGAGGCATCGACAGATAACTACTGAACCTGTTGTTGTGTTCACTGTGGCTAGATTTTATTGTTCAGGTTTAAAGAGATGAACCATCTGGTTTGTCTGAGGAAAAGGTGCTTCAGGGAAACTTGTTTCAGCCTGTTGTCTGCAGCTCCTGCTCTGATCAGTGGAGTGAATGAAAGAGAGGAACTTACAGAAAAACAGACGTGGTAAAAATCATAATTCAGCCGTTTTTTTAATTTGACTAGAATTTGACCGTTAAAATGTTGAACAACATCGTCTTCAGGAGATGATTTTCTCCGTCTGATTGGCTGCTCCACAGAGTTAAATAAATGAGACTCTGAGGAGAGATTCAGGACGGTAAAACCTCTCCTTCCTCCTCCTCCTCTCCCTCCGTGCTGCTTCAAACAGAGCCGAGCCCGATTCACTAACAGGGTTGGTCTGAATGATTTATCCAATTTAAAGTAATTACATGGTTGATTAACAAAGCGCAGGAGGAGTGAAAGCCCAGGGCTTAATAAGAAATGTTTCACTTAAGACGAGAAAAGTAAGAAAGCAGATGAATACAGAAACTCAGTGAACAGGACTTTGGTGTAGTGAACACAAAGGAGCTTTAATGACCTCGTGTTTAATCCGTTTAGAAGATGAGGAAACTTTAGGAGTCACTTTGTTCATTTAAAGAGTGTGAAACTATCAAACAGCTCATCTCTAACTGCTCTGCTGCAGGAGGCTTTGGAAGTCCAGTCCCTCAGGAGGAGGAGGAGGAAGAAGAAGAAGAAGAGGAGTTTCTTTTATTCTGATTTCATTTGGTCTCAAAACTCGCTTACTGCGGAAGTCTTTTGCATCTGAAATTTGTTCTAACTGAATATCAAAGTTTCAGATTTCTGAACACATTGATCCTGCAGATGAAAAGTTCCCAGATCAGTTTGTTAGACGCTGTGATAACACGGCGGAAAAAAATAATGTGTCACAGTTTCTCAAAGCGAAACTTCACACACTTAAACACTTTAGACAAACAGACTGGAGAAAAAACATCAAACTTTTAGCTGAAGTGTTGAAAATTATCTTTTCTGGTTAAAAATATCAAATGGATAAAATCTGAGACGGAAAATATGTCTGTTATATTTCTCAACATGCTACAAATGTGGTTTAAACCTGCACCGGGCAAAGACACAACCAACGGCAGATGATTGAAACTAAAGATGAGTGATACTGTTTTACTCTCCCATCCTCACTCTGTGTTTCTGTGTGTGTGTGTGTGTGTGTGTGTGTGTGTGTGTGTGTGTGTGTGTGTGTGTGTGTGTGTGTGTGAGTGAGTGTGTGTGTGTGTGGATGGAACAATCTGCAGACTCTGACTTTCTGTCCTCTAACAGGACGTCACGGCGCTCAGTGATCTGCTCGCTCCCCGCTGATTTACATCTCACTGATTAGTGCTGCGTCTTGTTTCTGCTTCCACAAGGTCACAGCCGCGCGGCAGCAAAGCATGCTGGGAGGAGCAAACAGTGTGCTCTTATTGATTTCAAGCGTGGAGGCTCTCTGAGCTGCAGTTAAAACATGAAGTCTGAGCATTTCAGACTCTTTTTTTGAAATCCCTTCAGACTGCAGAGCTGCTCAGTGACCGATAAACCTGCATGAACTTTGAGAAACATTTTCCCCACAGGACACACGATACACTCCGGGCATGACTCACTGAAGTATTCAACTCTCAAATCCTCAAATGATCCAAAAATTTACTTCAGTTGGAGCGTTATACTTTGTGTATCAGGCCTTGAGATGTTCATTGAAGATCAAATGCTAAAACCTTTGCCTTTTTGTTTACATCAGAAGATTACTCTTTTCTAGCTTGGTGTAAACTTTAGTTTTGCATTCTTAATGAATTTTTCAACAAGTTTAGTTTTCTTCAGCCTGGTGAAAATTACAGCATGATTGGATTTCTGTGGAGTACTTCAAGTTCACAGTCCAGAGGTTCAACAAGTTTTCATGAAGGTGAAGCAGCGCACAGAACTTTTTTCTGACCTATCAGAGCTCAGAGAGCTTCACATCTCCATCAGATGCCTCCTCGCCGAAGGGTTTCTCCCAAACCTCTGACATCGGCTGAAACTTAGCCCAACGATAGCAGAGATGCAGAAGAGCAGCATCTGTGTGCACGTCCAGCCGTTATTGACGAAAACAGACTTTTTGTTCCAGTAAAAAAAAAACAATTGATTAGCAGTATGCACAAGCCAGGTCAAAGCTCCAACAGAGCATTAAATTTAATGATAGCAGATCCCACTATTACAGGTGCTAACGGCAGGATAAACTTACCTGTTTGGCTGTTTTAACCCCTTGATGCAAATTTGCGACACACGCTGTCAGGTCTTGATGCAGCTGAAATGACCTTTGTATCTCATTATTACCTATTGATTCATATTCTACACAAACCAAAGACGATATCAGATCCACTATCTCACAATGTATTGGTCAGGTGATGAACTTCTCATGTCTATATATATATATATGTAGTATAACTTAGTTATAACTGTTGTGTCAAATTTACTATCTCCACTTAATTTAACATCTGTAAGAATGCAAAAACACATGAAAAAAATCTGTTTTTAAAATTGTTGATTAATTTAGGCAGTAAAGTGTTAAAGATGGCATGCATTTTTCTCATGTGTTACTGTTTAAGACAAGATATGCAAAAAGAAAATATATTTAGGGATCCAGTGAATCTTTTGGAAAAGTATGGAGATGTTGATAATGCAAATTTAAAATTAAGGAACAACATTTTTCTTTTTTTCTGATGTCTTTTTGCTGTTTTTGCAGTACACATACACAATTTGAAATGGTTGGATTGAGGTTTTCTAGGGTCTTGCGAACAGATTTATGACTCTTGCACCTGCTTCACCTCCATGGTGTAATCACTGGAACCTTTGTTTTCACCAAGTTTATATTCTACCTTTACATGCTGCTGTAGGGAATTTGTCGGTTAAGATGGCCGTACAACGTTTCTGATTTTGTTAATTGTGCAGCTCTTTGTGTTGGAGTGACTGTTCTGTTGGAAAGAGGATCTTTGTTTTGAGCTTGGCAGGTGGAGGTTTGTTGATTAAGATCTGCTCGTTGCTCCAACCCAGGGCTAACAATGTCCGTACTGTGCTATACCGTACCTTGCTGTACCGTACCATACCGTACCGTACCGAGATGTACCGTACCATGCTGTACCATGCTGTACCATACCATACTGTACTATACCGTACCGTACCATGCTGTACCGTACCATGCTGTACCATACCATGCTGTACCATATTATACCATACCATACCATACCATACCATACCATACCATTCCATACCGTACCGTACCGTATTGTACCATATTGTACTGTGCTGTACCATACCCTACTGTGCTGTACCGTACCATACCATACCATACCGTACTGTACCATGTTGTACTGTACCATGCTGTACCGTACCGTGTACCTGTACTCAAGCACGATTGGCCCACAGCAGCACCATTCCTCTGCTGGCCAGTACGGCCTGCGGTCACACAACTCCAACTTGAACCAGACTGAAGCACGATTGCCTCTTGAATATATAGTGGCCTCACCAGAGTCAACAAAATGGAAAACACAGAGAACATGCTAGAATTTCAGTGACTTTTTGACTATTGTTGAGATGTTTTGGTCCAACACAGCCCTCTGACACCCCATTGTTTAAAATGATACTCCTTGAAGTGTGACAAAGCCAAGGAAGGGTACCATACCTGAGTACGGCACACTTGTGGTCACGCTGGCCTAACGAACTGGACTCAAAGGTTGAAATGTGCTTGGTCATGGTAAGAATGGCCACTGAGACTAGCCCCCCATTTTGTTGGTGGGCTAACATACTGAAGTTAATTGGCGTCCCAAGGTCAGTTTCCCATGATGAAAAGCCTGACCTGATACATGGAGTCGGTTTCCCCCAGCAGTGAGAAAAGGAGATGGTAACACACTGACAAAACAAGCTTTGTGATGGCATGTGGTTGGCCTACGATAAAGTACCCCAAAGACAAACGAAACCATGGATCATTTTATCGTCTGGATCAGCTTCAGGAGAGAACGCACCCTTTGTCTTTGTTTCAATCCTTCCACCTGTCGCTCCAGGTGCTCCCTTTGCTCTCCTGTGTTTATCTGTCAGTCTGTCTCCTCGGATCGCTGACGCTCAGACGATGTTTTTGTTTGTGTTTGCTCCGAGTGTCTGCTTCAGCGAGGAGGAGAGGATTTATTAAAGACAACATGGAAATGTGTCAGAGCAGAAAGGTGATGGTGGTTCTGTCAGTCAGCTGCTCACAGGGAGAGATTCTGTTTGTGTTTGAGAAAAAGAAACAGATTATTTTATAATGATGATGATGAAGCAGTGGGCAAGCAGAGCACTAAATACTCTGTTTTCTGCAGGTTATGTCCAACATGTCACAGAAACTGACTTCTAAGCCTTTTAGGCCAGACTTCCACCAGATCTGTGTCTGGTCCGTCTCTGCCTTACAGTGGTCTGTTCTCAGTCAACACACTAGACCGGGGGTTTGCAACCTTTACTTGCATAAGAACTGTTTTACCACAGTTCCCTGGATTAAAGTCATTCAGGGGACGCAAAATCTACTTTATCTTCACAATAATGACAAAAAAAGTGTATAAAATTCTAGACATGGTAAAAAATAATCTGAACAAGACATCTTTGTGTTTATGAAATTATAAATGTGATGTCTTAGTTTTTTATTCTTATCAATTTCATTTTCTAAGAAGAAAAATCTTTAAGGCCAAATTTTCTAATTTATGAAATTTCAGTAAGTTGCAACATTTTTCAGATATTTTTAATTTTAAAAGATTTGCTTTTTGAAAAAAAAAAAATTAAAACCATGCAAAAATGTGTAGATTCCAAAAATTATGAAATTCAAAAAGTTTACAAAAACTCATTAATTTTCCTTAAGAAAAATTCAAAATTGTGAGAATTGAAATACTTCATTAAAAAAAACTTTTTTTTTGCAGAAATTCATAAATATTGAAAAGTTGGAAAAAAGTTTTTCAAAAACTGGATTTTCTTTACATTTGAAAAGAAAAAAAATAAAATTCCAAAAATTAACAAAAAATCATTAATTTCCACAAAGAAAATTTTTAAATTTTGAGAATTAAAAAACTGTATTAAAAAAAATTGAATAATTTGCTGAAATTAAATTCATAAATATTTGAAATTGGGCAAAATTTTAAAAATATACCATTTTTCAAAATGATTTTTTTCTTTATTTGAAAAAACGGTTCAAAAAAATGAAAATTCAAATATTGACAAATAATTCATTTATTTCCATAAAGAAAAAAAAATTAATTGTGAGAATTGAAAAATTGCATTGTTTTTTTGAAAAAGAACTTTAATGATTTGCAGAAATTCACAAATATTTGAAATTTGGAGAAAAAAAAAAATTGGAATTGTCCAAAATTAAAAAAAAAAAAAAATCGATTTTTTTTCTAAATTTTTAACAATTTTCCCCAAAATCCCAAAATTTGCAAAAGTTAGAAAAAAATTGCTTAAAAGAACAAAATTTTGACCCTAATAGCAAGAGGTTATGCATATTTAGTTTGACAAAATATATATGTATAATTGTATTTATTGTCAGTGTCTTAAATCATAAATACCCTTTGTAAGAAAAATAAAAATTCTTTATTTCAATAGTATTTATCTAAAGCTACAAGGAGCCACTACAAAGTAGTCAAAGAGCCGCATGAGGCTCCACAGCCACAGGTAGAAGACCATTGATCCAGATGCAGCAGCAGCAGTCTGATGACTGTTTAACTCAAATTAACCTCTTTAAACAGAAATCACAGAACAGCTATCAATCCGCTCTGAGCAGACGTCTCCCATCATCAGATCCATCCTCACGTCTCCTGTTTCTGTCAGACTGTAATCAAAGGCAACACATGGAAGAACAAAGTCATCACTACCTGCCGGCCGTCACTGCGGCATGAAGAGAGCTGATGTGTTCAGACAGACGCTGTGATGCTGACACAGCAGATACCTGAAGCCGGGCCCGTGAAGGGCTCCATCACAGAGGAGCTGTAGATGTTTAAAGTTCCCTCTCACATGATACATGCATCAAACTGAGAGGAAGACGAGGAGGAAGAGGAGGAGGAGAGGAGTCCGGCTCCCCTGTCCTGACACATGACCCGAGGAGGAGGAGGACAGGGCAGAGGGCACTCGGGGCTCTGAGATAAACAGACACGGGAGCAGTTATTTCTGCCTTCTGGATATTTCTCCTCTGCTGATTTCCAAACATCCCACCAGCCCTCTTCTTCTCCTCCTCCTCTTCCTCAAGAGGAAGACTCCCTCCAGACCCCGCAGCTCTCAACTCCACACATCCTGATCCAACTCAGCTGGCTGACTTCTTTTTCTGCCGCTGCCACTTTTTACTCATTGATTTTCTGTTTCATCCCGTCACCGTGAAGCCTCAGCCTCACTCCTCTTCCTCCTCCTCCTCTTCTTCCTCTTTCTGTCATCCACCTCCTGACCTTCTCCTCCTCCACCTTTCTCCCACCCATCCAGCTCCTCTGTCTTCTGGGATAGTGTCGGTCTTTTATCGTCTTCCTCTGCGATGTGTCCCTGGATGTGGAGGTCAGCTCCTCCACGGGTTGTTTTAGAAAAAGCTGCTGCTTCTTATTTCTGTAACACATTAAGGGTTTTTATTTTTGTTTGCTCTGGAGATGAATGTAAAAGAGTGAAGGCTTCAGACGTTTATCTGTTTAACTGATTCAGCTGACAGCCTGCAGGAGGAAACAGTCAGAAAGTGACAGTTAAAGATGGCACCGAGAGTCTCTCCGCGCTTGGCCCGAAGCTGCCATAATTCTTTTTCGGACGGTTGGCTCCATCTTTCAGTCCCGCCCTTCTCACGGGCTTCACAAATCTTCCACCAAAACATCCAGAATCTCCCAGAGAGCCGGAGGTCTGTCTGCTCGCTCAGATAACATTCTTCTTCATTATTTCTGATGTTTTTATGTGTTTTTTTACTCCACTCTTCGCTCTGTTCCTACATCTTTTTATTTATCAGTCAGTGTCAGCTGCAGAGCTGCAGGCGGAATTAATTTGGCTTCCAGTTTCTGCTCAGAGTCACTCTGCAGCTTCTTCTTCTTCGTCGTCTTCTTCTTCTTTTGTGGTTTCTGGGGAAGATTAAAGTCTCTTCTGGGAATGTGATGAAAGCCGAGTGTGACGATTCCCCCTGAGGATGAGAAATCCAGTGTCTCTGTGAAATCCGAATCAGAGGAGATTCTCCTCAGCTCCTCCTGCCTGTTGACCCTCCAGGATCTCTGAGAGAGCAGAAATCTGCCCTCAGAAGAGGGGGCACACAGCCGTCTGTGGATGTTTAATGAGGAGACACCTGCAGGGAGGACAGAGACCGCTCTGGGTCTTTCCTGGAAAACCGAGCCCTGACATCCAGATCCCTGCTGAATGTCTTATTGATCTATGCAACCTCCAGTGGGCTGAACGGCTCCTCAGGGGAAGGAAATGTGACTGTGTATTTTTAGATATGCTCGATGTAAATCCTGACCCAACGAGGACCAAGTCCAACCCTGAATCACTGTTTGTTGTTGTTGTTTTTTATCCCACGATGGACTCACAGTCGTAAAGTTCCTGTGGTGTTCGTAAAGTTTCAGTCTCTGCGCCCTCGTGACTTAAAGCTGCTCCTCAGTGTAAACAGAGCAGCTCAATGAGAGTTTAATGAGAGACAACACCTCCATGTCTGAGCTGATGACACATTAATGAGCCTTTCTGTTAATCACACACACAGGGCAGGCATTAAAACAGTGTACACACACACACACACACACACACACACTCTGCAGAGAGGGGAGTGAAAGCAGGCAGATGTTGCTGAGCAATAATTCATGATTACCTTTAATCAGTTTGTGTGACGAGCAACATGTTCCCAAATGGCAGCGAGGAGATACACACACCATTCAAACACACACACACAAACACACACACAAACTTACTGCAGGGCTTTAATAACAGTTTTAGAAAAGACGTTTCTCATAATTGCACAAAGAGTTATTTCCTCTGTAAATATTGTTCCTAACGACTTTGTGTCTCAGTCTCTAGTTTAAGTCTTCTTCAGCACGGCATGATGCTCATTTAGTTAATTATGGTCCATATGGTCCGTCCCGTGGGATGGATCTGATGCAGTCTAGCAATAACGCCATTCATAAGTGCCAAAAGACACGACTCTTACGTGACGAAAGATTTCCTTCAAACTCTGCTTCAGTCTGGCATCGTAAAACGAAGCTGATCTCGAAGATGTTTTTCACAACTTGTGAAAGAATCTGAACTCCTCTGAGAGTTTGGTCCTACCTCAGTGGGTGGTTTCTTTTCTAATTGAACATCTCTTAGAAGAGATTTGCTGAAGATCAGATTTTCATATTGAAAAAAACAAGAAACATGTCATAAATTTGCCCTATGGTTTGTGTAACCTTGTTGGGATAACTCACTCAGTTCAGTGCAAAAATCTGAAATCTTATCAAGTGTTTTTGTGACGTCCACAAAATGTGTCGCGTTTCCACCAAGCAGACCGGTTCGGTTCGTCTCGATAGAGTGATCATTTTGTGGCGTTTCCACTGACTTATCCCGGGACAGATCCCCAAATAACCGAGACGAGCTGTTCCTTTTTTTGGGACCCTTTTGTATGGGTGCCAGACTGAACTGATCCGCTCTCGGAAGGTGGAGCTACAACACTTCAGACCGTTGATTGGTTTAGAGAATCGTCACTTCCTGTGCGACAGCAGCTGCATTTTCTCCTGGTGGCACACAGACTTCTCTGAGACAAAGCTTGATTGTTCTTTGTATCAAAGAGCTACATGCTAATTCGAGGAGTCCCAGTCCGATATTGATTTTGGTCCAATATCAGCAAAAAAACAAGTATCGGATTATATCAGAATGCATCTAAAATCTCCGATATAAGCAGTCCATTCCAGACTCCTCTCCTGCTGTTTTTATTTGATTTATTTAGGTTATTTTCTGCATCTTCTAATTTATTCTTTATTTCATTCAATTACTATTATATTTTTATGTTTAATGTTAAAATTTCTGTTACCCATTGGTTAATAATAAATGGGTCAGTTTTTCCTCATACCTACTGTTGCTGACTACTGTTCTTTGTTTGAATAATATAACTTAATCAAGCCTTTTCTAACATGACAGACATACTACAAAATAAGTAATAAAAGTATGCATGTTTAATGCTGACATCATATCGGATTAATATCGGTATCGGCCAGTACTTAATGCTGCAGTATCGGTATCATATCAGAAGTGAAAATGTCATATTGGGACATTGCTAATGCCAATCAATGCTGCATTTCTTCCATCGTTGCTCTTTGTTTACTGTGTCGCGTTTTTCTTCTTCGTTGGATTTATTAGCGGGGTAAACTGTGCCACGCTGCTACAGCGTCACGCTATTGTTGCGGCTCTCAGCATCTGGCTTACACGCCGCCTATACCACGAGAGGGCACAGTTTGCTGTGGAAACGCAAACAGGATAAGGCTTAACTGTACCAAACCGAGCCAAACCATACTAAACCAAACTAGACTCCTTGGAGGAAACGCAGCTTTAGATTGTAAAAAAAAAAAAATGGATGTCATCTTGCTCGGCTTGAAATGAGGTCGCCACAAAAAACTGCTCCCCCTGGTGGCTGGCTGCAGTATAGGTTAAAAAATCCATCTCTCCAGTCATTCCAGATGGGCTGTGGTCAAACTTTAGAAAATTATTACACCTCGTAGAAATGTTTCTCACGTCTGATTGTTGTGGTGATCTGAAGATATCATTTGGCTGTCTTGTTTTCAAGTCCTCTTTTTTCTGAAAAGTTTCGTTTTCATTACTACAAATTGTTATTTTTGTCACCTGGCTCCATTGAGTTTCTCTCAAAGCCTCTAGTCCCGCTGTCCACTCTAAATGCAGTCTACGTTCAGACCTCATTTTTGTCTTTAGATAACTTGAAACAAGACATTTTTCCGGACTGATCAGTTGAATGTGGCTCATATCGAGTATAAAAAGACAATTTTTACAACAAATAAGATAAAAACATGCTATCTACATTTGGTGTAAACACAACCCTGGAGAGATCATAGCAGGGACATTATGTGTTAATGTCTGACTGGTCGTTGGAGGAAGGAGGGTCTAGCATCAGGATTGGCTGCAGAGATCAGCTTTTCACTGCCCGTGATGTGAGTGTTAGGCGTTTGGGAATACCTCGGGACGGAAAGTTAGAGACCATTGGGACCCCCCGGGATTTAATAACAGCCAAGAACAGATGTACTCTGACTCTGGCGTGCACCTTTCATGTTTCTGTGAGTTTCCAGCAGCTGCAGATTCTCCTGAATGCCTGAACAGGTTGTTTGAGGGCAGCAGATTTCAGCCAGTCTCCTCCAGCTCTTACATTCTGCTCCTCTTAAAATGTTTTTGCTTTTTTGATACTTTCAGATGATTTCTGGCATCCTTCGCCCTCCCTCACAGATATACTGCTGTATTTACTGCAGAGGGGAAATGTTTAGCACTCGTACTAAATAATATGCAGATAAAAGTGACAAATAAAGAGCTGAGTGTTTCTGCTAAATGGAGTTTTCAGGGCTGCTGTGATTCTCTGGGTGTTGAAGGCCAAATAAAACCCATAAAGGCTCCTACAGAGGGCTGGAAATGTCTTTTTAAAAGCTTTTGTTTCAGAACATTTAGCTGTGTGTGTGTGCGTGTGTGTGTGAGTGTTTCTCTGCGTGTGCTCTCAGACTCGTTTCATCGTCTGCAGAAGGAGAAATGAGGCTTGAAGAGAGAAAAGCTGAGCTCACCTCCCAGAACGACGTCCAGATATCAGTCAGCCACGTTAGAATCTGCGGCAGAGGACAGAGAGAGGTTTTTGTTTTCTGAATATTCAGAGGAATTACTGAGCAACCAGCGAAGGTCATTTCTGAGAGATGTCTGCAAATATTCAGAGAGGGATGGTGCTTAAAAACACACACTGGGGATAAATACTAGTCTTTGTGGGCTTCACTTCTTCTCTCACATTTATTTAGATATAAAATCAGAAAATGCTGAGTCATACTTTCAGACGACCCTGTCAAGATATCAGATCTTTAGGCGTGTTGTAGCATTAGTCACAGAAACCTTGCTGAAATAAAAATGCTAGCTGGTGGAGTCTTCTCCTTTATTTTGTAGCAGGTGTCAATCTGCACAAAGAATCACTACTGCCCCCTACTGTTAAGTCTGAATTAGATTTTTGATGCTATGATATTGATTAAGTGCTATAATTGTGACACACTGTGGCTCCTTAAGATTAGATAAGACAAGCATTTATTTTTCCCACAATGGGGTAATTTACATAATTACAGCAGCAAACGAGAGCATGTATAGTGCAAGCATTACAATAAGAATATATAAAATATAGTAATTAAAAGTGTAGCTTAGAAAAAAAAATATGTACAGGACTATTTAACCATAAGAAATATGTGAAGAACCAATTTAAAGTAGGTAATGTGCACACACTGATAACATAAAAGGTCAAATGTTTTCTGAAAGGGCCTGGAAATTTTGCCCATCAAAGACGACAGCTTGTCCATCATTGTCCAGTCAGCCAGCCTCCACCTCCACAGGGTCCAGGACTGAGCTTCTTCAGCAGTCTGTTCAGTCTCTGTCTCCTGGATCCTGTCTGCTCACAGCAGGTGGAGGTGTCTGATGTTAGCTCTGTTAGCTATATCTGTGAATAGCATGATGCTACTCTGCCTTCTGGTATTCCCTCTGTTGCTGGGTTAGCACAGCTAGCTCGTCCATCTTATTGGAGATAGATCTTACGTTCCCAACAACGATGGATGGAAGGACAGGTCCATGTCGTCACTTCTTAGCTCACACCTGAGAACCAACACATCTTCCTCACCTCCTTCTTCTCATCATGTGGGGAAACATCTGGCCTTGCACCAGTTAGCACTGACATGCTACAGGCTGCTAATAGCTGATTTCACATGTAAACAATGCAGCCATGGCTACATGTAGGATCTCCAAACAAACACAGGAGCAAAAAGTTGTAAAAATATCACTGAAGACACAAAAACAGTTTGGTGTCCATGACCAACAAATCAACCATACAAAGTAATGATCCACTCCAAATACAAAGATTACGAAAAAGAGACTAAAAATGACAAGAAATGGACAAAGAAGAGAGAGCTGCTGCAACTAGGAGTCATTGCCAACAGGGCGGCGCCTAGCAACGTGAAAATATGGTAACGAAATGTAGTTCCTTTTTCATTTGGGCACAACATTACTTTTATAGGGACCGATTTGATGGCAACAGTCGTGGGCTCTCATTCCACACTGAGGCTGGTACTCGCACTAGCATGAGGAGAGCAGTCAGTCATAGCATTATTGTTTTTCTTGTCAAGTGCTCTGTGGCATTTTTCAAAATGAAGAGCACACAAGAATTACCTGTCATGTGCTCCATGGCAGAACTTTATGTAGGCCTATACATATTTAGGAAATGAGATGGAGTTCTGCTCACCAAAGGTAAAGTAAAAGTAACGAGTAACATAAAAAGTTTCTTTCCATAGATGGTAACTAAGTAAAGTAAGGGACTACTTTTTCAAGAAGTAGCGTGTAACGAGCAAACTCTACTTTTTAAAAGTAACTTCCCCAACGCTGATCATAATGATGGATGGAAGGACAAGTTGATGTTGTCTCTTCTTGGCTCATGGGGAACATTGGGCCTAGCACCAGTTAGCATTAACATTCCTTGGGCTATTTCCAGCTGATCTCATGTGCCAACTGGGTAACAACTAGGATCCCTGGACAAACACAAAGAGTGACAGTGGCGTCAACATCCAACAAATGAGCCATAAAAAGTAATTACAGTCTCCAAACACAAAGATAAATAAAAAGAGAAGAAAAAAGAAAAGGACAAGGACATTGCAGCAGCGCTTGGCAACAAGAAATCTAAATCTTATGACTCTAAAGTATCCCCTGACTAAACTCTTCTCTTATCTGTGTCTAAATGTGACTATACTCTGCCAAATCAACGTCAGGCTGTGCTGAAGAAGACCTGAACTGGAGATTAGGATCATAAACTTGTCTGGAAAACATTTACTGAGAAAATAAATCAGCTGAGAAATAGTATTATTGTCTCCTCGACTTCTACTGATGTCTGCGTGTTTACTTCCACAGAAACTCTTACAGCAAGCCTTTGATAACCTGTAAAAGCCTTTATGGGTTTTATTTGGCCTTCAACACCCAGAGAATCACAGCAGCCCTGAAAACTCCATTTAGCAGAAACACTCAGCTTTTTATTTGTCACTTTTATCTGCATATTATTTAGTACGAGTGCTAAACATTTCCTCTACGCAGTAAATACAGCAGTATATCTGTGAGGGAGGGCGAAGGATGCCAGAAATCATCTGAAAGTATCAAAAAAAGCTCAAACATTTTGAGAGGAGCAGAATGTAAGAGCTGGAGGAGGCTGGCTGATATCTGCTGCCCTCAAACAACCTGTTCAGGCATTCAGGAGAATCTGCAGCTGCTGGGAAACTCAGCGAAGGGAGGTATCGATGGTCTACAACTTAACACCACATACTTCGATTCAAGCAGACATCCAGAGTCGCTCCCTACTGGACGTTATCGAAACTCTTACTTTGAGACAGTTTGTGCAGCGACCTCATCCTGCCTGATGATGAACCCGGGTGCTTCAGACGAGCACAGAGCATTTTTTATGAGATCAGATTGATTTTCAAAAAGTTGGCAGATAGAAAGTGGTGGAGGACAAGCAGCAGAGCGCTGATGGAAACTGACTTCAGATTTCATTCATGGGAGAAAGCTCAGAGTGAGTCATCTTAAAGTGAAGAAGGGGAAAATGGGACACTCTCTCCTTTGGTTTCCCTTCGCTATAAGAGGAAATAAGTCTGTGGAGCGCTGTAAAAGCAGAGCTCTGGATGTTATTTGCTTTCATTTGAATTGAAAAGGGAAAAAAAATAATAAAAAATCGACTTTCCTACAAGTGAAACCTGCTGAAATATTAATGGATCTGCATTATTTTGATGTTTTTTCACCCCAGAGGACAGAAATCCAACTAAAAGCAAATAAAAGGTATTTCAAGTAAAACAAGCCATGTTTTCCGAGTATAGAAAAATGGTTTAATAAATAAAAAGGTTCGACTGCTCAGACGTTTCTGTGTTGAAATGAAAAAAAAAGTGACCATCTGCAGCGAGCGGCAGTTCAATCATTGAACTGGGAGAGGAAGAAGGAGAAATATGAATTATTGAAGAAAAACTGTTTCCAGAAACGAGGGCTGTGTTTCAACGAGAAACATTTTTACAACCCTGGGTTTGTTTCTCTGATCAGTGGCTTTAATCTTCTGTTTAACGTTATTTCAGCAACTTTATATCATTGAATGTTGAAGTAAAGATACAGAAACTACACACTCATTAGGTTACTTTATTGGGTACACCTTGCTCGTACCGGGTTGGACCCCCTTAATCCTTGGTGGCATAGATTCAACAAGGCACTGGAAACATTCCTCAGATAGTTTGGTCCATATTGACATGACAGCATCACACAGTTGCTGCAGATTTGTCGGCTGAACATCCATGATGAGAATCTCCCGTTCCACCACATCCCAAAGGTGCTCTATTGGATTGAGATCTGGGGACTGTGGAGGACATTTGAGTACAGAGAACTCATTGTCATGTTGAAGAAAGCGGTCTGAGATGATTCCAGCTTTATGACATGGAGCGTTATCCTGCTGGAAGTAGCCATCAGAAGATGGGTACACTGTGCTCATAAAGGGATGGACATGGTCAGCAACAACACTCAGGTAGGCTGTGGACTTCAAACCATGCTCAGTTGGTACTATGGGGCCCAAAGTGGGCCAAGAAAATATCCCCCACACCATTACACCAGCAGCAGCAGCCTGAACCGTTGATACAAGGCAGGATGGATCCATGCTTTCATGTTGCTGACGCCAAATTCTGACCCTACCATCTGAATGTGGAGCAGAAATCCAGACTCATCAGACCAGGCAACGTTTTTCCAATCCTCTATTGTCCAGTTTTGGTGTTGCTGTGCGAATTGTAGCCTCAGTTTCCTGTTCTTAGCTGACAGGAGGGTCACCCGGTGTGGTCTTCTGCTGCTGTAGCCCATCTGCCTCAAGGTTGGACGTGTTGTGTGTTCAGAGATGCTCTTCTGCAGACCTCGGTTGTAACCAGTGGTTATTTGAGTTACTGTTGCCTTTCTATCAGCTCCAACCAGTCTGTCCATTCTCCTCTGACCTCTGGCATCAACAAGGCATTTTGTCCCACACAACTGCTGCTCACTGGATATTTTCTCTTTCTGGGACCATTCTCTGTAAACCCTAGAGATGGTTGTGGGTTAAAATCCCAGTAGATCAGCAGTTTCTGAAACACTCAGATCAACAACCATGCCACGTTCAAAGTGACTCAAATCATCTTTCTTCCCCATTCTGATGCTCTCTTTGAACTACAACAGATCGTCTTCACCATGTCTACATGTTTAAATGCACTGAGTTGCTGGCATGTGATTGGCTGATTAGAAATTTGCGTTAACGAGCAGTTGGACAGGTGTGCCTAATTAAGTGGCCGGTGAACCAAAAATTGATGGTGTTGTTAAAAAGCTGATAACGCAAAGTCCTTGAGTGAAATTAAATCTTGGCTGAAGTTTGTTTATCACCAACAGATGTGGAGCTGGCCTCCCTCAGACGATGACAGACAGGTTTAATCTGCATACTCCCGAATGTTTCTAATCTGGTGGGATCCCAGAATAAAACCATCATTAACATCATGTTCCCCCATCTGGTCCCGGAGGAATAATATGTGACTGTTTGGTTGTGTTTGTGGGTTCATTATACAGAGCTCACACATTCCTCTGCAGCCATAATTATGTGTCTTTTTCTAAATAGCTGTTTATTCAGCATAAATATACAGTGGCTGCTAAAAAAGCTGTTTTCACTTTAAAGTCAAGAGAAATATGCTTCAGGTTTGAACGCGGGGATTATGCAGCCTGTGCTGTGTCCCAGATAATGAAGTTCAGCTAAAAATGTTTGAATAATTAGTTTGAAGCTGAGGATAACTGACAGCTCAGGGTTCGTCTTAATTATGGTTTTATGTTGTATTATTTCTAGCTTGTGTTTAATTTGCTTGATTGTCTCAGCGCTCTGTAAACCAATGTCTCCAAAGTGCGATATAAATAGCGTTGTTGTTATAGTAATTATCATGCTGCTGCTTCTTGTTTGTGGAGTGGTGAAGGAGACAGAATAGTGGTGACCCCACAGAGCCTCTTTTTGTTTCTTAAAAACAGATTTTCTGAGCTTGATCGAGCATCATCTTATCATAATGCAGCATTACGTCACTAAAAACAATGTTTTCTGACAACTTCAGCCATAGTGAGGATTTTAGAAAACTTCAGTTTCATGAGCTGTGTCCCAATTCAGGAGCTGCAGCCTACGAAGGCTGAATTTGTAGACCGATTGCTTCACAGCGGTGCGTTGAAGGCTGTCCCATTTCAAAGACTCCTCCAAATGCGGCTGACGAATCCAGCCTCCTTTTCGGGTGCCACGAAAGACGGATTCGGTGAATCTTCTTAGTGTCGTGTATCCCAAGATCCATTGCGCGTGAACGCCGAAGATGATGGACACAGTCGAACTCCAGAAGAAGTCCTGGTTTATCAAGATGTGAAGGATTTCTGGCAACAACTATGTGATTGTTGTTCTAAAACATCAAAAAAAAAAAAAAAAAATTTTACTGTGTGAAAATGTGTTGTTTGGGCTCTTTTTAAGTAATAAACGGACGAAAAACAGTTCTTTATAAATCTTCTCATTATTACATTAAAAAATGTTAATAAACGTAAATTCTTTGAGGAAAAAAACTGACTTGGTGTTTTTTTTTTACAGGAAATTCAAAAAAGACATTGAATCATTTCAGCAGCTTTTATTTCATACTTTTTTTATCAATCATCCCCCCAGCACTTGTTCAGATGTTGAAAATGTACGTTGTTGACTTACTCTCATGTAAATGGCAGCACTATACTCTATTAATAAAGAAAATAAAAATAATAATTAAAATAATAATAATGACGCAAAGTAAAAAAAAAAAAAAAAAAAAAAAAAAAAAAAAAAAAAAAAGTATAAATCATCCTGTTTTAAATGTGAGGATTTGGTTTACGTGTGTTTGAAAAGTAATGTAAGCCTGACAGGTGAGGGTAGCGCTGTGTGTAGGGGGGGTACCGATTTAGGTACTTTTATAGGTACCGACAGAATTCTGTCAAAAGTACTGGGTATCGATTCACGTAGAATCAAAAGGTGCCATGTTTGGGTACCTGAATGCATCTTTGTGACTGTGAGGGAGTGGAGGAGTAGGTGATTTTCCATGCTGGACATGAACACAGCATTACAAGGTTATAAAGTGAAGAATAAATTTGTTAAATTGACATTTTTTTATATGTCATTTTAAAACAAATTGATATTTTTTACCACATAAACACAAAAAAGAACCAAAACTTGGTACCGTTGAGTACCGGTACCGATTGCCAGGTACCGGGCATCAGTACCGTATCGTTTCAAATGTGAAAGGTACCCATCCCTAGCTGTGTGACGTCATGGGTGGCATACAGGAAATGCTCCGTAGACCAGACCGTCTCAATTCAGTTCGGCCTTTGCGGTCAAAGGCCAGGTCCTCCGAAAGCTACAGCCTACGGAGCCTGCAGCCCCTGAATTGAGACACAACCATGGTTTTGTGTAGACGCCGGTAAACAGAGTTTTCGGCTCTCAAACGTCACAGCTAAATGACGGGGACTCATTCTGATTGGCTGGCACTGGTTTTACATCTGGAAAACACTGCCCATTATGGGTTTGGCATTTGTCAAACTCACCGACAGATTTACCTGCTGCGTGTGGACAAAAGTATTTTTAAAAACAAACTCTTTTTGGAAATATCCGGCTACGTGTGGACATGGTCTTATAGTCAATGAGAACTTTTCAACCACTCTCAACAACACCAAAGTGTGGTTTTCAACTAAAAGTACCAGGAACTTTTTTTCTCTTTCAGGAGCTAACTGGTCCATGTGGCCAGTTTTTCTCTGAATTCCCCCTTAAGCCCCATACACATTGTGCAAGTCAGTCAACTCATGTGGAGAAACAATAAAATAAATTGTAGTACACTTTCAGACCAGTAGAGGGCAGTAAGAAAGGCACAAATGACACCATAAACTGCAGCAAACAGGCTGAGATTTTCATGTTTAACACAACTTTTAGCATTTTAGCACAGAGGAGATTTTACTTGTGCTCTTTTTGATTTTGATTTATTGCTTTGTAAGTAGATCTGTCAGATCACGACCTCGATTTCAAAAGTGGCAGAGATGAAGCTGTGCTTTGATTTGAAGAGCTGTTACATTTCCTTTTTGAGAAAAACTTGAGGGTTATAGGGGTCGCAGTGAAATAAAAACACTGTGCTTAACAGGAAATTGAAAGAAAATCATCTCTTGTGTGTTCTGAAACATGCTGAAAGTTAGACTCAAAAGACAGACAAACTTGTCCCAAAACAACAAAGAAAAGTGGAGTTTCAGAGAGGAAAATAATTAAAAGGAAACTCAAGCACACACTCTCTGCTTCTAGAAAGTCAACTGATGGTGTTGACCTTCAACGAGCAACTGAGCGCCAACTTCAGCCTCCTTTTATAACCTCTCAGCTGATTGGCACCAGCTGAGGAGAGCATCACAGGTGTTGCTAATTCCTGCTGATTAGTGAGGCAACCTGTGGACCGGATCTGGATTTTTACCAAAGGTAAAAAGAGTTTATTAAATTCCAGACACATGCATCCATCACAAATGGCTTTATCTCCAAACACTGATCTGATGAGGAGATTTGATATTTAATAAAAACCAAACTAGAGGTCTCCAAGTTACAAGGTCACCGTTTGTACTGTAACACCGGGGCCAGACAGAGACACATTCACACTATCAGGCTCAAAAAAGACGAATGTTCAGGGATTTTTAAAGGGGACATATCATGCTGATCCCTGATTTACACTTACATATGATATAATAAATTTGAAAACAAGATCTTACACCCCCTGAATTATCAAAAAATTAGATATTGTATTTTTTTCTGATATCCTAGAACGAGATTTGATGCCTCTGAAAATAGGTCATTGCCATTTGGCTTTGAGATTTCAAACGTCGTGACGACACGAGGATCCTTCTTTTTATTGGAGTAATCTGATAAAACAGCTCCTCCTCTGTGATGTCAGTTAGTCACACAACCGCCACAGAGGGACACACCCACCAAGAGCCGAGTATAAACGTATAAACTATACATGTTACAGTACTGGTTTGACTCACCACACTGAAGTGTCCTGAGATGATCTGTGTCCAGGTGGATTTTCTTCCTCCTGAGCTGCAGAACCGTCCGGGTCTGACTCGGGGTCCAATACAAAAGGACGCATCCTACACTCTGCCATTTTATTAGTGCTATCAATGCCTTACGGTGAAGTTTTGGCAAACAGCAAACTCGCTCGGTCTGCTCCATCCAATATGGCGATTTTGTAAATACTGCCATGCTGCAAAAACCGCCCCCTGGCTCTACCCCCTCCACCCCTCTGATAGAACTGACCAATCAGAGCACAAAGGGCTGTGACGTTGCGAGGTTACTGGAGGTCATTCTCCAAACGCGTTTCAATGAGATCTTCAGAATGGCCTAAAATGAGGATATTGAGAACGCTATTGTGGGGCAATGAAGGAACTAAATGACTTGTACTGAGGGCAGAAATGCTTTACAGGCATCCTAGTCTGGCATAGTGAAAAGGAGAAACAAACATGATATGTCCCCTTTAAACTAAGTGAAGCAAAAATAAATCAGCAGAGCAGCTTTTCTCCGAGCATGAACTTTCTGTTGGAACTAAATTTAGACCCTGGTTTCTCAAAGTTTCAAAATTCCTGCAGTGGAAAACAGTTTCTGTCTGTGAGGTCTCCTCTCTCCCACGCCTCCCTCTCACACAGACTCTCCCTGCGCTCCTCACAGCCAGCCTCCTCCACAGGGAGCCTCCCCTGCTCCAGTCCTCTTCAGGTGGGCTCATTATCAGCGCACACAGAGCGCCGCTGCTCCTCATTTGTTCTGGACAAAGCCATGTCGTTTAAATCTAATTAAAGGTGGGGCTGCCGAGCCTGAGAGCACATGAATATTTAAATCTGTTTTCACCCTGAATCTTAATGAAATGGTAATTTATGAGCGCCGCAGGCTTCATTTAGGACGCTGAACAAATTAACTGGATTCAGGAGATTCCCTCAAGTCATCCTCGCTCTTTATCTGTCTTATTTTAATTCTTCTGTGAAATGTTGGATTCATTGTTTCCTAACGACCGGCACAGATTTAATATTTAAGGTGTTAGATTGTTCTTTAGTGTAATGTAATTTTTAGAAATTTGGATTCAGTTCAGATTAAGATTGCATGGTGGAAGCAAAACTGCTGTTCACCTTCAGGCAGATTTTTCTAATCTGTTATTTTATTTTTAATTTGCTGATCACTTTAGTGGCTCTCTGTTAAAAGAGGAGGAGGTAACTGCGTCATTTATCTATCCAAGAAATCATGACGTAAAGATGTGATGGTGCATATTTTAACAGTTTGAGTGTGCGCCCCGTGTACGGATGCTGCAGGGGTCACTGGTTCTGCTTTTTGCAACAATATTCCCCCACATTTCTCAACAATTCTGCATTAAAAACACATAAAAAACCAAATATAATGATAAAAAATACACTGTCTTAAAAACGTGAAGCCCTCCTCTGTCTCCGCTTCTCATTATGAAATATGTAGGCTCTATAAGTGCTCCTGTCTAAACATCCACTCCACAACACCGCCCACAGATCTCACCCTTAAGGTTTGATGCACACACTGACTGCTGCTGCTGTAGAGGCAGACTGCCCCCTAGTGGAGGCTTGCACCGTCCTGAATGGCTCTCCAAGCTGTAATTATCAAATAAAGCTGTTTATTTCTGACAAATGCTTTCAATTAATCCGGCTGTTTTATTTCTCAGGGATCATAAGAGGAGAGTTTTACCTCCAGCTGAATCCGTCTCCTCATTAACAGCCTGAACGCAGCTCTGAGGGAGAATCAGCCTCATTTGTTGAACACAGAGCAGCTCAGGGAGCGGAGCAGGTACGCTCATCACTAACAGCATTAGCATTTCAAAGAACAGAGTGAAACGCAAGTTTTTCTCTGTTTAATGGAGCTCAAGTCCTCTTTGGCTTCCTTTTAAAACAACATCTTCACTGTCTGATTGTGACGGTTTGCTATTTAAGGCCTTAAACGCCAGCAACAGTGAGCAGAAACTCCTTTCTTAGTATTTCTAGAAGAAGAAAGACTAAAAAACCAGAGCGTTAAAGCTCTAAATGATAATTTAGCTGCCCTGTCATCGCCTCCTTCACAACTTCTTTGGGCGAGGGTGTAGCTTTCGTTCTGGTACCATGCTGCAGTGTTTACACAGAGTGCGTAGATAGATAGAAGCGCCGTGGTTCAGTCAGACCAGTTTGATCCAGGGTCTGACCCGGAAGGAGAGGCGTCTGGAGAAATCCAAACTCTACGGCTGCAGCAGGACGTTTCTGAGTGGTTAGTAACTACTGCAGTTACCAGCTAGGTGCTAACCAGGGTTATAAGACCATACCCAGCAGAAAGAGCTGTGTGCAGACTGGACTGTTAGTTTTTCCAGACAGTACCATGAGGGACATCTATCAAGCAAACTAAGCTGCAGCAGTAACACACACATTAGTGGTGACTGTGGTCTTAGCGTCCATAATAACAGCTGACAGTGTGTTCGCTACCCTGTAGCACAACATTAGCTCCGCCGGAGGCTACTGCGACATGTAGTCACATCCGTCCAAACAAAAGATGACACTGTGTATATAAAGCTAGCCTCACATGAAATATATGTCCATATATCTTCTCTTTAGTGTCCCCTGATATTATTTACTCATGTGTGTTAATGCAGTGTAAGGAAACTAAGTTACAAACTGTAACTTATGTTAGCTGCCATGCTAAAACCACATTCATCCTGCTTTGTACTGGCCCTCGTTGAGAAAGCAGTCCGTAGTGAAATGGTGAGCACACACATACAACATTTTAGGGGTTGTTGTGGGTGCATCTCCATCAAAAATAAAATTAACCCACTGCGTCTTCAAAACCTCATGAGATGGAGTTAAAAAAAAGACTTCTGTGCTTTTTTGTGCAGCCAATAACAGAGCAACCGCCGTGCTACGTTCGTACCTTGACCATGTTTATTTTACCGAAGCAGCCGAGTAGCCAAGGTGAAAAACGCGCTGCACAGAAGGGGCAGTACAATGGGCAGGCCTGAAGGAGTTACTTTTTTAGGATCATGACGTCATGCAGGGCAGATCTCAACTCCGCGTGCTTGAGCCATGGCTTAAAGGGCAACTCCGGTCTTTTGACACCTGGACCTTATTTATAGGTGTGTGCATGCTCATATACTCACTCAGACAAACATCGTGCAGCTCGGAGTCCTTCAGAAGTTATTTAGATCCAGCAGATTTTAGCCGCACTTAGCGGGGGCCACGGCAAGGGAGCTTCAGCACGGGACATAATCTCTGCAAAATCACTCATTTCAGCTATATTTTTTCATCCATCGCCAGTGTTAACATAAAGTCAGTTGGACTTCAGTTGGATCTAAATAACTTCTGAAGGACTCCGAGCTGCACGATGTTTGTCTGAGTGAGTATATGAGCATGCACCCACCTATAAATAAGGTCCAGGTGTCAAAAAAACGGAGTTGCCCTTTAAGTACGACAGCGTATTAGGGCCACTAAGAAATAAAAAAAAAAATCGAGAAAAAAACTCAGAATTTTTGAGTTTCTAAAGTCGCAAATTTACAACTTTAGAAACTCAAAAATTTGCAAGTTCATTAAGTGGAAAATTTACGACTTAATAAACTAGTAAATTCTCGAGTTAAAAAAGTCACAAATTTACGACCTTGTAAAGTCGTATATTTGCTGGTTTATGACAAGTCCCGCGTGTTCGCTGATGCACAGGTAGAGGGGATGCCACACTTGAGAGATGTAGATAAGCTGAAAAAAAGCTAAGTTGAAATAATTGTAAAATTGAAGGTTGTTTTGTGACAGATATGGGAGATGTCAGATGTTTTCATGTGTTTTTGCACGATCTATTTGTTCATCTGTGATCTACTGAGACGTCAGAGTGGACTGTAAACTGTAATCGGTTGCTCTGGTCTTCGCTGCAGAAGCGCAAGATCAGCTGTTAACTTCTTTTCATTCCTTAAATAAAATGCCTCCTCCTCAAGTCCAGTGTGCTGCTTTCTTCTGAACAGCCCCATGACACGACAACGTCTTTTCAGAGCCCGTAAGAATGTAATGACTCTGGGCTAAAACCAGTAGTATCTCCTTATTGCTGAGATCAACTCCAAAGTACAATCTTATGAGGCTTACAATTCAGTCCATTTTGCTGTGAAGTACATAACTACGATGGCGTATTAGGGACAAATTTGTGACTTTATTCTTTTTATTTCTTAGTGGCCCTAATACGCCGTCGTACTTGAGCATACATGAGAAGGAGACAGTACAATTTTCTCATGTCTGAGGTGTTTGTTGACAGGCTTGGGACGGATATTACTGTTACAAAACAAGTCTAAAGTGAATTTTGCACAATATGGTTCAGGTTCAGGTTCAGGTTACTTTATTTGTACCCGTAGGTAGATTTGTTTTGCAGTACGTGAGATCAACATCACACAATTATAAAACACCAAAGACAAGATAGGAACAAATTAAAAAATTTAAAAAGTAAACATTGAACATAAAACATTTAGTATTATTATTATTAAAGTGCTCTATGTTTTATCATCAAAGCAGGAAGTACGGGTGTTGGTTGCAGAGGCAACCTCCATTAAGATCAAGACAGAATAAAGATCTAAATAATTTGAAGAATAAGAATATAAAAGAATAAGTAAAAGCGCAGGTAGAATATGGGACCTTTAAGTGCAGCCTCAAGCTAATTTTGAGGATTTTTACATTTTAGAGTTTCAACTACTCCAATTGTTGAGATTTAAGGTCAGTTTCACAATGTGAATGTAATACTTCTGGGAACCAAGCTCCAACAAAGTGCTGCAGAAAAGCTGCAGGAAATAAGTTGATGTGTTTTAAAGGTCACATAAATTCGGTAACAGGAGTAAGAAAAGTGTAATGATCTTTGGCTAAATCTGAGTAGTTAAAAATTTGTTTTCATCAGATTAAGAGTTGAAAGAAGCAGAGATTTATGCAACAAACAAATGGAACTGATTTTGCAGAATGGCTCCTATAAGACATTGCTCTGATTCCTGCTTTTGCAGTGCAGTCAGGTCCCCCTGGTGTCATGATACCATCTGAACAATGAGCTCATCTCTGCGGCTACATATTATTAGATTGTCAGAGTCAGGAGAGACATGACTCAGCTGTTTACGGATTAAACTCCTCGACTGTTTTGATCCAGCCGCTTTCAGATTTCTTCACTAACAGAATGTTTTTCTGCGGGATGAGCCGTGATGTCTCTACGGCGTTAATCACCAGAGGGAGATAAAAACACAGAACAAGGAAGCTAACAGAGTTATGACCAGGCACAGAGATGATGTGGTACCTTTTTGATTCGGCTTATGTTCGGAGGAATCGATGAAAACATTCAGGGGTGATGAGATTAGAGAGGCGAGGGGAGGAGATGGAGAAATGTGAGCAGAGATTAGAGGATGGGTGAGATACATCAAACCTTTACTGAGACATAATGACTCTGATGGATCATTTTTCTGGACGTGTTTATTTCGAGTTTAGCCTGGAAAGAAAGCTTTTTGTTCGGGTGCTTCTCAATAAAGAAACCTCTCATCCCAATGTGACTGCTAAATAAAGGAGACAAGGATCCATAAATGTCTTTACATGACCGAAATTATCCACAAGGGGGCGTGAAAAGTCAATGACTCCTGTATTAATGTTTCCAACACACCCCTAGGTCCACTTTAGTGCACGGCTGTTCAATTAAAAATTCAGTCAGGACGGATTTTCAGACGAAGAACATGAGCTGGGTCACACATTTTTCACAGCAAAGTGAAGCTGCTGTGGTCGTCTCCTGAGCTTTACAAGTCTGCTTTATTGTAGTTCAGCTTTTTGTTGCAACACACAGTCAAACTCTGAATTTTAACCGCTCCCTCATGAGATTCCTTGGGAAAGTTTGTCTGAAATGTTTTTTATGGGGCGCTGACTGTAAAGTTGCACACTGCAAACAACATTTCTCCACATTTGGCTCTGAAATATCACTTTTTCTGCAGATTTAGAGAAATATTTGTGAAATATATCTGTCATATATTATATATAAATATTGAATGTTATTTATAAATGTTATAAATGAATGTCCTGATTCTAAATACTTAGCTACATTTCTAAACATTTACTTTCATTCTAAACATTTATCAAAGATAAATCTTTTGCAAAGATTTCTAAATATCTAGTCAAGATTTAGAAATCTTAAACAAAGATTTCTAAATCTTGATTATAGATTTCGAAAATATGACGTCAAGATTTCTAAATCTTGAGATACGATTTCTAAATATTTAGCTAGCATGCAAAGTCACACTTACACCTGCTGGAAGTACCAATATAAAATTTGGAGGAAGCGATCCAGCCAAGCGGATTTTGAGAAAGTCAAACACAGTCGGCTAAAGCTGCGTTCCCACTAAGCAGTCTGGTCCGGTTCAGTACGGTTTGGTACTGTTATGCCTGATCCCGTTTGTGTTTCCACAGCAAACTGTGCCCTCTCGTGGTGGAAGGCGTGTAAGCTGGATGCTGAACGCCGCCGCTGTTAAGTAATAGCGTGACGCCATAGCAGTGTGACACAGTTTACCCCGCTAATAAATCCAACAAAGAAGAAAAACATGGCACGGTAAACAAAGAGCAACGATGAAAGACATGCAGCATTTCGTCCTCTCTGTGATTGGCATGTAGCTCTTTGATACAAAGAACAATCAAGCTTTGTTTCAGAGAAGTCTGTGTGCCGCCAGGAGAGATACGGACGCTGTCACACAGGAAGTGACGATTCTTTTGACCAATCAACGGTCTGCAGTGTTGTAGCTCCACCTTCCCAGAGCAGATCAGTTCAGTCTGGCACCCATACGAAAGGGTCCCAAAAAGTGGGACAGCTCGTCTCGGTTATTTGGGGATCTGTCCTGGGATTAGTCAGTGGAAATGCCACAAAATGCACGCCGTACCGAAACCAGCTGAACCGGTCTGCTTGGTGGAAACGCGGCTTAAATCAGCCGTTAAGAATAAACGAACCAAGAGCTTTGATGGCGCTGTTGAAGATCCTGTGGCCGACATCAAAGAAGTAGAGCCTGACATTCTCAAAATCGCTTCCTTGAACTTTTATTTTGGTACTTCCGGCGGGCAGGAGTGTGAATTTGCATATTAGCTAAATATTTTGAAATCGTACCTCAAGATTTTGAAATCTTGACTTCATATTTAGAAATCTTTGCAAATATCTAGAAATCTTTCCAAAAGATTTATAAATCTTGACTGAATATTTAGTCTTAGCTAAATAATTATAATGAAACTAAATGTTTAGAAATGTAGCTAAATATCAAGATTCAGAGCATTCATTTATAACATTTCTATAAAACATTCAACATTCATATGTAATATTTGACAAATTTATTTCATAAATATTTTTCTAAATCTGCAGAAAAAGTGTTTTTTTTTTAGCTAAATGAGGCCAAATGTTGTTATTTGTAGTGTGTGCAACTTTACAATTGGCGCCCCCTAGCTTTTCAGGGTGGTGTCTTCAGACATTATTATCTTTCAAACATTTTGTTTAGGTTTTTGGGCTTGGTAGTTAGATAAATTGATACTCTCCACACGCAGGATCAAACTGATTATTTTCCTTGTTAATTTTTAATTCTAGGTTAGAAAGAGAAGGGCTATTTTTACCTGTGTAGCACTGCTAATGTTAACTTTTCAAACACACCTGCTCAATAAAACAGTGCATTGTGGGTTAGTTATGAAAAATGATGCTGTCAGTATTTGTGAAAATGTTGGAATCTTTGTATGAGCTTGTTAACATTAATAAAAGATGTTTTTTCTCATCGAACCTGAATCCCAATTACTTGGCAGCTGCTTTCAGGCTGCATGTGGCCCCTGGCCCGCTAATTGACAACCCACTGTACCACTTAGCCACAGCGGCCCCAAAAAGTCAAATGTGGGCTGTACCATCAGATCATTTGTGTGCGTCTCTGCTCTAAAATACATCAACATGTCAGCGCTCTTTGCGGGTGTTTTGGCTTCATTGTTTTATAAAGAGATGTGATGTTGACAGTCCGGCCTCCTCCCTGCACTGTCTGTGTTTCCAACTTTACGGCCTCCTCTTACATAAATGTGTGCGCTGTCAAATCCTCTATTTTTTGTTCTGAAATGAAGATGACACTTAAACAAACATAAACTCTGCCCCAGCTTATATTTGCTTCCTCAATCTTATCTTTAAACAAAGTTATACAACATCTTTTATCTGCTTCCTCTTTTTTTTAATCCTCTCATTTGACAGCTATGAGCTCTGTGTTGTTGTATACGAACTTTAAGATAAATTCAGGGGACATGCGTGACCTCCAAATGGAATCAGAAAGAGGATGTGTTTCCACATTAAACAGGCTAAACGCTGAACGCAACACTCATTAAACCAAAGTGTGTGTGTGTGGAGCTGCTCTGCAGGAGCCAGCAGTGTTTGTGTTTGCGGTTCATTAATTTTATTTTATTTTCACAGAAACACGAAGGTGCAGAGGATCAGGGCTCGATGGGGAAATAGTGACTGACATCTGTTTGTTTCTTCAGAAATATTAGAGTTTTATTCATCCCTCCACACAAATCAAGAAGATAAATCTGTTTCATGAAAGTTGCAGGTCACATTTGAGCGACTGTGGCATTAATGACGAATAAACACTTCACACGACAGACAGAAGTTTGGTTTCCCTCTCTGTTTGAATCTGAGGTTGTTCACTCTGACAGCTGCTGTAAACTCTTTACCTCAATAAATCATGCAGATTCAAATACATTAAAGTTTTTATGGAACAAACTTTTTAAAGTTTTTATTTTTGATTATTTTTTCTCTTATTGTTGTGATGTTTGTGTCAGAGGGCGACTTGAGCAGACAGTGTTTTCACATCTTCACTCTTCTCTCTGGAGGGCTGGGTCAAAGAAGTATAGGGTATCACGTGTGGTGTGTGTCAGAGCTGCAGTACACACACACACACACACACACACGCACACACACAGGATGTTTATGGAGAAGACGCTCCACGGATCCTCGACTCTTTCTCTCCTCACTTTGACTCCAGATCATTTCATCAAGCGCTGAGTGACTTCACATGTTTGTGGATTTTATAAAACTCCTGTTTGGATCATGAATGTCGTCTCCATGTGGAAACCAGGAGGAGTAGCAGCTCTGACTCTGTTTCTGCAGTGCTGGACTCAGGTAAGACTCATTACTGGGATATTTACTGTCAAAGGATTGATGAATAGGATGGTGACTTGTCTTTTCTAGCTTTGCAAAAACATTGAAGGTGAAGTTTCTGCAACTGTGCAATAAATGTCCCAAGAAGATGAGATGTAGAATCCTTTATAGCCAAAAAAAAAGTGAATCTTACTACATTAGAGAATTAAGTATAGAGTCCTCCATCTTGACTGCCTGTGTTGTATTTTCAGCTCTTTAAATGTCTTTGCAGGCTGAAGCTGTCCCTCCTGAGTGTGACCCAAACTTCATTTTACTCCAGGAAGAAGTTTCCTGTTTGGAGCTGCTCAGAAACAACCACAGCTCAGGAAGTCCAGGTGAGTCCAGGTGAACTCTGAGGATGTTTACAGTACACAAGTTCATACAAATACTGTAAACTGCTTCTTCTTACAGTACGTCTCATAAGTTAAAGCTCCTGTTCAGAGTTTTTATCTGATGGCTCTGAATGAGAGCATCACAGTAAGGACGGATAAGTGTGTGTTAGTGATTTCAGAGGTCAGTGTAAGACCTACAGCACGTTATGTAAGTTTTTCACATGAGACGAGGATAAAAATCACCCTTTCCAGTTTCACACGAGTTGATGTAAAGACGTATTTAAACGTGACGCAAATGCCGTGGCAGGAATGTCATCATACTCACACAAAAAAAAATGTAAAAGCAGGATTCACTTCTGCAACTGAAAAATCTTAGCTATGGTGAATCGTTTCTGCCACGGAGGCGAATCAGCGAGGAAATCATGTGATGATGTAGAATGTGAAGATCAAGTAGCAACTTCCAGAATGAAGTCAATTGTTAGCCTAATAGCATGATTACCTGAGTCATAATACCAAGTTTTCAGAAATGGAGAAAAAAAATATATATATAATAATATTTTGGCTATTTATGATATTATTTCATATTATGTTTACGGTTATTGTTAAAATTAAATTTAAATGTCTATGGCTGCATTAACATACCTGACACAACAAGCCACACAGCTTCTGGTACAGGCCCTTGTAATTTCATGCATCGACTCCTGCAGCTCTCTTCCCTGCGTGTACATTTAAACCTCTGCAGATTACCCAGAATGCAGCAGCACATCTGGTCTTTAACCAGCCCAAAACAGCATGTCACCCTGCTGTTCATCTGGATTCACTGGCTTCCAGTAGCAGCTCCAATCAAAGTCAAAGCTCTCCTTCTGGCTTAGTGTGGCTCCAAATCACTAGCCGGACTCGCAAACAGAGTTCTTCCTTTTTTTTTTTACATGGTATCACGATCAAAATGGCAACGCATGGGCAACATCTCGACGCACGGAAAACGTCCTGACGCAGTGTGCGTCATCTACGCTTTGTCTTGCTGTATCTATAGCAACAACAACAACAGCAGCAGCAGCACGGCAGACTTCCTGCACTCAAAAGACCAAGATTCCATGTGAACAGAGCATGTGCAGAACACAACTTAATCTTCTTTTCGCCCGACTGGCGTATACCAGAAACTTCGTAACTGGAATATAAGCATATTCCTGTTTTTAAAAAGGGTTATTGGTCTTAACATGGCCCTTGCGCAACCAAGTTATTGCTAATATTCCCAAATCTGAAAGGGTTACTGACTGTATGTAAACACATTGTATGACTTACGAAGAAATGCTGAAAACTGCAGTTCCTCATGTGTCCACTTGGGGCTGGCTCCAGAATTACCAGAAACTACATACACACTAATGCAAAACAGACAATTTTTTTACAGCCTGAAATAAAAAAGTTGCTTTCATTCTTGTAACTTGTAACAGGTACTAAGATTACACGTTGACCCAATCAGAGACACAGCAAACCTGATCAGCTGACAAGCATACTGTAGCCATAATTTGACATGCTAATACACAATGTGTCCCAGTATGTGTGGGAAAAAAAAGCAAGCACTTTGTTATCATTATCAGATATTTTGGGTCAAGGTGACTCATTACTCTCTGCTTGGTCTGAAGTTGATTTTTCTCCTGCAGTTTTCAGTCATCCAACATCTTGAGGTCGGAAAAGGCTTTTAATACAGAAATTATGTGTTTGCAAATTGTTGTAGGTTTTGACACCTGCACTGGATATTGTGTTGGTAAAACATTGATTAATTTCTCTGGTGTGGATCCATGTGAAAGCAGAGTAAACCTCCCTGACATTAAGACCCTGAAGTCTGTGTCTGTTCAGGCTTTTACTTTTCCAGGAAGTCTAAAGATAGAACAAAACAGAGACAGAATAAAACCTATACTTACACACCTATCTGTCATTTTTATTGAATGTGTTGACCTGAGAGGAAACAACGGCGACCTTCACCCATCATTGGGGCAGGTAATGTCATGATCTGTCAGCTGATTACATTTACAGACCTGTAAAAGTTAATGCTGCCATAGTTACGTCTCCCAGGTGGGTAATGGAGACCAGAGACCTGGAGAGGAATTGCATTAAGGTGACTGATGTTGGACACGATGAAGTCGTACATTTTTACAGATCCTCAGAGTCTCGGGTTTATCTACAGATCCATTACGGACATTAACTTCATGTTGATGTTCGCACGAAAACCAGTTTGTTCTTTGCTTCAGTCTTTTGATTCTAGCTACTCCTGACCTCTTTAAGTTTACATTTCTGGACCTGAAATGTACTTTTTGTTTAAGAACGTCAGTGAAGAAGAAGCACCAGCTGAGTCAGTTTATAGCAGAATAACTGGTTCTCAGCAGTTAATCACAGAGTCAAGTGTTTGCTGAATCTGATCCAGACTCTCTTCTGCTCTCCTGCCAAATTCCAAGAGTGACTCTCAGACTCAACGCAAAAAAACTGTGTGATAAAGAAAAATTTAGAACCAAAAACAGTCGACTTGTTTATTTGGGATGATTATTTATCTAATGTGAAGCCTTTTCATACAAATTCAGACCATATAAGATCAAATCTGCTGCTCAGCCAAGTTCTTGAAATGTTTGCTTACAGCCGCAAAGCTGCGAGACAGACTAATGAGCTACATCTAAGAGGGTCGGCGAGACCTGACAGGGACATGAGAGAGATGGACAGAGCTCTAAAATTAGCTTTTAGCGTTGTAGCAGTGATGATGGAGATGGTATTAGTCGTTGTAGCAGCTGGAGTCTGCAAAGATGATGAAAGACTCACAGAAATGTGCAGGTAGATAATAGTCCTGATCATGTAGCTTTTAGTCTTTGGTTGGTACAATTTCCCCCTGAGGGAATTGCTTGTTTTTTCTCTAAATGTGTTTCTAACAGCTTTCCTTTTCTCTCTGTCAGGCTGCAGGGGCTGGTGGGATCACCTGAACTGTTGGCCTCATGCTGCAGTCGGAGATGTCGTGTCTCAGCCGTGTCCCAGGTTTCTGCACACCACAGGTACATCAGGCCAAATGTCCAGTCCATGAGCAAAAATTTGACTCTTTCCTTGCTTTGATTTACTAATAATCTAATTCTCCTTTTCATCTTAAACATTTCATTTTCACATATCTGTGCAGGTCAGGTGTTCAGAAACTGTACAGATCACGGATGGTCCGAGTCTTTTCCTCCACATGAGGAAGCCTGTGAGTACGGATTCAACCAGAGCTTACCTGCAGAGGTAAACATGTCTGTCATCTGTTCAGTCTGATGGTCATTCTTTATCTCTGTCTTTCCATGATAAAGGTCCCATATTCTGCTCCTTTTCTGCAGTTTAATCTGGATCATTGATGTCTTCATGAGATGGTAGTAACATGTTTTGGTCCAAAAAGCCAATAAATCAAGCACAGCAGCATTGTTTCCAGGCTCTCATAGCCCCTCTGTTCAGAACGCTCTGATTTAGTGGGCGTGGCCTTCATATGTAAATGAGCCATCGCTGATACCGCCCCGCTCTTCCGCGTCACTACGAGCTCCGAGTGCACAATGTTTAGAAAACAGCAAAGCTTGTTTACCGTAATATTACAGGCTAAAACAACAGGCTAACCGCAGCTACAGTTAGCATCCTGAAGCTAACACAGAGACAGGGGGGACACTGAGGAAAAGCTCTTACATCTGCTCCACAGCACACAGCATTTAAAATACTCACATTTCCAGGGTCCCAGGTTTGTTGGTGCATGGTTGGTAATGCGCCTGGATTCAGGACCAGTCTATTGGCTAGCCCTCTGTTGGACTGTCCAAAGTTGGAAAAGCAGTCGGCCATGAAGTGACTAGCACACACATGAACAGTTTTACTGAGTGTAGCTGGAACATTTCCTTGATAAATGAACTCTGGACACTTGGTCTTGTCTTCTTCCGAGATGGGAAGCTTGAGCATGGAACTATGTGGCTGTTTACAGCCAAAAACAGAGCAGTGATGGCTCCTCAACTTCAGCATTCTCCTCCCCGCTGCTGGAGATATTTCTCTCCAGCAGCGGGGACGGGAGTGGGCGGGGAGGGAGTTCGGGGGTATCTGCTCCAGTGGTCCAATCAGGTCAGACTTGCTCCTGATTGGTCAAAAAAGGGAATCGCTGACGTCGGCAAATCCCCAAAATCCAAACAGCTTGTTTTAGGTCAGGATTTTACATTCACAAGCTCTACTAAGTACAGGTTTGGTCATTAAATATCACATTTTGTGGGCTGGGAGGAAAGCCAGAGACCCACAAATTTCACTAAAAGACTTAATAAAGTGATTTTTGCATAATATGGGAAAGCAGTTTAATAATTGAGTCAAACTGGTTGCTAATCTGCTTCAAAGAGCAGCTTTTCATGTAATCAGATAAATTGGCGTTGTCGGTAGGATTGAAAATCAAATTGTATCTGCTTTATTTTAACAAATATTCTCTATCTGGTTTATCTTGTAAACCTGGGACCTCTTCTCTTACCCATTCATTCTAAAATTCAGCGACCTTCCTTCCCATCTTCTCTCTTCTTCTTCCTGTCTTCCTCTCTTACAGGGTCTGTTGTGCCCTATGGCAGATTCCCTATCAAGCTTCTAAGCAGGAAATTCAGAATCTCTTTTCCAACACAACCAATGCTGAAAATGCTCTGCTACAGTAATATCTGAATGAGCTGCAGCTCATCTCGTCTGTGTCTGATTCCCACAGTCTGTTTGTGTGTTTAAAGAGGAGATGTTGAGTAAACCAGTGAGCTCTGAGGTCTGGTTTGTGTCAGCGGTCAGATCTTCCTGTTGGGGGACGGCAGAGCTTCTCTCAGCTGATTTAGGAGACAAACACAGGCTGCGTGGATGCACTTTGTCTCTTACGTTCTGTTTTTTGTTAAACTGCAGAGAAGTATGCAGAGATTATTTCATTCTCTGTCAGAATCTGGGAGGATGTTTCTTATCTTTGGCTCTCATTAGTTGGAGAGACTCACACTCTTTTTATTAACCCTGCAGGGGCTGAACTAACAGTAAACACATCTTTTTTCCTCAGGTGTTCAGGTCTCAGCATTACTTTATGCTGGTGAGGATCATGTACTCTGTGGGATACGCTCTTTCCCTCGTCTCCCTCACCATCGCTGTGATCATCCTCTGTGTGTTCAGGTCAGAAACCAGCACAAGCAATTCTTTGTCTGCCCTGTGCTGTGATGCTTTTTGTTTTTCTTTAGCGTTAATATTCCTTTTCTCCACCAGGAGGCTCCACTGCACCAGAAACTTTGTTCACATCCAACTCTTCCTCTCCTTCATCCTCAGAGCATCTCTCATCTTCATCAGAGACTCTGTTCTGTTCTCCACTGATGATCATTTCCACTGCGGTATCTACCCGGTACTGTCTGCTGTCAAACTGTGAAACAACTACTTCCTGTTTATAAATAATAATATATAATAATATAATGAAACAGATGTTGTCTGATACATAGTAGCTTTGTGTTTCTCTTAACTTTACCCACTCAATCCTCGTTATTTTCCCTGGAAAATATCAACATGGATTTTAATTTGTTTTGGCTGAAAACTCTTCATTGTTGTTGCCTCATGTCAAAAAATAATTGAATTTATTTCATATATTTCCCACCTCTATGAACTCAAACAACCTTTAAACAACAGTTGAACTTTATGCTGCAGTCTAAATATTGCTCCTCTGTCCTCTGCTGCCCCCTAGAGGTAGTCTGTTAAGTAGTTTTCTTACAGCATCACATCAGACCAGTTAAAGTTCACAATTATTGTTTTTTTTTTTTCATATCAAGTGGATTAATTATAGACTCCCAACAAAGTTATTCATTAATTTTCTGCAGTGTAAAATGATGCTTATTCTTAAGACATCTGTCGTTTTTAAAGTTTTGTCTCTGTTCTCTGCTGCCCCCCGCAGGTTGGGTGTAAAGTTGCCACAGCTCTGTCAAACTACAGCATCATGGCAAACTACAGCTGGTTGCTGGCTGAGGGTCACTTCCTGTACAGTCTGCTCAGTGTGTCTCTCTTCTCCACCAGGAGGTGCCTGTGGTACTACATCGTCCTTGGCTGGGGTAAAAAAAAAAAAAATTAAAACTTTAGTTTAACAACACCTGAAGCAAACAGAAATTAACTTTTTTTTTTTTGTCTTGTAGGTGCTCCATTGGCTATCCTGATCGGATGGTGCAGTGCGAGGTATCTCCATGAAGATGAAGGGTAGGATCAGACATAAAGATGTGTGTGCTCACATGGTTTCTTTTATTTGAATATTTAATGCTTTTATCAACATCTGTTTGATCTGTTTTTTAACTTGAAGTTGTTGGGAGACGAGGAGGATCTGGTGGATCTGGTGGATTCTCAGATTACCTGTTCTAATCTTCATCACAGTCAGTAATACCTGGATTATTTCACCTTTGGCATCAATTTAAAGCTATGGTCTACGATCTGAAACCCAGTTTGGCTGATGAGACACATTTGAAAAACGCAGCCTCACTTACCCCTTCCCTGCGCAATCAAAACCATGAATTAGCCGGCGAAGCAGGTCTGGCGTTGCCACGGCCAGCTGATCAGAGCAGAGCCGAATGTGAGCGAGGCTTTACCTTTCTCGGCGTGTCTTCACCAGCTCAGTTTACAATGCTAAAGATGTGTGGCTAACTTATGCTAACATCTATTGACAGAGCCGACCCGTTCCGACCAGCAGCGTTCAGTCATTAGCCAGTACAGGCTCAGACTAACCAGAGTTATTCAGCTGACATCTCCCACTGTGGTAAACAAAGTCATTACCTGTTCAATAGAAACTCAGCTGTCTCTGTGTCAGTCTTCGGTCCCAAATCCCTCTGCAGCTTTTTCCACCGGTCGTACATTTCTCCAATATTCAGTCTCTATTGGCGCCTGTATCACTCATAATTCTTCCTTGCTTCAGCTTTTTCCTTGAAACTTTTTTTGTTTTCTTCCCTTCTCTGTAGAGGGTAACAGTAACAGCTTCCTGGTTTTGGTCTTCTCCTGCTCCATGACGCTTCGGTAGCTGAGCAGTTAGCTGACGTGAGAGGGGTAGTGGGGAAGGATGAGGCGGGGCCATGGGCATGACGGTGTGGAGCGAGGGAGACAGGGGATTGGATGGAGCAGATATACTGAACGGATTTTTTTCGTTCTTTTTGGTCTTTATATTGTGTAGATTGGACCATTACAGCCCTATAAACGGTATTATTAAGATGTACAAAGCTTCCAAATCGTAGACCATAGCTTTAATTTAATTGTCATAATGTGATTTAAATATGAAGAACAATACAGATTATTCTGTCTCTCTGTGTGTTTCAGGTGAATCTGTCATTCTTTGTTTGCATTATAAGAATCCTGGTGGCCAAACTGAGGACTCAGGACATGCCAGGGAGTGAGTTTAACCACTACAGGTGAGACGTCTCCACAGGTGTATGACTTGTAATTACTGTGATTTCATCTCTAAGTGTCTTTTTTTAAAACCGGAGTCCAAACTATCTCTGACTCAGCAGGTGTTAGAGTCTGAAAATAAAGAGTCCTGAGCAGATATAATCCAGACACAGGAATAAACCCACTTTTGTAAACTCTCAACCTCCCATTCATTATCCTTATTGTGTCTCCAACAGGAAGCTGGCTAAGTCCTCGTTCCTGCTCGTGTCTCTGTTTGGCTTACACTACATCCTGTTTGCTTTTCTTCCACATAAAGTCACTCACACAACACACCAAGTTTGGAACTTTATCGAGCTGGCTTTTGCTTCAACTCAGGTACGCTTGGATGAACGGTTTGTTAACGTTCATTATTTTCTTCTGCGCAGAACTTTTCCCACTCATCCTGCACAAATAAATAATCAGAAAAGTTTGTTTTATATCAGTTTTGAGTCATTTCTAATCAGACTAACAGATGACTCTTTCATGTGCTGTTTCAGGGGTTTGTTGTAGCTCTTCTATACTGCTTCCTGAATGCAGAGGTACTTTCATTTCAATTTCCTCCCCACAGAGAAGCTCCTTTTTTCACAACAAATATAGTTTAGTTAAGACTGAGTTTGTCAACAAAATAAATAACTCTAAGGTAAATGCACTGTTTTTTTCTCTTCCAGGTGCAGAATGAGCTCCAGAAAAGGTGGAGGAGGTGGAGACAGAAGCAGAACCTGCAGGTGGAGACCAGGAGACCTCGTAGCTCTCTGAGCCAGAGTGGAGGAGGGCCGACAAACATCTCTCTGATCATGAAATCATCCAGTTTACCCGAGTCTGATCAGATTTGACAGAAACATGCTGCAGTAAGTGGGAGTTTGAGGTCAGCACACTAGGCTAGCATGCTGATATTAGCATTCAGCTCCACTGAGCGGCCTCCTAGCGTTGTTGGCACAGCTGCAGACTTTATTTCCTTTACCTCCAGGAAATATCAACAAGAAGAAACCAAATGTGACTCCACACTGCTGCACTGTCTTTTTTAATTGAATTTTTGCCTGTATTTATTTATATTTTAAAATCTGTCACCTCTCCTGTAAATATTTTATAAGGTATTTTATGTTATGACGGTTTGGTGCTGGATTGTTGCTTTGCCATGTTTCACTGCTGTATTTTTTTATGTGCATAAATAAAGTAACCTTAGATTAAAAAAAGAAGTTATACATGGAGTTTGTTTTATTTTATGTTAAGTGCATTTTGAGCTGTCGGTTGTTTTTCTTTGTATTTGGGGTGGATCATTACTTTGTATGGCTCATTTGTTGGTCATGGACACCAAACTTTTTGTGGCTTCAGTGATATTTTTACTAATTTTGCTCCTTTGTTTGTCTGGAAATCCTACATTTAACTATTGCCGCATTGTTTACATGTGAAATCAGCTGTTAGCAGCCTGTAGCATGTCAATGCTAACTGGTGCAAGGCCAGATGTTTACCACAAGGTGAGGAGAAGGAGGTGAGGACGACGTGCTGGTTCTCAGGTGTGAGCTAAGAAGTGACGACATGGACCTGTCCTTCCATCCATCGTTATTGGGAAAGTAAGATCTATCTCCAATAAGATGGACGAGCTAGCTGTGCTAACCCAGCAACAGAGGGAATACCAGAAGGCAGAGTAGCATCATGTAATTCACAGACATGGCTAACAGAGCTAACACCAGACACCAACGCCACATTGGAAGAGCTTCACCTGCTGTGAGCAGACAGGATCCAGGAGACAGAGACTGAACAGACTGCTGAAGAAGCTCAGTCCTGGACCCTGTGGAGGTGGAGGCTGGCTGACTGGACAATGATGGACAAGCTGTCAGCATCTATTTTCTTATGGAGCTTTTTTGCACTTTCTATACACTTTCTTTTGTTTTCTTGATTGCTGCTGTGACTCCTCCTGAACTTCCCCTTGGGGATAAATAAAGTATTTTTTATTCTATTCTCTTCAACCCACCAGCCACAGAAGGACTTACTGAAGCTGTAGTGTGACAAAAGGATCAGAGATGGTCAAACCCAGCTGTCAAAGAGGAATGATTTAATGTTGAAAATCCAGGACTTTTCAGTTACACTGACATAATTTTTGATATCAGACCTTCATCTTCTGTTAATCTCACAGGGACTAATCACAGTCCAGCACACAGTCCATGTGTTTCCTGTGTTTAAGGACACTCTGCTGGTGTTTTAAGGCTTCACTGTGTCGGGATGGAAGGAGGGAAGGGGGGGCTTCCAGTCCATCCAGCAGTTGGCCCCTCAGGTTTCTACTTCTTCATGTGTGTGATATTAGATCCCGTACTTCCCTTTCAACTCTTCAACCAGTTTGATGTAGTCTTCCATGGCAGCCTCTTGGCTCTTTCCTAAATGAATCATGACATGACATTGGTATGTTTCAGCAATCTGCTGCCTTTAATACATGCTTGTGTCATTTAACTTGAACCTGATGATAAACATTCACACAGATGGATTTTTACAGCCTCAGATAACCCTGAAAGCTGTAATGACACCTGAGGTGAGGGTTAATCTCTGAAGACGGGGGAGGCTGACTCCGACATTTTCGCACAAAGCACAGAAAACTATTTAAAAAAATGTTTCAAGACTCGAGCTGTGAAATGAATTAAAAACCTGGAGGCGTACCTTTCTGCTTCTCCCAGGCGTCCCATTTAGCTTTCCCTGTGAAGTCAAACATCCCTGGACGAGCTGTAGGAAGGCAGAGAGAGAAACAGGTGTTAGTATAGAGAATAAATTAAGTCTAATGAAGTGTGAGGAAAGGATTCTGCTGCCCTCTTCAGGTAATATGTGGCAGAAATGTTTTTTTCTCAAAGTAAAATTAAAACAATTTGGGACAGAATGACAGTTTTCTAATCTTTTATTCAAAAATTAAAAATGACATTGTATATTATATCAATATCAAAGAGTAACAAAGATGACAAGTAGATCATGTAATGAGTTCCTCACGTGTGTTGACGTCTCCTACGGTGGCTTGTTTGAACAGCGAGTAGACCTGCAGCATCTCTTCATCAGCAGGCTTCTCTTTCAGTTTCTTCACATCCTCTGCAGCTGTATTAAATTTTTGCTGGAAGGAAGAGTGAATGCAGAGGAGGTCAAAGGTGAGCCTGGGGTTTGTAAGACCAATTTCCAACCCTGACAGAAATTTTACAGCCAAGAATACTAATGAGCTAATCAAAGAAACAAATAACAGACTTTTTATTTAACTATTTTTATTTTTAAGGAAGTTTGTTGCTACTTGCTCAGACTCAATCGTGTCAGTCTGATTTCTGATGTGTGTTTTCTCAGATTACTCACATGAACTACTCAGACTTCAGTTATCATTATGAGAGTGATGGACTTTAAACCAAACTGGTGACTCAGGTTGGATCAATGCAGATAACCCTGAAGTCTCCATAGGTTCAGGGTTTGTTTAGGATAATTCAAAACAAATCTGGATGTAGAAATTTCAGATTAATCTAACGCACAGCTAAGTGAAGCTGCTTCAGAGTGTTTTCAGAGTGTGAGTGTGGCGCTTGATGCTGTAATACTGAACAGAGGCCAAACACAAAACACTCTTTGATTCCCTCCGACACCCCTAACCCCCTCTGTGGTACCACTCTGTGCCAACTGGGCCAGAGGGGAGGACCAAAGCCCCAGTGAAATTATCTGATTGAGGTTTAGGTTAATGCATGGGTTGATCCTCCTGTATGTAATAACTACTGGAGGAATAGTAATACCGTGATAACCATGTGTTAAAAACCAACAAGCTCTGAAGACATGTCACACTGTGGAAACCTCCAACAGAAACCAGTGATACTATCGCAGCATAAAGAGAGTTAAAGATCAAACTAAAGAAAAAATCTTAACAATGTTGATGAGTGACTCCCTCCCTCCCCCCTTCAGGCTGTCACAATGTGTAGGCAGTGGGTCAAAGGTCACGAATGGTCAGACAGAATGCTAAACCATCTCCAAACTCACTCTAATTGCTGTACCTCACATGATTTCAACGCTAATAAATGGTGACCGAGCTTACGTCTTATAGATCAGAGTATCTTTAATACCTCCTTTGTTTAGTTTCCACGTGCTCGCCGAAGGAAACAACACCTGAGGCTAGCTGTCACTTCATGTGGCTAACTAGCACAAGCTAACAATCTCCCCTCTCTCTGCATAAACGGGACTATAAGAGACCTTCTCATTGCATACAACTCTCCAAATAACTGCACACTAACCTTCAGGTCAGCCATGTTGAGTTACTGGTCCTTTGTGAGGCCTGGTAGCCGGTAGATCCCTGCAGTTAGACCGCTAGTTGGACGGTGAGGAAGAAGAAGAAGGGGCGAAGTCCGCAGCGACACTGAAGCCGGTAGGACACGCCCACACCTTATCACGATTGGCTGTTAGGAATGATAGCACAAAATCACGGCTTCTCATTGGTTGGCGTGATTGTTGTAACCAATCATGTCTCTACAACTGAGGAGCGACATTATTTACCACAGAAAACTTTTAATTTATCATTTACTCAAACATAAATATTTAATCCAGTTCCCTTATTTTGATTTTTATTGCTGTTTCTTTTTATTTTTTTAAATTTGTTATTCATTTTAGCCCTTTCTGCATGCAATTTTGTTCCATTTTTAGCTTTTTTTTTCTTTTTCTTTTTTGTAGCTGAGATTAGAAGCAGTGGTGCCACATTTGGCAGGATTGCATCCAACTGGGCTTCTATTGGGCTGGAAAAAAAAAGTGCATTGGGTGGGTTGATAGAATGTGGGCTGCTTTTCATAACATTTCATGTTTGTTTGTTTGTTTGTTTGTTTGTTTTTTTAAAAAGCATATTCCAGAAAAAATATCCAAAAAATAATTTCAAATAGTTTGGCAAAATAATAATGTTAAAAAACACTTGTGTAGTTGCAGAAAATAACCACAGCTCACCCTCTGTGGCAAAATGCAACTGTTCTAAAAACCTTAAAAACCTTGAAAATAAATAAATAAATAAATAAATAATAAAAAAAACTTCCAACAGGAGAAAAGTAGTCAGAAAACTTTATTAAACATATTTTAAAACAACTAAACAACAATGAAAAAAAGTTTTTGGTCAAAATTACTCATAGAAACACTCTTAAGAAGAGAAATAAAAGGCACACCTGTGAGGTGGGGAATGAGCTTTGCATTAAAAACAATCTTTTAAAATTAAAAGTCTGCAGCAGAAACATGACAACATTTTTCTTAATCTTCCAAATGTCTGAGTGTTTTTGACCTTTGACCTGTCTTTGCAGAATTGTCTCCGCTATAACTGAAACCCGGGCGTCACCAGACAGTTTTGGGATTTGCTTTAAAAAGACTGTAATCTTCTCTCTTGAAGAAAGCCAACTCTGTTTCATTAGCTGAAAAAAACGTGAATTCACAGTAAGTCAAAGACAAATAGTTGAAGTCTGAAGTGTGTGTGATAAAAGCTGATTCATCTTTGTTTATGTTTGCAATAAAGTACTACTCTTACCAACACCACAGTCACTCAACGTCTGACCGTCTCTGAGAATTAACTTTTCGTCATCATCTAGACTCATCACCAACTCATTAGTCTGAGGGAAAAAAACAGACAAGAGACACAAATTACAAAGCCAAAAATTCCGTAATTTTTTAAAATCATAGTTCAGGTAAAAATGCTTAATTGTACACCCAGAAAAAAATAAATAATCATTGTGGTAAAGTTAATGCTACATGCCTTATTTACTGATCTCTTATACTGAGAAGCCTGGCATAGAATAGCATAGAATAGAATAGAATAGAATAGAATAGAATAGAATAGAATAGAATAGAATATTCTTTATTAATCCTCCTTAGGGATTTTTTTTTAACAGCAGCTTACAAAAAACTGCAGTAATGCAATAACAATAAAAATAAAATAATGATAATAGAATACAAAATTAAAAATTTGGAGAAATACAAAGAATATAAAAAGTATAGAAAAGTAGAAAAAACTATTACTATTTACATAGTTATATTTCATGTCATATATCAAGTGTCTATTATAATTCATCTTACAAACAAACCTTTGCTCCATGAGCTTGGTGGACAATCTTCATTGTGTCTTCAAATAGAGAAACATACAATTATCAGAGGATTACTGACAAGATTATGGATTGATGGGAAATTAAAGCAGCGGCAGAAATTGTAGTTGTTATTTAAAACAATTACAATGTCGTTTTGAATTATAAAAAATGGTATGGGGTTATATTTGTGCCATCAGAAACTGAAATTAAATTAAAATATTGAATTTGAAAAGCATGAAGTGTAACTGAAAATTAAAATTAATTGAAATTTAATTTTAAAACTGAATCTGCTTTATGTGAATTGAAATTGAATTCTGTGTAATTGATTTTGTCTTAAAAAAAAGTTAAATTAAAGTATAAAAAGAATTGAATTTTCATTGACAAAATACAAATTCAAATTCAATTAAAAATTAATTCAATTAAAAAAATAAATTCATTTTCAAAACATTAATTTCCAGTAACACTTCATGCTTTCAAAATTCAATATTTTAATTCAATTTCAGTTTCTGATGGCACAAATATAACCCCATAAAATGGTATTAAATATTTTTTTAAAATGAGTTAATGAAAGTTAGTAAACAGGTAAGTCTTCACTCGAGGTTTAAATAGTTAAGATGCACGTATCATCAAAGTTTTATAAAACAATACAACATTTTTAGGCATAATGAACAATAAGGTGTCTAAACAAGTAGCTCTAAAAATACAATCTTAGACTGTTTCTGTGACAACAACAACAGGATAATAAACATTTGAGATTATATGGAATAATCCTGTCAGACATACCATAACCATATTTCCTAAATGGAGGAGGGAGTCCTGCTCTTGTTGCGATATCTAGAAGAAATTTCAGAGTTTAGTTCATATTTGGTCTAAAAAAATAATCATTATGATTTCTATCTGCGTGTGTTTATGTTTGTATTTTATGCTCACCGTTTTGGACCATCTGAATGAAGTCCTGCACTGTCTGCTCCAGACTGACTCCATGAAACACCACAGGTTTAAAGTTCCTGTGCTCGAAGGACCGAACCAGCCTCACGGTGACCACCGCTCCGGAAGACATGACCGGGCGACTGTGACGTCCAGACCCGATGATGTGAGCTCTGTCAGCGGGGAGTGTGAGTCTGTGTCCCGCTGATCCTCCTGATATTTCTCCGTGGACAGTAGATAACGAGAACCTTCTCAAACCAGACAGGAGACTCCAGTTTGGCGTGGAAGACCAGGCCTGATTAATCGATAATTTTCAGCGATCCAGTGACGATCAGTCGATCACCGAGCACCGCGAGCGTTCTTCTTCTACGGTTCAAACAGGCATCAAGCGCGTGTCGCTGCCCTCCTCTGGTCATTAATCAGATCTCTAAATCATTTCCTTAAATCCTCTCATAAAAATTTGATGTTAAAAAACACACAAAATAAAACACACAAACTTCTGTTTAATGATGTCCTGTTTTTACCACAGTTTAATCAGACACAATAACACTGCTGTTCATGTTCATGAGGCGTTCAGGTGAATCCAGTACAGTAGAAAACAAAGACAGCAGCAGCTCAACACATTCACTAAGAAGGAACATTACACTGATAAAACCTCCAACACTCAAAAAAGAAGCATATAAATTATTTAAAAAAACAACAACATATAAATACATTTTGATCAAAAACATTCAATATCAGTGAAATAAATTCAGATTTCTTTTGTGCTAATCAAACAGGAAAAAAAATACAGATATGTAAATTAAAATAATAACATCGTAATTTTTGTATGAGAATTGTAAAAGTTTTAATTGTTATTTTCATGCTTTAGTTATTAAACTGTATCTAATTAAAATGTATAAATCTTATTGTAAAAAAGTGTGAGCAAAGACTGACTTTATCCTGATAAAACACTTAAAAAAAGAAAACTTTTTCCAAAAAGGACATTTAAGACTTGTCCCAGTAAAAAAATATAAATAAATAAATAAATAAATAGATAAATAAATTAATTCATAAATAAATTCAATAAGATACAAGTGTATTGTGCTAGTATACAGACTCACTCTCCAGCAGCTTTTACATCCCAAACACTCTTAACTGATCTCAGTCAGCTTTCTTCAAAAACCCTTATTTCAGCTACTGTCTCTTTAAGAAACCCTATCAATAAAGGGCCTCAAATCTCTGTGTCAGAAAAGAATGGGTGATGTCATCGACCCATCACCCATATATTATACAGTCTATGGTTTAGAGCATAATCTTTGTCCATATAATGTGTGTATTATAAAGTAATGTGTTTTTAAAATATGGGGAAAAACACAATTCTACCTCTAAAGAAATCTCAGAATAATGTTTGGAAAAAAACAAAATTATCCAAACATCAACAGATTTTTATCCCTCCTAATGTTTTATCACATTTTAAACATTTGTTGTGTCATAAGAACACGTAAGGAAACACAGCAACGACATCTTAACAGTTTATAAACCCTGAATCACACGTTTCATTGAACACATCGAATTCTTTAAAGTCTCAGAGTCAGGACTGAACTGTCCCTGAACACAACACGGAGTCACAGACAGGACTGACAGCGCTGTGGCTGTTAAAGTGGAATGGCTGAAAAGGTGGAAGTCACTATCACGGCGGGAAAGGTTGCTGAAATGGAATAGTTGTTCAGGTTGAAAGACTGTTAAGGCGGAATGGTTGTTAAGGTACAACGGCTGCTAAAGGGGAATGATTCAGGTAGAATGGCTGTTAAGGTGGAATGGTTGTTATAGCTTAATGGCTTTTAAGATGGAATGATCGTAAATGCTGGACGACTGTTAAGGTGGAATGGTTGTTAAAACTCAATGGCTGTAAAGGTGAAATGGTTGGTAATACTGTATATGGCTTTAAGGTGGGATGGTTATTAAGGCTGAACAGCTGTTAAAAAGGAATGGCAGTTAAAGATGAACAACTGTTAAGGTGGAATGATCGCTAAGGTTTAACGGCTGTTAAGGTGGAATAAAGAAGAGGAGTCTTGTCTCAGTAAAGGCAGAGTGGTGAGATTCAGAAATCCAAAACAATGGAAACAGAGGCTGAGTCGTCTTTAACCTGTGGAGACAGGAAGTGATAAACTCACTGAATCAAAGTAAGTGAGTGACAGCCGAGCTGACCAATGAGGCTCCTGATTGATGTGTGTCTGTGTGTCTGTGTGTGTGTGTGTGTCTCACCTTTATCCTACTTCGTGTGGCTCTGATGAAGTTGCTGCTGCTGCAGTTGCTGCAGCTGCTGTCGAGAGAGGTGGTGACGTGGACTGGCTGTGGCCCCCCCTCCCCTGATGGGGGTCCTGATGGATGTAGAGGAGGCTTGGTGCTGATGGTGCTGATGTCCCGCTCTGATTGGCTTGGCTGGAAAGAATTAAGTCATGTGATCAGCTGAAGTAAAAGGTGCGATCAGAGTCCTTTACTCCCCCCATCGGACAGCTGTGAGGGTGTGAAAGCTCACCTATCTGCGCAGTGTGTCCTCTGCGTGAAACATTCTTGAACCGGACGGCCTCTTTGATGCGATCCACTTCCTGTTGGTAGCGTTTGCGGTCCCTTAAAGCGGACTCTTTGGCGGCTCTCAGAGCTGTTTCCAGAGCTTTGACTCTCTCTGCTGTCGCTCGCAGACGCTTCTCCAGTTTGGGCAACTCGCAGCGAAGATCTGCGTTGTCCCGCACAAGCTGCAAACAAGAGGGGAGAACATGATAGTTCAATTCAGGAAACACAATCTTATCTCGCACATACAAGACACTTCTTTTCAAAACATAATCAAGGTTGAGGAGAGACTTTAACAGGTGTAACACAAGTGGGCGGGGCTTAGTTAAGGGGCGCTCACCTGCTTGTGGACTTTGCTGAGCTGCTCGAGGTTATTTTCTAAGAAGACGATTCGCTGCCTCTGAGCCAGACTGCCTCCAGCTTCATCGCAATCATTCTCACAACTCTGCAAAAACGAGCAGGTAGAGGTGATTTGAAACAATCTTTGACAAAGCTAATCTCAAACTGAATAATCTAACAGTCATAATCTGGGTTTATCTTAAAGTGATCGATTGCTTTCTTACGTTCTTGACTCTGGTACTGATTTCCTGGATGAAGACTTTACGAAGGTTGGTGAGCGTCTGAAGCTCTTTGGTCTGTTGGACAAAAACACAAACTCAGCTGCTCTGAAGATATTCAGGATTCTTCATGTTAGAGAAAATAATCCACGTACCACAGTCTCCTCCAGACCTTTGAGGTCCTCTTTAGCCTGTTCTCTCTTCTCATTCAGGAACCTGAATCACAGACACAGAGACACATTTTCATCCCAATGAAACTCAAATTTTAACTCCAAGGAATTGACAGATTTAAGATGAAACACTTCTTCTACGGCGAGCACTGAGGGACAAACTCACATCAGTTTCTGGAGTCTCTGCTCTTTGTTTTGATCTTCAGCTCTGAGTTTGTCAAAGTCTGAGAGAAGCTTCCTGTTCTCCAGCTGCAGAGCCTGATTCACACTGAACAACACAACATTCAGTTATTTCGCATATTCATATCCTGTAGTGAAAAGTACGATGAGTGTGAATGATCAAAAGTGTTAGTGAGTAATATCTGACTCTTTCAGGAGGTCCATGTCTCTCTGCTTCTGCTCGATCTCGTCTCGGAGGCGGCTCAGGTGTTTGTGGTGAACCTCTCTGTGGTTCTCCATCTGTTCCTCCAGAGTTCTCTACAAAACAATCAATAAATCAATAAATCAATTAAACACAGAGTCTCCTTTAAACTTCATGTGTCAAACACCTTACTTTTTGCATCTTAAGTTCAGCCTTGGGTGAGATTTTACCTTCATCTCCACGGCGTCCCTCAGTCGACTCATGTGCTCTTTCTCTTTGTCCATCACTGTCAACTCATGCATCTGACCTAAACACACACACACACACACAAACATAGTTTTGACTAAAAGAAACTGGTATCATCCTTAATCTGTGTCTTTATGTTAACAGAAAGCTTCCAGCCAATTTGGAGGCTGTGTTTCCTGTCCCACTGGTCACATGACTGACCTTGAGCGTTGAGTCTTGCGACCTCCTCCATCAGAGAATCCTGACTCTCCTCCAGCTTCCTCTTCTTCTGCTCAACCCTTTGCAGGTCCTCCGTCAGAGACTGGATCTTAGCCTGGAGCTGCAACAACAACACGTCAAGAATGAGATGAAATGTGATAAATATGGCAAAGTTTTAATCAATCATGGTCGATTTCTGGATCCCATGACTCATAAACTCTTCAGTCTCCCACTGATAAGCTGAATCTGTGAAATGATGGTTCACCTGTGAGACCAGCAGCTGACAGGTGTTCAGCTCCTTCTCAGTGACCTCAATTTTGCTCAGGTTCTCCGTCAGGTTCACCTCCAGCTGTTTGCTGCGATTCACCAAAGACTTCACCTCGGACTTCATCTTACTGACGTAGAGACGGGCCGTGGTGAACTCCTCCTCCATCACACCGCTCGCCTCTGTCATCTGCAGAAAGAGAGAGCTAAAAAGTAATCCAGGAAAAAGCTTTTGTGATGTTCTGATTAGTTATAATGAGAACTGGTTGGATAAAAAAAGCGTGAAATGTTTTTGTTTTGGGGTGTATTCACACATGGATCGTTTGGGGCAGTTGTTCTGAAACAGCGAGCAGTCCCCTCGAAACCCTGGTTCGTTTGGGCATATGTGAACACAGCATTTCCCTGAGGAAAGCAGGTAAGAACCAAAGACTGTATATTGAGTGGACAGCGTGGTTTCGCCATTTATCATTGCACGGTTTTGAAGCCAAAATACCCCCGTCACAGGCGCAGCCATTGTAGCAGTTGTGCAGTCTGTGCAGTAGAGACTGTGAGGGATTCTGGGAGAATCTGAGTGGAGCTGGGTGACAAAATAATAATATTTTTCTTTCCAGAGTCTAACCACTTCCTGACTCTACCTCCCGACATATTTACAAAAAATACACGAGAACATCAGCTGTCAATCATCATTAAACGTGACGTAAAACCTCGAATAACTAATGAAAACAAAACTTTTCAGAAAAAAGAGGACTTGAATACAAAGCAGCCAAATGATGTCTTCAAATCACCACAACAATCTAACCTGAGAAACATTTCTATCAGGTGTATTAATCTTTTAAAGTTTGACAACAGTCCATCTGGAATGACTGGGGAGATGTATTTTTTGACTTGTACTGCAGCCAGCCACCAGGGGGAGCAGTTTTTGTGGAGACGTCACATCGAGCCGAGCAAGATAATGTCCATGAATAAATGAATGAATGAAGACAAGGAAACTCCCCGTCTTCCAGGAATGATTTCTGACTAATGAGAGAAAAAAAATTGATCGATCAACTTTGGAGCGGAAGAGACTTTTGCCGTGTGAACACAAACAAACCAAGTGACAACCGCTACGATTGTGTCATTTTTGCCCTCGAGTCGGAAATAAGCAAACAAGCCACAGGTGTGAACACACCCTCAGAAAGAAAAGAAGTGACAGATGACGATGAATCGCTGACTGCAGAAGAGGACTTTTAATCTTACAGCTTTGAGGTCAGTGGTCCCCAGGACGCTGCCGATGTCACTGAGATCTCTGAGCAGCAGACTGAGGATCTCCGCAGACCTCCTCTTGTAATGAGAGCTGACCTCCTGCAGGGAAGAAAACTCTCTCTGAACCGCCTCCAGACCCACCTGAAAGACACCAGGACCAGGATCTGCTCAGTATGATATGATACCACCCCTGCACCACCCTGTGTTTCTGTGTTTGTACTCACAGTTTTGGTTGCCAGCTCCTCATTCAGCTGCTCGTTGAGCCGGTTCTTGTTCTCCACCTCTTGGCTCTTGTGGTCGTAGTTGACAGCGAGCTCCTCGAGTGCCTGTAGCACCTCCTTCACCTCCTCCTTGGCTGAGTCGCTGTCCCTCTGCAGCCTGGACATCTCCTCCTGCAGGCGATCGTAATCCTGACGACTGGACAGGAGCAGCTGGAGGAAGAGGAGGAGGGATGAAGGTTAAACATGGAGGATACAAACACATCACAGGGTGTTCGGTGAGACTCACCTCGTCCTGATCAATCAGCTGCTGGTTCAGTTTCTCAAACATCTGACTCTGCTGGTTGATCTCATCGTCCTGAAACATGAGTCAGCAGATTTTTAGCCATCACTCAGGAAGTTTCAGGTGAGACGTGCTGATACTAAAGGTGAGACTCACCTTGTCATCCAGCTGTGCGTACAGGTCGGTGATCAGCGTCTCATATTGCGTCTTCTCTTCCTCTGACAGAGGTGGAGGGGGCGGGGCCAAGCTTTCAGTCACTGCATTTGCGTCACTGCTGCTCTTCTTGTTCCTGCTGCTCAGCTGCTCCTCCACAGGTACAGACTCACCTGGACAGGTAGGGAGGGACTCAGTTTATCTTTAATAAACACAGTTCAGTTTCAGTGATGATGATTTTCACCTTTCCTCCAGCGTTTCAGCTCATTCTCCAGTTTTTGGATGGCGATGCTCAGACTGCGGTTCTTCTCTTTCTCCTTCTCGTATTTCTTCTTCCACTCTTCAGCAGTCAGCTCCAGGTTGACAGACACTGTGTTCTTTATGGTTTTAGCTCTGAGAGGACACCGGAGGAAGGCATATAGATATATTTAAGACAACAGTGTGTCGTTAAACTCTTCAAATTTCTGATTGAGTGTCCACAGCGATTCTGGAAAGTCTAGATGTAAATAGAAGAAACACAATCCTGCTCAGCCGACCAATCACAGGGCTTGCTGTCTTTGAGGCTTGGCTCTGTAACGTCGTACCTCTGTCCGAACATGAGCGTTGACTTGGTTTCGGCCTCGTTGTAAAGAGACGGCGAGCAGCAGATGATGATGGTGGTTCGACAGTTTCCGCCCAAAGAGTCCTGCAGGATCCTCGTCATCTTACTGTCTCTGTACGGGACGTGGGTTTTCTATCCGCACACAAAATATCAATATGAAGACGTACAGAGCTAATGCTAAGTGCTATATGAGGAGTAGGGATGGGAATCGAAAACCGGTTCCTGTTGAGAATCGTTAAGAAATGTTTCAATCTATCGATATCATTAGCATTTGTGCTTAAAGATTCCCTTATCAATTCTTTACATTGTGCCGGAGCCGCTGGGCCTTACGTCAACTAGTCTGCTGCAGCTATCTTAGCTTAGCATTTAGATAACGTTTCCAAGAAAACTCTGATTCAGGATTTTCATCTTGAAGTTTTACTGAAGAACTGACTTCATAAAGAAATGTACATTACTCTCTCTCAGGAGATTCATATTCAGTACATTCCAAAGGGTATAAATCACCTCATTTACCAAAATAACAAAACAGCGCAAGCTTGATGCTAACGTATATGGGAAACTGCATTGATATGCTAGCAGTTAGCATACATCAGTATAACTTCAGCTTCAGAATAGAATTTCAACTTTCATTACAGAAACATATCACATCAACTCTTTAAAAAAAAACAGAATTTCAAATGTCAAAAGCTAACAGGCTAATGAAAAGCTCATGGCTGACTTCAAAACTACGGAAAGGTTCCAAACAACTTAAACCATTGCTATAACCACTTTGAGACACTAGATGGCCTACTTGAATTATTAATATATTAAAACACAGTACATCAACGTCACATTGTGGCAATTTTTACCTGTTTCTGTTTAATTAGGCCCAGAAATATCCAGACTCAGGGACCATTTACATTTTTTCACTTACAGTAAAAACTCAATTAAATGTTGTTGACACAGAAAACCTGTAAAGCTACTTTTTGTCCCAAGAAAATTCATAACAGGAATTGATAAGGGAATTAAGAAAGAATCAGATCGATAAGCAGAATCGATAAGGGCATCGGTATTGATGAAATCTTATCAATTCCCATCCCTAATGAGATGAGGCTGTGTAATTCGATGGTAACAGATGAGAATCCAGAGTCTTACCGTTCCTTCGCTCAGAGCGGCGATGACGTTTCCCAAAGCTGACAGAGATTTGTTGATGTTCTTCGCTTCATCCAGAACGGATCCTTCAGCTCCCGTCTTACTCACCTGGAAATAAACATCACCTTCAGCATCATCATCATCATTCTAATCAGTGTGTTAGATCAAAAATGTGTGGGTTTTCTTTGACCTTCTCACTGCCTGCCAGGTCGACCAGGTAGAGTTTTCCTGACAGTTTCATCTCGGTCTCGACGTTCTCCTGCTTGATGTTGATCAGGAAAATACTGTGACTCCGAGAGCTGTGCTCATTCATATCTGCAGGATGAAACCAGATCATTCAGTTCAGATGGATTCATGAGACTGATCCCAGTTTATTTCTGTTAATGAAAAGTCCTGTGTGTGTAACAGTCAGTTATGGAGTTCCACAAGGTTCAGTGCTTGGACCACTTCTTTTTGTTTATGTTTGCTTCCTCTGGTTTATGCAGATGACTGTCAAATTGATTTAACGTATCATGTAGTTTTATTGGCAGTAGTGTTGTCGTATTGACGTTGTGTCTGTAGTGTCAGTAGTAAAGTGAAGGACTAACTGGTGACGGCCACATGTCTGTTTGCTTTTCCCTCATCGATGACGTCCATCACCTCATCGGGGCTGGAAACAAACCGCTCCGTACAGCCCTGAAAAAACACAGTAAAACACATCAAGGCACAGTAGCAGTTTTATTTATATTTCTGATATTCTAACTCATTTACCTTCACATAAGGAACTCTGTTTTTGTCTTCATGGACCGACAGGTTTGTTTTCGACACTGAAACATGAATCAAATGTTATCACAACAGCTCCTCTAGGTCCGACAATAAACATAAGTTTTGTTTATTTGAATAAGAATTTGTTTGTTTTGTCTTTCTAAATAGTAACATGGCATAAGTAAGATATCCTCACCGTCAAGTAGGTCTCTGATTTTATCCAGGTAGATTTCAAAATAAGACACCTGCAGAAAGAAGCACAGGTCGCTCTCAGTAAAAGCTTCAGACTGATTTAACCTCTGATTATTATGATAAAAATGATAAAAAGTGCCATCGATAGTGCTGTTATAGTTCCAGCATCACCTTGATGTGAAACTCCAGGTTCTCGTCCATGGAGTAGATGTGGTCGAAGATGTCCCGAGAGATACGAGGGATTATTCCCATCAGATGAGGATCATGAAGGTTCCCCTGAAATACATGAAATAAATTAATAAAAGACATTAAAAAACCCACACAACAGCATGCAGACGTAAACAGACTGCTTTCCCCAAAATATGATCTATATATTAAAATATAAGGCAGTGCAGACTGACCTCCATTGTGTGAGTCTTTCCTGATGAGGTCTGACCGTAAGCAAAGATGGTTCCATTATAGCCTCCCAATACATCTGAAACACACACACACACAAACACACACACACTGTTATAACTTTTTCTCTTTTCTCCGTTGTGTTGAATCAGCCATACAAAGGACAGACAAACTCACCTTTAACAATCTGCCGGGCACAGGTGTCATACACCTGAACCTGCTCAGTGCTGGGGGTGAAGACTCTATCGAACACATAAGGTTTCCCCTGAAACACAGGAAACAAACTTTCAAAATAAAAGTTTAAACCCTTCAACAGTCAGCCTTTTCTTGTCTTTCTGTTGGAACTAATAAATTCTAAATCCTAAATCATAGTGTGAATATATTAGAGTTGATGAGTCAGCAAAAAATTGTACATTCAGAGACAAACAAAAACAATGACATTTTAAAGCGTGGATTTAAAAACAGAATCAGGGAATCTCTTAAATCATCCTTTGATTCTGAGAGATGTTCGAAAAAAAAAATCTTCATTCACAATTCAAAATTTGGAAAGCAGTTTGTCCAAAACCAAAACGTCAGGAAAGGAACAGAAAATAGCTTAATTACAAATAAAATGACTGTAGAGAAAACCAAAATAATCATAAACATTAAAGGGGACATATCATGCTTGTTTCTCCTTTTCACTATGCCAGACTAGGATGCCTGTAAAGCATTTCTGCCCTCAGTACAAGTCATTTAGTTCCTTCATTGCCCCACAATAGCGTTCTCAAAATCCTCATTTTAGGCCATTCTGAAGATCTCGTTGAAACGCTCCGTTTTGAGAATGACCTCCAGTAACCTCGCAACGTCACAGCCCTTTGTGCTCTGATTGGTCAGTTCTATCAGAGGGGCGGAGGGGGTAGAGCCAGGGGGCGGTTTTTGCAGCATGGCAGTATTTACAAAATCACCATATTGAATGGGGCAGACCGAGCGAGTTTGCTGTTTGCCAAAACTTCACAGTAAGGCATTGATAGCACTAATAAAATGGCAGAGTGTAGGATACGTCCTTTTGTATTGGACCCCGAGTCAGACCCGGACGGTTCTGCAGCTCAGGAGGAAGAAAATCCACCTGGACACAGATCATCTCAGGACGCTTCAGTGTGGTGAGTCAAACCGGTACTGTAACATGTAGAGTTTATACGTGGAAATATAGGCAGACTTCACCAATAAACTATTTCTATAACAGGGCTCCATCCTGCTCCTTCACTTTTCTCTGTCTATTTTATCCATCATGCTGAAAGTGTAGTCTAAAGATCACCTCTACCGTCAGTTCCTCACTTGTTATTACCGCAGCATTATTGTGGTCCAGGTTCACAGTGCATGTCAGAACAAGCATGCAAATATCACAGTCTCACAAGTATTACCACGTCTGCTAAAACTACAGTGTTTTAACTGCTAATTCACCATGTAAAGCCGAGCTGCTCAGCAGAGCAGAGTCCCTGCATCCAGCACTCAGTCAGTCGGCTCTTGGTGGGTGTATCCCTCGGTGGCGGTTGTGTGACTAACTGACATCACAGAGGAGGAGCTGCTTTAACAGATTACTCCAATAAAAAGAAAGGATCCTCGTGTCGTCACAAAGGTCCAAATCTCGCAGCCAAATGGGAATTACCTATTTTTAGAGGCATCAAATCTCGTTCTAGGATTTCAGAAAAAATACAATATCTCATTTTTTGAAAATTCAGGGGGTGAAAGGTCTTGTTTTCAACTTTATTATATTATATGTAAGTATGAAATCAGGGATCAGCATGATATGTCCCCTTTTAAGAAAAATGAGAGAAACAGAAAGAAAACTTTATTTACAAAAAAAATCATATATATTATGCTTTATCTAAATACACAATTAAATATATATATATATATATATATATATATATATATATATATATATATATATATATATATATATGTCTGTGTTTTGTATTTCCACTATCGTCCCTGACCTTTGACCTATGTCTGCTGAATCAGTTATAATCCAACAGCTGATGATGATACAGCACCTGTTGGCATGGAAACTGAATCCCAGAGGGAGGAGGCTGAACAGTCAGAGCGCAAACACACACATTCAAGCACACACACACACACACACACACACACACACACACACACACACACACACACACACACACACACACACTCAAACACACACACACACACATTCCTACAGAAATAGTGAATCAAATGTGACTAAATGAAGAGATGAAAAGTTATTGATGAAACAGTAATCGTGTTTGTTTACGTCAGGGTTTAAAGTAATAATAATCATTAAATTAATAATCTTAGCTAGTCTTTTGAGTGTCTTGTTTTAAAAAACATGAAAAATGTAAATACAATACAAAAAATTAATCAGTTTTGAATCAGATAGTCAGACCTAATGTTTATCCTAATTTCTTAGTTGTTATTCATTAATGTTTGATATGAGTCTGTGACGAAAAACATAAACAAAAAACAATCCAATACACAAGAAGCACAGTCATGCTTCTTCTCCTTACCCTATGTAAAACAGATTATCTCAGATTTAATACATTAGTTTGATCATACCTTCAATAAATTTGTATGATTATGGATTGAATGTGTGGTATTTGTACAGATAAAGCTCCAGCCCCTGAGTTAGCCTATTTTCCTCTTTGAATCTGTGATTTACTGACCTGAAAAAACAGACAGGAAGGTTTGTTTTTGTTGTAATGATGTCTCATTACAGAGAATGAGACAGACAGAGGGCTCCTCATTAAAGCTGCATCATCAGTTGCATATTTACATCTTACTGATCTGCAGCAGTGTGTTATTTTTCGGTGTGTTTGTGTTGTACTGATGTTAGTGATGCTCAGTCAGACTGTGAGGTGTGTGTGTGTGTGAGTGTGTGAGGGAGCGGTCTGTCTGCCTGTCTCCTGTCCTAGGTTGTTGTTTCATCGTGTCTGATGGTTTTTCTTTTTGTGTGTGTGTGTCTGCTCTGCTTGTGTATTCTACCGTCTGTCTCTGTGCGTGTGTGTGTGTGTGTGTGTGTGTGTGCGTATCGTGGCCGTGTGCCTGTTTTCTGCCCGCAGATGGTCGCAGGGTGTGCCGGTAGTCCCCCCCGGGTCTCTGTGCTCACTCACCGCCACCACCACCGTGTCCTCTCCGTTGAATTTGGGGATGTTTTTGTCTCCGCGGCTCCGCTCCGCCTCGTTGAGCGGCCTGAAGCGACACATCACCTTCACCCCGCACTCCGCCGCGTCTCCCATCGCCGCACCTGTCCGTTAACGGGGAGACGACACACCGACAAACGAAGGATGGTACAAAGAAAGGAAGCGAGCTGTTGACGGGAAACGGACTGAGACCCGGCAGGATCCTGCTCATCGATGAGGATGCAGCTGACTGAACACGCCCACCTCTCAGGTCCAGCTTGCTGCAGGGCACCCTGGGAAATGGAGCCCTCATGTTTATGTATATCTATTGATCTATATAAGATTAAAATTTAATACAAAGCCTTTTAGTTTTCATGTTTTTTAATCATTTTCACTGTGGCAAACAGCTTGTGAAAGACAAAAATATAGTGTCTCATACTGTTAGTGAAATATCCTGTATTCATTTATATTGTACAGTTTTTTCAGAAAGTATTCACAGCCCCCTCACCTTATTCACTTTTCTTATGAATCATTGATTAAGTTCACTTTTTAACATTAAAGGTCCCATATTCTGCTCCTTTTCTGCAGTTTAATATGGATCATTGATGTCTTCATGAAATGGTAGTAACATGTTTTGGTCCAAAAAGCCAATAAATCAAGCACAGCAGCATTGTTTCCAGGCTCTCATAGCCCCTCTGTTCAAAACGCTCTGATTTAGTGGGCGTGGCCTTCATATGTAAATGAGCCACTGCTGATACCGACCCGCTCTTCCACGTCACTGAGAGCGGCGCCACGAGCTCCGAGTGCACAATGTTTAGAAAACAGAGAAGCTCGTTTACTGTAACATTACAGGCTAAAACAACAGGCTAACTGCAGCTAAAGTTAGCATCCTGAAGCTAACACAGAGACAGGGGGGACACTGAGGAAAAGCTCTTCCATCTGCTCCACAGCACACAGCATTTAAAATACTCACATTTCCAGGGTCCCAGGTTTGTTGGTGCATGGTTGGTAATGCGCCTGGATTCAGGACCAGTCTATTGGCTAGCCCTCTGTTGGACTGTCCAAAGTTGGAAAAGCAGTCAGCCGTACACATGCACAGTTTTATTGAGTGTAGCTGGAACATTTCCTTGATAAATGAGGAGGTATCTGCTCCGGTGGACCAATCAGGTCAGACTTGCTCCTGATTGGTCAAAAAAGGGAATCGCTGACATCAGCAAATCCGGGAAATTCAGGATTTTACATCCACAAGCACAACTAAGTACAGGTTTGGTCATTAAATATCACATTTTGTGGTCTTCACTAAAAGACTTAATAAAGTGATTTTTGCACAACATGGGACCTTTAATCTGCAGTAAATATCTCTGTGACTTTAAACAAGCTGTCTCTGAGCTCTGCAGGCAGTTTCTTCCACTGACACAAACGTGCAGAGAAGAACAGCTCAGAGATAGCTACTACTGGTGTGGATTTACATTGCTTTATAGATATTTTGTTGTTCTGACAGCAGTGTATTTTACAGTTTTCTGTCCTTTATAATCGTGTTATAAATTAAAACGAAGCTGTCTTAGCTAGTTAAAGCAGGTAATAATATCTGTTTGTGTGATTGTTTATTATGTTTTTTGTACACTTATTGCTTCTGTGAAATAATACTTCACTTGTGATTTTCAATAAATGGAGAAAGAGGAGATTTGTCCCTGAGCGTCTTGTCAAATGTAGCCAGGCCTTTTGCAAGTTTGGGCAAAACCTGTTTCAAATCAGAAATAAGTTGACAATGAGCGTTGGTTAATGATCTAATGAAGACCTAATGACAGAAAAATCCAACCGTGGTAAACTGTTTTCATTCACATATTAATTTATTAATTCCTTCATATGTGATTCAGAAAAAAGGTTCAATGGGCCCTTCACTTCATGCAAAAATAAATAGATAAGTAAATAAACTGTTTCCAAGCCAGACCGGATCAAACTGAATAGAAGAAGATGTTGAGAAACTGTTTTAAAAAATGAGCAGAGCATGTTTTTACTTTTTATTCACAGTTTATTTTCTTTAGTTTGCAAGAGAAGCTGATGATGATAACGATGAAGATTGGGATGGGTATTTTTTCACAAGTAGTGTCACTTCAACAGAATTATTTTAAGGTCCTACTGAGAGTACATCACATGTTTTTTAAACTGCTGTTAAACTCATCACTCGTTCCTTTTTATTTAACTTAAGGTAAATCTGTTTTTACTGTGTTTCTGTAACGCGTCTCGTATTTGTTTGACTGCCTTATCATTCCTTTTACACTTTAGTAACCCACGCTGAGTTTCGTGGAAGAGAACGTGAACGTTCAAAACAATGTTACTGAAATCGTCACTCCATGTTTTCTTCTCGTCCACTGAGTAGTCAGCGTGTCGTGTGTGGTGCATCACAACCAAGATGACTTTCTTGTCCCCTGAAAACAGAAACACAAGACACAGAGGACAGATCAGTTCACCCGTAATTAACACTTCTTTTCATTGGACACAGGCTTGTTAAGCTCCACCCCCTGATTTTTTAAAAATAAATAACCTTGAGTTTTACCTGGAACGCTTTTCATGGCAGCATCAACATCTGTCCCAGCACGAGATACTATTGGACAGAACAGGATAATGACATCACAGTCCTGCAGGTCTGTGGTGATCTCCATAGTTGAAATCTTTCCAACCTTCTTCAACCGTTCCAATATTTCCTCATCAGCCCCACAGGTCTTCCCAGTTACCACAGGGAACACTTTCACTATGTACAGGTACGAATACCGGCTTGATGAAGTTGAGGATGAATTTGAAGAGCGGGTGTCAGAGGTCTTCCTCACTGAGAAAGAAAAATTAATACTGAAGTTTTGTTTTTCAGAGAGCGAAAGACCCACAAAATCATCCCCACAGCTCAATGACTCCACTTTATCAGGATTTTTTACAGTTAGCAGAAAAATGAATGAGTATGAGTTCTCAAACAAAGTGTGGATCCTTTTTGCACACATGAGTGTGCAAAAACTGCGAATGCAGAGTCACATGATAAGGACATAAAAAGCCTGAAATGTGTTCACCTTTATCAGGTGTCCTGTGTATTGTCTTCAGGTACTGCAGCAGATCAATAAGTGAGGTGCTTTCCACTGGAGTTTGGTTTCTGCAGCCTCCCACCAAACTCTGAACACCTGCTCACAACACACAGGTTTACACATTATCCTATAAAATGTAATCTAAGAATGAAAAAGATAAGAGTTCACACAGGATGAGTTTCTATACAGAGGGAGTGTTCAAAGTGTTGTGTGATGTTTATCAAACTTTAATACTTTTGAAAACTTCTTTTGGCATCAGGCCTGTCAGGTCCTTCAGGAGGTCATTTAGCTGAACATGAAAACAAAACAGGAAGTACATCTTTATTAGCATGTTAGCACCCATTAGCATCTGTCAGCATTACAAATAGAGTAGTTTAGGTACTGAGTTGGGGATTATTGTTATATTTGATAAGGTACAGCTGAGCATCATACACACACACACACACACACACACACACACACACACACACACACACACACACACACACACACACACACACACACAAAGATTCATAAGAAGAAGGTTCACAACATTAAGTTTCTTCATGTTCACAGCCATCTTTATGTTTATCTGCTGCTGGTCTCACCTGCTCCCCATGAGGGCAGACTGGGTGAGAGACCACCCCCTCAGTCGCTTCCACAGCATTCTCCACAGGTCCTGGTTCTGGTCTGGTCCCACTTTGTGAACAACTCTGTGAGTACCAGTCAATTTAAAGAACATAATGAGAAGATAAAATTGTGGATAGGAAGAAAAGTAACATTCAGAATAAAAAATTTTAAGTGAGTCTTTGTATTCAGTGTGGACACTTAAGAGCCAACCTCAGGGTTTGATTTCTGTGGATCGTCCACAGACATGTGATCTGGGTCAACGGAGCTGCCTTCACCTGTGGAGACAGGTATGACTCCAGAGAGTCAAAAGCTATTTCACATGAGTTCATTTTATTGATACACTTTAAATTACAGGAGAGCAGCAAATACAGGACATAAGAAAAAAATCACAGATTTCAATTTGACTTGTAACAAAGCAGAGACCAGCCTGTGGTAACAGTCCAAACTTGTGATTTCACATAAGCTCTGTCTCTGATCTGGCTGATCAGGGGGCAAAGGGCACCCCTCTGGATACACGTCGGCATGTACGAAGAGACTAAGAGAGGACTAAAGTCTCTTCTTAAGTTCTGACACAAACAGTACAGTGGGTGCGATTCTTGATGCTAATTTTCTAATAAAGCTGTAGAAAAGAACTGACCTGAAGCTGCTGGTTGCTCCTCCATCCTGCTGAATACAGTCAGCATACTGACACACTCTTTATATTGATCAAACACACACACACACACACACACACACACACACACACACACACACACACACACACACACACACACCTACCAGGGGTCACATGACTTCACAGAAAAAAAATATTCATTTGACTCTCACCTCTGTTCATGTGTGTGTGTGTGTGTGTGTGTGTGTGTGTGTGTGTGTGTGTGTGTGTGTGTGTGTGTGTGTGTGTGTGTGTCAGGGGCTATATTAAGGGAGTGTGAGCTGTGTGTCAGTAACCTGGCGGTTCAAGAGGTTGAAGGATGAACAGGGGATGCAGGGGATGCAAGGGGTGCAGGGAATGCAAGGAATGCCCCTGTCGACATAGCCTATGTAAGAATATTTCTTCTTTTCATTTTTATTATGTCAAGTTGATTCTTTAAGTAATATTTCTTATCAAAATGTTTTTTTGGGGGGGATAAAGTCACAGACATAAGGTTGTTCTTGGTGACTTGTCTATTTGACCTAATGAAAACAATAATTCAGTAAAACAATGGTTACAACATTAAAAAGAAGTCCTGACAGATGGTTTTGAGCAGAGATTTGAATGTGGGTACGTTGATGCAGTCATGGGAGTTCCTGAGCGTAGGGCAACAATGGTGAATGCCAATACCGTTTAAACTATTATAGGATAAACATGGTATGTGTATTCAGATAATAAACACAGCATGAGCTTGTTTAGGGGTATTTCATTGTTAATTAGTGTGTGAAGTATTCCTTTAGGTGTTCCTTTACTTTAACCCGACAACCTTTTCTCCATCCTCTCTATAGGGCATGGCTTTTTCTGTCGACATGAATGTGTTAATCGAGGTGAGAAAGAAACTCACCTGAACAGAATGGGTCAAACAAAGACTTGTAAATATATTTAAACGGTGCACTTTGACAGTTATCTTACTCAAGTCTTACTTTCACTTTTGGTCTCAGAAAAAAACAACAGCTTTACTGTCTGATGTTCTTTGTACCTGTCTGTGTTGGGTTATCAGGTCAGAAAACAATAAAATATGTTTAATCATTTGTTGGGTCACATTCCTTTACAGCAAAGGAGACGCCATCTACCAGTACGTAAAAAATATGACTTCTCTTCCTTACAACACTTTCACACTGGCCCTCATCCATCAATCTGGGAATTGGCACAGATTTGGGTGTGAAAACAAGCTTTCACCAATGTTTACGTGTGATTGATGAAACGTGCGTATGTGGGCTAATTTCGTAAAACCTTGATAGTATCGATAAATTTGGCAGCTGAAAACAAGTGGTAAAAGAAGAGTGAAATGTTAAAAACATTCTTGGTGTCAAATCTAATTTATCTATCTGTTCAGTACTGTTTAGGACTACACAACATAATCCCTTGGGGCCGAGAGCTTCACTGGGGATGTTTTTGTCCAAAGCGATGTACAACACAAGCAAGAATTTAGACAGAAGGAAAAAATTTGTTAGTGTGACAAAGTGCTACAAGTTATTCGGTTGCAGGTGCTGCCATTAAGTGCAGGATTTTTTTTGTTTTAATTTGAAGTAGTGTAGAATAATCTAGCCAACTAACCACAATTAATTGCTGCAACAATATACCTCAATCTTCAACAACATTCAGTAATAAATGCTGAAAAATCAATAAGAGCTGAGTCTTAGACTTTCTGACTCATTCTACCCCTGAGGAAGAGGAGGAGTAGGGTCAGATTAAGGGTCTAAGTGTTCCCTGAACAGATGAGTCTGATGAGACATCTCTTGAAGTACAAAGTGACTCTGTGGATCATACAGAGTTAGGTAATTCATTCCACCATTTGGGAACAACAGAGGAGAAGAGTCTGGCTAGAGACTTGGAGCCGCGCTGGGCTGGGAGCACCAGGCGTCTTTCACAAGCAGAACGTAGTGGACGAGAAGGAGTGTAGACCTGGATGAGGGACCCCAGGTAGGCAGGAGCTGTTCTTGTCAATATTTTGAACCTTAAAGGTTTGCCATACAAACCTATGTTGCCGAAGAACCTGGGGAGATCCAGCCATTTTTGGCAACCAACTTAAATATTTATCTCCGAACTTCTGTTTGTCTGAAAATTCACTGGTCTATGATGATCTAAAAGTTTTATGATATAGACAGATTTTCCTCTGCGCTCCCCTCTGACATGAAACTTAAACTTTCTCAGACCTAGCATGGAGCGTACCCCCTGCCCACCTTCAGATTGTGTGGATATGAGCATACACCCATTTTTTGGTCATATGCAGATTTGATAGATAAGGGCCACTGAGATTTAAACATGAATATTTCTAAAATAATTCCCTCCGCAGCTTTCAGTGAGCCATGGAGGCAGATTCCATGGGGGTGAGTCAGCATGTTTCATTCCTTTGGGATACGCTGTATATCTTTGAAATCTCACAAATAGGTGTGTGTTAGTGTGTGTTTTTAATATTTGTCTGAGTTAAGTTAGTTTGTTGGTTGTTTAGGTTGTATTATGTTAGTTAAATGTTATTGTTGACGTTGTTTGACAGACACAACAAAGGGTAGATCAATGTTTGAGTAAAACCTAATGATCTGAGGTTTCTGTATGAATCTAAAATCTAAACTGGTTTAAACAGAAACAATGCTGAGACTCTGCAGTACGTGCAGGAATTTCAGCCTGGAAATGAAGACCTCCAACATATCCGGATCCTTCTGTATGGACCCATCGGCGCTGGAAAGTCCAGTTTCATTAACTCTGTGAGCAGCGTGATGAGACGCAGGATGGCCACTCCAGCTATAGCTGCTTCTGTCGTCCATGCAGGACACAGTTTCACCAAAAAGGTAAAAAACAAACCCAATCCATAACCAAACCCAGAGTCTGATTTAGAGTCTGACACGGGTTCTGCTCCTGGATAATCGGTAATGAAGTTTCCTACAAAGTAAATTAGCTCTTCCTGAAATCTTGCTGCTTTTTGTTTCAGTTTGAAACTCACAAAATCAAAAAAGGACGCGGAGGCCAAAAAACACATTATCCATTTGTCTTCAATGATATCATGGGTCTGGAGGACGGCGAGGGCCAGGGGGTCCGTGCCGACGACATCAAAGTGGCCCTGAAAGGACACATGAGGGAGGGTTACATGGTATGCAGAATTAAAAAGCTAAAACTAAACAGGAAGTATGAGCAGCCCTACCTTTGAACTCTGGGGAATGATGATCATCATTATCATTACGCTTAGCAATATTTACTTCCAGTTGCATGTTCTAATAGTAAGCTGTTTATGATCTTGCTTTACTTAAAATCATTTGTATAATTACATAAAACTATTGTTAAAATAGTCTAGATAATATTCAGAAGTTGCCTCTTTATATACAGCTGTAAGTATTAGATTATCTGATGTTATGATTAATGATTTTCGCTGTCATTTTTATTTCCAGTTCAACCCTGTAACTCCACTGACCCCTGAAAGTTCAGGGTACAACCCCTCCCCCTCGCTGGACAACAAAGTCCACGTCCTGGTTTGTGTGCTCTCTGCTAACGTGGCAGAAGTTAAAGAGTCTGTCATAAAAAAGATGGCGGACATCAGAGAGGTGGCCAGCCTCCTAGGTGAGAAGATTTTTTTTTCCTTTTATTTTGGTCCACTTAACCTGGTGAATTACCCACAGAGATCAGGATCTCATTTTTGTTTTTACCTGGCCCGTAGGGCAGCAACTCACATCATAGAAAGCCAAACATGATAAAGAGAGAGTTTTAAAGAGGCTGTGAGGAGTTTAAAAGTGATCCTGAAAAAGTCGCCTTTCTAGATATATGCCTGATTGTAATCCACCTTTTAACATGAGATTATCAGCGCCAATATTGCTGGTTACAGGTTATTTCAAATTGTTACTTCTTAGCTTCCAGGACAAGTTGTCCAGGACCTGATTGATCTATGGCACGTCTAGGTCTCTATGACAACACCAAGCCAGCTGATGAAGTTTAGTAGAGAGAAGAGATAAAACTCAGAGATCTGTGTTTTTCTCTGCTAAACACGATTTCTATGACTAATTTTGTCGTGATGGTGGACACTGGAGCCTAACTGTCAGACAGAAAAAGGACAGAAGAGCAGAAGAAAGATAAACAGGAGATAGATACAACCCGAGCTAAAGGCTAATTAGCCTTTTTATTTCAAAGGCTAATTAGCCTTTAGCTCTGGCTGTATCACTCTATAACACAGGGGCTAAGCTATTCGTGCTAATGTTGATTCCAACCCACAGTCAGCAGTTATTCTGCAGTGGTCTCTTCAAACTTGAGAGTCTATCAATAAAATGAAGAGTGAGGTTACGTTAGCTCTGATTGGTAGATGACTGGCAGAACATAACCAGGATTCATTAACGTTACACATTAAGGACATGTCTCAGAGTACCGGTCTGTCAGCTGGGCTAAATATACACGGCTACTAAACTACATACAAACTGACAGTCTTTACTTGTTGTCATGTTAGCCTACAGAAACATTGGAGCACGGGGCTGACGATAGCACTAACATATAACCTGCTGCTACAACGTTTGCTTGATGTCACATTTCAAACTATAGCGTTGACTGTACTGATAAACACCTTACCTTGGCGTGTTTTATCCAGTAAAACGTTGTCATGAACAAAAAAATATCTCCATTTGATTCCAAAACAAACACACACACACCTTGCTAATAGTGATTTACGACAGTGTACAGAGACTCCAAGACTGAAGGTGGCAAGGGAGTGCAATTAAAACAGATCCTCCTCATAACATCTTTAAAAACGATAAGTAAAAAATGTACAATTTGAGTTACAGATGAAGTGAAGAATCTTGCTGATAGATTACAGATTCCAAACACAGGCACTGCCCAATTATCTTTTGTGCAGTTTGTCTCTTAAGATTGAGCCAAAGGCTCCAAGTGAAATGAGAGCCGCCATTTTAGCTCATTTTAGAGTGAGTTCCATGCAGTAGGAGCGGCAAAACTAAACGCTCTTTTCCCGAGCTCCATGCGTAAAAAAGGAACAGGTTTACCCATTTACCTACAGACTATTCATCTTTCCATCCCTCATTTCTCAAACGCCAAACATGTGATCTTATGGCTCCTGTCTTATAATCATCACATCAGTAAAGTCAGGTTTTGTTCCTCAGCATAGATGTGTGTGTGTGTGTGTGTGTGTGTGTGTGTGTGTGTGTGTGTGTGTGTGTGTGTGTGTGTGTGTGTGTGTGTGTGTGTGTGTGTGTGCAGGGATTCCTCAGATGGCGATCATCTCATGCATCGATCAGGCTTGTGAGGAAACGGAGAAGGACCTGAAGAACGTTTACAAGAGCAAACATCTTAAGAAGAAGGTGAGTGAGTCTTGACCAAGCAGCAACCTCCGGTCAAAGAATATGAGACAATGCTGAGGTGCTAAAATCTGCTGTTTCTCGAGTGTTCGCTTGAGGCTGGCTCCGGAAGTACCAGAAGTCACAAACACACCAAGCAAAAAAAAGCTGTTTTCAAAGAGGGAAATTAACCTATTTACAGCCTGGTTCAAAAAACATCTCCTGTCTGAGTCGCTAATTCTACTAACAGCACCCACTGTACGGGGTTGAACTTTTTTCTAACGCAGCCGTTCAGAGGATATTGAGATCGCGAGCTACCCCTATAAGAGGCACAGCTGAGGGTCATGGGACCAACAGGCGCCCAAGGGGACTTTTTCAAACCGCCCCCTACACACTCTCCCTACCCACTACCCCTCCGTTTGCGCATCCTTGCGGAGGGTCCGCCACATTAAGGGCCATCCTGGGCTATAAAAACCCTCCACAAGCGAGTCTGCAAGGATGCCGACTCGCTGAACACGTGCAGCGCTAAATTATGTCCGGTGTCAGCCATGGAGGAAGCAACAGACAAATGTAAGTTCCACACATATGTGCCTGCGCAAACACTGTTAAACTAACACAAATACTGAATGATTGTCATGCAGATGTTAACAACTTTAGATGTACATTTCATTGATTGTCTGCCTTGCATTTGTTCAGACAGTTTGTCTTTATTTGAGTGTTTTATATTTACAGGGACTGTCACAAAAACAAAAGAATTCATTCAAGTGAGAGTGAAACATGAAAAACTCTTCAATAAAAAAGAAATGCGGCCAGAGAAGCATAGGAATAAGTTTCTTTTTTCTTTTCTATGTTTCATTTTCTTTTTTTTTCTTGTGTATGTTTCCGCCTGAGAGAGGGAAGTTTCTGTCCCAAAGCTGTATTTATACCCTACACCCTAATGAAGTGAACTTCTTTCAGCTGCGAGTGTGACTCCATGACGGAGTGCACTCCATCATGGAGGGGGGAGTGTGTAGGGGGCGATTTGAAAAAGGCTCTATGGCAGCAAGCGAAGCCCTTGCCACTACCAATATGGCCACTTTAGCCGATGTGCTTCATTTTCCGTTTCAGAAACAGGTGTTTTGTACAGTCTATGGTATTGACAGGTGAAGTCACTTCCTGTCAGTCAGTCTTTATGTATCAGCTGATGCGTCGTCTCCTGAACCTGCAGATGGAGGAATTCAGTGCAGCTGTGGGAATCCCACTGAACTACATCTTCCCTGTGAAGAACTACAGCGAGGAGATCGACCTGAATGACGATGTGGACGCTCTGATCCTGAGCGCTCTAAAGAAAATGATCGATTTTGGAGACGACTTTACAGACAAATGACAGTAATTACTCTGAGTTTGACTTCCAATCAGCAGCTGACTGTCAGCTTTTCTTCTACCAGTGTAAATGTCTGGGGGTGAAAGTGTGTTTGAGGGTTAAATGTACAAATCTCTGCCTGTGTTAGCCTTGATATCATCAATAAAGCTTTTTACTCAACATCAGACTTAAGTCTGCGTTTGGGTCCAATCCCTGATGTCTGTCTCTGTCTGTGCTTCTGATAATTTGAATGATTCATGAAGAAATCAATTGCACACTTACAGCAACAGTCTGTCCTTTCAAAATAAAAGCAGTCTTTGAGCACCAGTAGGTATTGGTATTAACTCAAATAATCCACACATGTAAAGAAATCACAACGTTCAGGTCCATAAATAATGATTATGGTGAATTAAGTACGATAACACAGGAAAAAAGTGTTGAACACGCTAACTGAGACTCATCTAATACTTAGTGGAGAAGCCTTTGTTTGCAATGACAGCTTCCAGAAGCTTCTTGTATGTTTGAACTAATGGCCCACACTGCTCAGGTGTGATTTTGGCCCATTCCTCTGCACAGATTGTCTTTAAATCTGGAATATTCTTTGGTGCCCTCTGGTGAACCCTTTTCTTTTCCAGAAATGTTCAATCGAATTTAAGTCAGGTGAATGACTAGGCCATTGTAACAGATTGATTTTCTTTGTTTGAAACCATTTGAGAGTCAGCTTTGCCGTGTGCTTTGGATGGTTGTCCTGCTGGAAGGTCCAGCCACGTCTCATCTTCATCATCCTGGTGGATGGCAGCAGATTCATATCAAGAATTTCCCCATACATGGCTCCATTCATTGCTCCGTCAATTATATGAAGTTTGCCAACACCATGAGATGAGAAACAACCCCATGCCATGATGCTTCACCTCCAAACTTCACTGTTGGTGTAGTGTTTTTTGCCTGATGTGCAGAGCCATTTCTCCTCCAAACATGGTCTGTAGTATGACAGCCCAAAAGTTCAGTTTTGGTCTCATCTGACCAGACAACATTCTCCCAGTATTCTACAGGCTTGTCAAGATGCTGTTCAGCAAACTTTAAACCAGCTTCAACATGCCTTTTCTTGAGGAATGGAGTCTTGCGGGCTGAGCGTCCATAGAGGCCATGGCGGTGGAGTGCATTGCCTATTGTTTTCTCTGTAACAATTGTACCTGCTGCCTCCAAGTCTTTCTGGAGCACTTTCAGGGTGGTCCTTGGCTCGTTGAGTACTCTTCTGACTATCTTTCTGACTCCCTGGTCAGAAATCTTCAAGGAGCTCCTGTGCGTGGCCTGTTGATGGTAAGGTGGTGCTTCTTCCACTTGTGAATAATGGCCCCAACGGTGCTGACTGGAATATTCAGGTGCTTTGATATAAGTCTGTAACCAGTTCCATCCTGATGCTGAGCAACAATCAGGTTGTGATTGTCTTTTTTTTTTAATTTAACTGCTTGTTGAAATAATGACCTTTTTTATAGGACCATCAATTTGCTCTAGCCCAGCAGATGTTGGTTTGCACTAATTGGAAGTTCAAGTAATAATTACTGACAGATCTCAGGTGGTATGGTGCATTTCCTTGCCAAAGTATACAGCCTTTCCATGGTGTGTTCAATACTTTTTTCCTGTGTTATCGCACTTGATTCCACATAATCATTATTTATGGACCTGAACGTTGTGATTTCTTTTCATGTGTGGATTATTTGAGTTAATACCAATGTCTGGTAGAAATTTTGTTTGAATTGCAGCTTTGGAAATAAATGTAATGAGAAAAAACTGTTTTTCAAAATGAAACATACTTCCTGTTGTCTTCCTAACTAAAGGTGATACCATGATTTAGCAGGGCAGCAACACACACACACTCACACTCACACACACACACACACACACACACACACACACACACACACACACACACACACACACACACACACACAGTTTTAGGATAAAAAAGGGCAAACTGAGATCATTTCTCGTTGTCATAAAAACATATTTTAATATCAACTTTATAAAAACAGACTCATGCTGAAGTCTTAAACAATGCTCATATTTACAAACTGGACCTGAATGCAACACACATAATAAAAACAAACAGCTTCTGTCACACAGCACAAACACACACACCAATAAACCCAGTCTGGAACCAATCTGAACATGACTAAAACCAGTCGAAAAAGTGAGACCAATCAGATCAAGAAACCAGTCTGAACACAAAACCAGTTTGAAACCATTTTGGATAAAAGAGCAGTCGGGACATGGAACAAGTCTGAATAAGAAACCAGTCTGAACATGAATCCAGTCTAGAAAAAAGACCAGTGTAAACATCATGGTGAATAATTCAAATCTGTGTTTGGATATAATGGTTTCCTTGAGGTCCCTAAAAGCCTCTTTGTGTTTTGGTGAAACAGGATTCTTAAAGCTCCTGTGAAGATTTTTTTTTAAATATATATATTTATTTGTAATCACTGCGAGTGGGGCAGAGTCAGATCAGAGATTCTACAAACAGAATCAGGCTTTAATTGTTCACAGCAAAGATTGTGATAAAGCAAAGATTTAAAAGCTACTGCTTTGTCCAGAGAGGGTGCCAAAATCACCTCAATCAAAAAGGCTCAAAGGAGCTTTAAAGTCAGACTGAATTATTTTCTTTTTTATTAAGAGCTGAAGAAAGAAAATTGTAAATGACGATCCATGAATAATTTCATGATCCTGAGAAAAATTTAGTGATGCTTGAGTTCAAAAATGCATGCTGGGTAAAAAGATGCTATCCTTTTGTTGTTGTTTTTTTTTTAAATGGCTTGAAAAATGAAGGTTTTAACGAGCAGGGCTCAAGTGTTATCATCAAATATTAACAATTCAAAATTAAAGAGTTTTTTTAAATATTAACATTAAAACAATGAAAGTTAATTAAGGCAAAAACAGATTTATTTACTCAAGTGCTATTTTTAAATTTGGGAATCTATATTCTGTTTTTTTTTTAAAACAAAACCCCTTATAAACTTTATGAAACTCTTTATCATATGTATATATAATAATACATTATATATAAAATATCATAAAACTTTCTTTATACCAATTATAAATATATTCAAAGTTTATTAAAATTAATTTAATTTGAGGCTTTGCACGCTGACACACTAACAGGAAATACTTCAAAATAAAGGTAAGTCAAAGCTTTTCAAAGTTAAGCTTTGTATTTTGACACAATGAGGACAGAGGAAGACTTATTTCAGATCAACAATCAGTATTGATAGTCGGCTGATGGGTGGAGGAAAGTCTCAAGATTAAAAACAGGTTAAAGATTGTCGGACTTTAAACTTTTAGAGGTCAAAAATAAACAAAAACAGAGTGAGTTCCATAGTTGAACTTTTTATAATCACTCTTGTGATGGAGAATTATTTTTAAAAACAGTGAAAATGTGCCACGTTTTATAAAATGTGTTCAAAATTATTGTAATGATTTAAATTCTTTTATATCTAATGTTTCAGTGTGTGGGTTTAAATGTCTCCTTTGTTCTGATTTTTTTTTTTTTTTGGAAAAATGATAAAATTCTAACATTGAAAATATTACAGATAAAAGTGTTTATACTGTTTACAGTTCTCGTGTGGTGTTGAACAAATAACATAACAGCTTTTATGATCAATATAATCAATAACATGAGAATCACACTGATGGGCTGAAAATGTGAATAAAGGTGTTTATAGATAAATAAATAATCTGTATATACAAACAGCCGTGATTAACTTGTTCAGGAGGTGTTTCTCGTCAGCTTCACATCAGACACTAACTTTACTTTGCTCACACTCGCTCGTCTTACACTCGGTGTTCACACTCACTCACGTATTCACACTGTTTACACTCTATGATTACATTCACATCATCACACGTCACATCATACAAAAGATCTAACACAAAGGCTCTTATTTTGGAATAAAAAACAGGAACTGACGTCACTGACTGGACTTCAGTGAAACTCTCCCATAGACAGAGAGAAAGATTGTTGGCATCGGCTGTCCTCTAGCTTACCTGACCCTTAGCAGGCCGTATAATTACCTGCTGAGTCACCTGATCACCTGTGGGGTCACTTGATCACCTGCTGAGTTGCATGATCATCTCCTGGATCGTTGGATAACCTGCAGGATCACCTGACCTTAGTCTTTTTCAGAGACTGAGTGGTCACTGTGGGGGTCCATGCTCTGTCCTGATTGGTCCATTGCCTCATCATAGGCTCGACTCCTTCGGTTGGTAGTCCACGTTTGTTACCATAGTAACAACGGTGACAATCTCCTCAGGCGCCGTGATGGCGGTTTGCCGCTGCATCTGGACAACCCGCTCCTCCACGCAGCCGGCTGAGAGCCTCGCCTCCGCCTCGTGATCCCAGCACTCCTCGATGGTCTCACAGAGGATGGACAGACCCTGCAGCGGGTCGAACAGTCGAACAGTTACACCACCACCCACCAGGGGCCCTCTTATACTCACCTATTTATATCTCTGTTTAGGCACTGCATTATGGGTAATATAGTCTGACTCACCGTGTGTTTTTGCCAGCACTCTCTGAGCAGCGGCCTCAGCTTTTTGTGGACGACCACTTCCTGCATGTCCTCTAGAGACGGATGCTGACCTGCCTCCTCCTCAAACGGCAGCATGTACTCGTCCACTGGACCTGAGCCAAAGAGAGCAGAGAGTCAGATAGCTCTAAACACAGTGATAGATGTGTCTGAGAGAGGAGGAGGGGCCACACTGATCACATGATTTCACTCCTGTGTGGGCGTCTTACCATCAGCAGCTTTACAGCGGGAGGCGAGCTCCCACAGCACGAGGCCAAGAGCGTACACATCAATCCTGAGGAAGGCGTCTCTCTGGAAGTTTATCGCCCCCTCCAGGACCTCAGGGGCCATATACCTCCTGGTCCCCACCTGACAAACACACACATGGCGAGCGTGTTACTCTAAGGAGGAGCAGCAGCTATTTTTCTAACAAATACAAAATAATGCTGAAAAAAACAAAAACAAACAAAAAAAAAAACAACAGTCAGGTGACTCACCTGCCCGTGTGTGTCTCCCGGAGATTTTCCCGCCTCAAACCTGAGAGCGAGGCCGAAGTCAGCGATGCAGGCGGTCAGGTTTGACTTCAGCAGCACGTTCTTACTTTTAAAGTCCCTGAAAACACAGAGAGGGGCACTTCCTGTAAGACACCCGAGATCTGTACCTTTGTGTGCGTACATGACTGTGTGTGTATGCGAGTGTGAAAGTGTGTGTACCTGTGTGCAATGGCAGGTTTATGTCCATCTTTGTGCCCAGGTATGTCCTCATGCAGGTAGGCGAGACCTCGAGCCATGGACTGAGCGATGACACAAAGTTCAGACCAGGAGACCACGTTGGCTTTCAGGTAGTCTGTGAGAGAGCCCTGCACACACACATGTAAACACACACATTAGTCACATGACCTCATAATATACAATGATTTTCACAGCAGCCTAAGGAACATTTTTATTTTTTGCTGTATGTGGTGAATGTTTTGATGTCAGTTCCTGCTGTGTCCTGAAGGGGGCAGCACCTTCTCATGATAGGCAGTGATGAGCCACAGCTCCATGTCCAGGTGACTTCCTCTCCTCTCTGCTCCAATAAAGTGCAGCAGGTTCTCATGTCTCATCCCAACCATGTTAAAAATCTCATACTCGGTCTGCCACGATTGTTTGTCCTGAATACAAACACACACACAAACACACACTTGAGTATTTTTGATGTTTCACACACAGATGCTCAGATTTCAGCTGATGTGGTGCATTCAAGGAGGCCCGGACAAACCTGAATGGGGAAGATTTTGACAGCAACGTATTGGTCGAGCAGCTGAGCCTTCCACACGCAGCCGAAGCGCCCCCTGGATTTGATCTCCAGTAACTGCAGTGGCTTCTGTCCCAGGATGGGGGAGGGAGGAAGGGGCCCAGGGTCCTGCAGAGAGTGACAGAGTGAGGCACAGAGAGGTTTTGGTGTTGTCAGTCACAGAGACGCTTAGTTTGGATCATGAGTGACACCTGCTGGCTAACATGGGTACACACAGCGAGCCACAGCTCATCTCAGTGTGAGGTCAGAGACAGCTGGACTCCAAGGAAACTGATGGTTTCATGCTGATGATGTGCTACTTCACAGAAAAACACACCTGACAGGTGCAAACATAGATGATGACATGTTTCCTGTTGGTCTGGTTAACCAGGTTCAGTCTGAATATTTATAAAACACGCAGCAACCTCCGGCTGTAAGAAATGAAACCAGTAGGCCTGTCACGATAACAAATTTTGCTAGATGATAATTGTCCAAAATATCATTGCCGAAAAAACGATATTATTGTCAATATTATTTTGATTTTTTTTTCATTTTTTCATTGATGTAATTATGATAAATGGGATAATAAAATGAGTACACCATATCAAAAGCAAGAAACGTTAATTTCTTAAGAGTATTTAACTGTAATTAAAAGGTCAGGATCTTTTAAATAAATTAAATTAAACAAAAAATATAATAAATTTAACAAACAAGAAAGAGAAAAAAATACAATGAAAATGAAATGGACTCTCTTTTAGAAAAAAATACATGTCAATGAAAATAATTAATACTAATCAAAAACAATAAAACATAGACCCTGTCGCTAAAGAAAAAACAAAACTCCCCCCAAAAAAATCAACAATAAAAACTATAGCCTAAATAGAAGGGAGTTTATACAGTTCCTGAATTGTTTGTAACATGTACTTTTTCCCAGTCAATCCGTACTGTCTGTCAAACTTACCGAGGACGTTTTAATTCATCGTTCCATTAATTGATTTATTGATTATCGTGACAGGCCTAGAAACCGGTATGAAAGAGCTAAAACCTGCAGTTCCTTGAATGTCCACTTGAGGCTGGCTCTGGAAGTAGTGGAAACGACATCCACAACCATTCTAAAAAGCTGAACTTTGACGAAAAGCTGACTCAGCCCATCAGATTTTCAGTTTTGCATAATCACAGGTGTAGTTGACTTAACTGACAGGTGTAGCTTTTAGTGAGGAGGCTGAACTGAAAGTTGAGTCAGCATTTTTTAAATGGCACCCGGGGATGATAGGCTTCAAAACTCTGCATCAGGAATCGATGGATGACATCAACATGCACTCACTGATCACACACCTGTCGATCAGCGCACACCAACATCAACAGCATTCACGTAAACAAGAAAACACAAACACACACACAAATGAATGAATGAACAAAGTCAAAAATGATGAAACTAAAGAGTCGGTGTGGACACAGGCGTCGAGCTGGAGGAGGACAAAGACATGAACTGAAACCTCAGAACATGAACTAAAGAGTGTGTGATCACAGAGAGCGTCTCTTACCTCGATCATGATGTGAAAGGCGTGCTGAGAGAGAAACAGCTCAGAGTCAGAGACCACACACACACACACATACACACACACCACCGTCTGACTGTTAGCATCAAACACCTGACTCTCAGAATCTGTCGGGCTGCAGGTTTATGTTTCTGAGATTTCATATGCTAACGTGTGTCTCACCTGTGTGGGCACCAGCACAGGTGGGTAGGCCAGTTTGTGGTGGCGGTACATCCAGAAGGACAGGAGCAGGATGGCGGTGAGGGCCATGATGGGGAGCAGAGAGTACAGCATCGTACTGAGCACCGGAGGCCTCCACGTCACTGGTTTGTTGGTCGCTTTTCAAACAGAGAGAAAACACCAGTTACAGAAACATCCTTCAGGAGCTGCTTCCTGTCTGTTCCAGCAGTCTGTGCCTTTAAGAAGAAAGCCCGGTAGGTAAACAGGTGATCTTACTTGGTATCTGTGGCAGGTTGCTGTCCGGCCGGTAGAAGAACTTTGTGTTACACAAACTTCCTTCACAGCAGCAGAAGAAGACTTCAGGAGCATCCTTCCTCTCCACACACTCATCCCTGTCAACAACAGTTGAAGAAGTCAGGTGCCTGATCCTAAAGTTACCTGTCCTTACACCAACGGGTGGCGGAACTGCAGTTACCTGTCATAACAGCTGACATCATCCAGCCAGCAGCCCTGTTTGACCACCTGGATCACACCTGACACATTCTTCCAGGTGGCAAAGCAGTGAAGTCTTTTGTCCTTCTCTCCTGAGCAGGTGACCACTTTGCTCAGGTTCCCCTGAATGTCCGACCCTGACGATGAGGAAGCTGATGAAGGGCTGTAGTTGTAGTGGATACACTCCTGAGTGTCTGCGCGTCCCAGGATCGCACCTGAGGGGACAATGAAGGACGTGTCAACAAAACAAAGATACAGTTGAGGGGCCCTGGGCACATGTAATAAACAGAAATAGGCCTGTCACGATAACCAATAAATCAATTAACCGAACGATAAATAAAAACGTCCTCGGTAAGTTTGCCAGCCTTGATAAACTGACACGTGCATGCATGTTTGTTTTCCTCCTCTCTTTCGACCAAAGAGGCTGAATGAGAAAATGGCTCACTACGTCTATCTTTCCTAACATCGGGGTGCATAGGTTCTATTGCGGATTTAGCGGATTTATAGCTGAGTGAGCATCTGTCAAAAATGTGATCTTTGGAGTGAAGACGGGGCTGCTCGCGTGTACACACAGAGAGAGCTGAAGCAAGCGTCCTGAGGGGTAAGGAGGAAACACACGCTAATATGAGTGATGGCACCAAAGATACGGTTCTTAAGCCGCCTGCCACAGTCCCAGCGTGGGAATATTTTGTTTTTTATCAGAATGAACAAAGTGTGAGCTCATGAACACCAACGAGCTGATATGTTGCATTTGTTTGAAAATAGTGGCGACGAAGAAGAAGAAGGGGAGGTGCAGCGGAGCTTTGTTCTTTGACAATCCGCTCTTACTGAGGCTTTTGGTCGGCAAAGTAAATAGAAATAAAAGCGCCAAATGGTGGCGCTCAAAGACAGATACATTGCCAAAGAAATGCAGCCCTTCAGTACGGTTGAAAGCCAGAAATGTTAAAAATATTTGACAGACAGTACGGATTGACTGGAAAAAAGTACATGTTACAAACAATTCAGGAACTGTATAAACTCCCTTTTATTTAGGCTATAGTTTTTATTGTTGTTGTTTTTTTTTTTTTGGAGTTTCATTTTTTCTTTAGAGACAGGGTCTATGTTGTATTGTTTTTGATTAGTATTAATTATTTTCATTGACATGTATTTTTTTCTAAAAGAGAGTCCATTTCATTTCATTGTATTTTTTTCTCTTTCTTGTTTGTTAAATTTATTATATTTTTTGTTTATTTTATTTAAAAGATCCTGACCTTTTAATTACAGTTAAATACTCTTAAGAAATTAAAGTTTCTTGCTTTTGATATGGTGTACTCACTTTATTATCCCATTTATCATAATTACATCAATGAAAAAATGGAAAAAAAACTCCAAACAATATTGACAAAAATATCGTTTATCTGCAATAATATTTTGGAAAATTATTGTCTAGCAAAATTTGTTATCATGACAGGCCTAAACAGAAACATTCACTTGAGGGGACAATCGAGGAAAGAATCCTGCGAGTGTGTGCTTGATACTATGCAATACAGTGCGATTCAGTACGCCAATCAATACACATGATACATTAGGAAATGATGCGATATGATGTGATGCAACTCAATTAAATGCAACATGATGAGAGCCAATGGTGTAATATAACTCATTGATGCATGTGCATACAATACGAAAAGATGGGATACGATGCAATCGGTCAATACGCAAAGACCAGGTGTCGGGACCAGAAAAGTTGGATTGATGCATCCCTAGATACGAAAATTGCAATACAATGTGAGGTGGTGCGATACAGAGTGATGCGATACATAATAAAATAATGATTTCATCATGACACGGAGTGAATCTTTTAGCTTTAACCTGAAGAGACATTAGGATTAAAGGGTTCTGCCTGTGTGCATACAATGGATGCTTTGCAGTGCAATACAATACCACTGGCTTCAGTATTCAAATCCCTCCCTCTGAAAACACCAACATTTTCAACAATTCAACTGATAATAATTCAAGATTAGATTAAAGACCAGGTCTATTAGTTGTAGATATGTAATTATTACTAGGGATGGGTACCTTTCACATTTGAAACGATATGGTACCGATGCTCGGTACCTGGCAATCGGTACCGGTACTAAACGATACAGAGTTTTGGTACTTTTTTGTGTTTATGTGGTAAAATATATCAATTTGTTTAATAATGAAATATAAAGAAAATTCAATTTAACAAATGTATTCTTCAATATATAACCTTGCAATGCTGTGTTCATGTCCAGCATGGAAAATCACCTATTCTTCCACTCCCTCACAGTCACAAGGATGCATTTATGTACCTAAACATGGTACCTTTTGGTTTTAAATGAATCCATACCCGGTACTTTTGACAGAATTCGGTCCGTACCTATAAAAGTACCTAATTCAGTACCCATCCTAATTATTATCATATGATATGATATTACCAGCGGCTTCAACCTCAACATTTTTGGTTGACAGATCACACAGATGATAGGTTGCATCTCCATATGCTTACTTTATGTGTTGGTAATGTGTTAGCTTTACATTAACAAGTAAATCAAAACAAAAGGCAGAAAAGCTTTTCTTTACTGTCAACTGAAGTAGAGCTTTGCCTATTTTTGAGATTATTAAACACCTGCCAAGATCCTGCTGCAGCACAACTGATGAAAGCAACCCCTCATTTTAAGAGATACTGTGTGCATTTATACAAAACACATCACACAGCAGGCCCAGGTTCAGTCAGTCAATCTGTCAGTGCAGGATCAGTCATTTCACAGTATGCAAAAGCAGCCAAAGAGCGTCCATTTTATAGTGAGGATATTTTTAAAGAGGACTTAGATTTGGACTGGACACATGCAAATCAAATACAACGGTGTATAAGTGGTGGTAATTTGCATGTGGAGTGTTTTGTGTGGGTTTTCAGCGTATGCAGTGTGTGCAGACTGTTTGGGGTGTTTGAAGTTTTCGTACAGTGCGTGCAGTCTGTTGACAGTGTGTTCAGTGTGTACAGTGTGTTCTGCATGTAATCTCACCTGAGCAGCATGAGATGAGGAACACACTGAAGGCCGCTTTGATGGCTGATCCCATGGTGGATCCAGAGTCAGAGTTCTTGATTTTCAGATTAATCCTGCACAGAGACAGTCGGGATTATCGTCCCTTTAAACCAGCTGAGCTTCATGCAGCATGGCCTGGTCCAAACAGCTGACCAGCCCCGGTGTGCACGGTTAAATCTGAATAACAGCAGCTGAATGATGAGCTCAGTGCAGTCCGTGTGTGTGTGTGAAAGCTGAGGCCCAGGCACGGATCTGCAGGAGCGGGGGGAAACAAGCTGAGAGCCCGGGTCTGAGCTCTTTTCTCCGGATCACAGACAGCTGCACAGCTTGGTTCCCATCGATGTCTTTAACGCTGGAAAACAGTGTCCTGCTCAGGCATCAAATAGACATTTGATCCATGAACCCGGATTATGTGTTTCAGAGCGGGATTAAACTGTCTCCATATTCAAACCTACCGCTTCTCCTCCAGCTCACATTAGGGGAAAGTTAAACCGAGTGTTCACACCATGATACCGTTTAATATAAACGCAAATCCGGTCTATGGCCCGGGTATGAGTCGTGTGCAGTCGATGCCGAGGAAGGTTGAAGCTTCAGCCTGGAATTGGCGACCGCAGCTCGGTCAACGAACAGCAGGCTGGCCGGGTTAGCCGTTAGCTTAGCTCGGAAGCTATGAGTCCTGCGGGTTTCCTGAGTGAAACCGCGTAGGCAAACCACAACCCGCAAACACAACCGCACAGATCCCCGCAGTGTAGGGGTGGGTCCGCCGTGTAAACTGTCCCGGAGTGATCACAAATAATCATCCGAGCTTCAAAGCTCCCCGCCGGGCTTCTCTCCGTCCTCTCTCCCACTCTCTCCCTGCTTAATCCAGTAGAGCCAAGATGGCTGCCACACTCAGATTATGTTTGGTTTGTGTTTTTTTCCACCTTCTTCCATAGACATCTGTCACCGTGCCGAAAATAAAGCGAGTGACAGTGGCAGTGACCAATGGCAGGTGCGGAGAGGGATCATGCTGAACACTTCCACCAATCAGATTCCGCGTTGTGATGTAGGACGCTGCAATGTTAAAGAAGCCCCGCCCCTTATCAGAGAGACTGGCGGGCCATCAGAGCGCAAAGAAATGGACCAGAGCTACACTGTAAAAAGGGATTCTAGGGTGAATTAGATATTAAACATTTTGAGGGAGTTATAATATATTCAGTATAGCCATTTTCATGATTTTGTGGCCAATATTTATGTGAATTTTAATCAAACTTGTTTTGAAAAAAACAAAAACTACCTTTTCGACCTACTTACACAAACAGCCTTGTGATTATAAATCTGAATAATTTTGAGTCAATTAAATTCATGATTCCTAAAACAAAAATATTAAATTTTGCAACGTTTTTGCTGTTGGCATGGCAAAACACATTGATAAAGCAGGTTTTTGTTTATTTGTTTGTTTGATTGATTGATTGGTTGTACAATCTTTGGTAGTTATGGGAGTTTTTTTTTTTTTTTTTTTTTTTTTAAATCTGCTAGCACATGCTCCAACCAAGCCATAAAGAAGCTCCGCTGCCAACCATGCTCTGTACTTCAACACTGATTTTGTGTTGCAGAGTGTTATCTCACTTTGCATTTCTGTGCTGCAAAAGCTCAGGCAGCATGATTAGAGGTCAGAGGTTACAGACGGATTGATCTGTTGCAGAATTGCATCAAAATTTGAACAGAAATACAAAAACCTTCTGTTTAATGCTGACCTGCAGGGTGCAACGTCTCATCGGCAGTAGAGAGACATGTTCAAATGTTGAACTTGACAGCAGAATAAAATGTGTTTACAGTTCTGCTCTTTGCACAGGCTTGATTTAAGGAGTGTGAAGGTGTTGGGTGCGCAGGAGTTTGATGCAGTGTTGTTAAAATAACTCCTGCTCCATCATGCTCTGGAAAAACTTGGGCGATAAAACTTGACATCATGAATTTAAAGGAATCTCTCTGATCGATGTGTGTGAATGAGTGTGTGTGTGTGAGTGTGTGAGCTGATCTGCAGCTGATCTCTGCAGACATGAAACCTCAGCCCTTAGGATAAGAGAGCGCATACTCCCCCATCACCCCCCATCCTCCATCCCATACCCATCAGCTGGTCACGCTACTCCAATGAGACCATCCCCCATCACACGCACACATTCATACACATGTACTCACACAGGATCACACATTCATACACACAGTACTATCTGTAAGATCCGTTTCTTTGTTTTTATAGTGCTGATTCACGTTTTTAATGATGACTTACTGTTTAGATTTATTTCAGAGGGCTTACAGAGAAAGAGAGAGATCACTGAAGATTTTGTTTATTTTTTGGTGCAGTTCAAAGTTTGTCCAGCAGATGGTGACAGTCAATCACACAGCTGAGATTTCTTTTTAGTGAAGGAATTCAGAGGCTGTTCTGCACAGGCTAGATAGGAGTCCATGAATGTGTCTCCGCTCATCCCTGGGAAGTCTCATCTGTCCTCAGTCCTTGGTCAAACAGGAAGTAGTTACTGACCAGTCATACTAGGGGGAGTATAAAAGCTCTGAATTCTTTTAAAAGGACAGAGGTTGGAGGAGAGAGGAGGAAATTCAGAGAGGATGTACCCATGAGCTGTTTTTATGAAAGGGGGAGTTCTGAATGTTATAGTCCTGTAGTTGACAATAAGCCACTGACCACATCAGAGTCATGTGATCAGTTGGATCCCCACTGTCCTTCCCTGGCAGCATCGGCCCCATACATGATACCTAACCCTTACCCTAACAACAACAACGTGGGGGCGCTGCATCAGCATTTCAACATAATTAATGTAATATTTGTTTGTGTGAGTTTGTGTGTGTTCTGTCCAGAGTTTCCGGAGCTTTCCTCCATCTTTAAGGTGTTGTTGCTAGGTGACTATGGTGCAGCTCTGTGTGCGTCTCCTCCCCGCTGACGGCTTCACTCTGCAGCCAACAGTAAAACAAACGCACCCTGAGGACCATGTAGACAGAGAGGGTTTCCTGGTCCCGGGTGTGGACCGCAGGGGCTCTTGGGTCAGCTTTCAGCGGGTCAGAGTGTCCTCTTTGTCTCACAGCGACAGCAGGAAGAAAGCTGACCTGCAGCCTGTCTCTGAGCTGGCAGCCCACGGGCACCATGTGGGGTTTTTATCCCTGCACGTCGACTCTCAGGCTGCTGTTAAAGATGAGGGCCGAGACTCACGCTGAGACCACACAAACGGACTCTTTACCCACCGCTTTCTGTGTGTCACATGACTCACTGACACTTTCACTTCCTGTTGCTTTGTTTGTTTTAGGCCTGAAACAGTCGACACAAAAGATCTGTCAGCGCTGCTAACCAGCTCAGACTGCACCAAAAACCCTTTACTCACCACGATCAGGATGATTATTTAACATATTCATTATAATTACTATTTCTTTGGTCTATTCTTCATTTAAAACAAGCAGCAGAGAAGAATCAGTGCAGCTGAAACGTCTGATTTTTTGTTACAGTCTGATTAAAGTTTTCCTAAAATGAGATAAAGTTTAAACACGATGAGTTGCTCTCTCAGACTCGAGGATCAGAGTCATCTGAAGGACTTGTTTTGTCTCAAGGCGTCTCGATGATGAGCTGCAGCCACTCATCACCTTATCGATGACCTTTGACCTTTGACTGTGTATCAGCCCTCAACATCATCCCCCTCATTAACTCAAAGTGATGAAGATCCAAGTCCGAGTGCACTTATAACGAGGTCATTGTGCTCTCAGCCAATCAGAGGCCGTGCTCCCAGCGGACAATAGAGACAAAGATCAAAGATTAGAGCTGTCAAAGAGGGAGAGGGCTCAACCAATGGGAGCGGCTGTAACTATTCTCTGCTCTGATTGGTCCACCTCTTCCTGAAGTCTGAGTCTACACAGGGATGTACACACTTACCCTTCTTCATCACTTCTTCCTCATTCCCCATTTTTCATCATCTCCATCCCTTCTTTTTGGGGTATAGGGATCTGAAACCTTTACGATCAAAGGAGCCATTTTGCCTTTTCTCGCCTGGATTAAAGTCATTAAGGAGCCACAAAATCTAGTTTACCTTCACAATAAAGACAATTCAGTGCATTAAATACTATTCAAAGTTAAAAAATATTAAATAATTATCCAAACAAGGAGCTTTTTTAATTTAAGAAATTGTGGAACGGATGCATAGAAAATTAATGGGCGGTGGCAGGTTTTATTACACGATGTGATCATGGGTGGATTAATGCACAGGTTCACCTAGGCTGCAGCCTAGGGGCCCCACGTGTGAAGGGGCCCTCTGATTGGTCCGACTATTTTTGGAAATTTAAACATGCTACCTATCCAATCAACAGATGCCCATGTGACCACACTTAACAATTTGTTTACTTGTGTTGGTGTTGTCACCATAGTTGCAAAGTCCATTTATTATAAGTGATTTTGAGCTTGTTTTTCTGTAAAATGCAAATCTTGTCAGTCACTGGCTGTGGGGTTTCTGACTTGATTTCTAAAGTGTGGTTGCTGAAAAATTATATCATTTAAAGTTTTTATATGGATTGTTTTGTTATTTATGCATAATGGGCATGTATATTCTTTTAATCAAAGTTTAAAAAGTAAGTTATTCAATGTTTTTATGTTGACTGTGGTCATGGCTGCCTGCAGCTCTCTCTTTTTTGTTCGTTTTATTGTTGATTTTTCGTCTCTTTTTGTCATCTTTGTATTTGGATTGGATCATTACATTGAATGGCTCGTTTGTTGGTCATAGACACCAAACTTTTTGTGTATTCAATGATATTTTTACTACTTTTTCTCCTGTGTTTGTCTGGAGATCCTACATGTAGCTGCATTGTTTACATATGAAATCAGCTACTTGCAGCCTGTAGCATGTCAATGCTAACTGGTGCAAGGCCAGATGTTTCCCCACAAGGTGAGTAGAAGGAGGTGAGGACGATGTGCTGGTTCTCAGGTGTGAGCTAAGAAGTGACTACATGGACCTGTCCTTCCATCCATCGTAATTGGGAACATAAGATCTATCTCCAATAAGATGGACGAGCTAGCTGTACTAACCCAGCAACAGAGGGAATACCAGAAGGCAGAGTAGCATCATGTAATTCACAGACATGGCTAACGGAGCTAACACCAGACACCAAGGCCACATTGGAAGAGCTTCACCTGCTGTGAGCAGACAGGATCCAGGAGACAGAGACTGAACAGACTGCTGAAGAAGCTCAGTCCTGGACCCTGTGGAGGTGGAGGCTGGCTGACTGGACAATGATGGACAAGCTGTCAGCATCTATTTTCTTATGGACCTTTTTGCAGTTTCTATAAACTTTCAAGACGGGGGGGATGACTACCTTAATCCTCCTCTAGATGTGATGCATATTTAGTTTAACAAAACTTTAAACCGTGATTTTATTCTTTGTAAAAATATTCTTTATTTCAATAATATTTTATTAAAGCTACAAGGAGCCACTACAAAGGAGTCAAAGTGCTGCAGGTTGAAAACTCCTGGTCTGGATTTTACCTTTTTTCACCTCTTTTCTCCTTATCACCATCAATTTATAACTTTGTCTTCATCTCATCCACTCCTCTACATCACTTCCTCTTCACCACGTCTTTATCACCTTCTGTTAATCTTCTCTTCTCCTCTCCTCTTTCTGATCACTTTTTCTCCATCGCTTCTTTCACCAACTGATGTTTCAGATCACACAGAGAGACGTGAACCTGTCTGTGTTTTATGGTCTGATCCATTTTATCTGTGGAGCAGCGTAACCTCTCCGACCCCCCACCCCGCGGCAAAGTGCGGCCTAAACACCAACAATGTTGTGCTCCACACAGTCCTCAGTTATCAGCTCTAAATGTTTTTATTCCTATAATCTGACCCTTTTATCAGATTAACACAGATTACCTCTCCTCTCTCACTTCTGCTTTAACATGCGACTCATTCTCAGTGCGACCCCCCCCACCACCACCACCACCAGGTTAATGGCATCATGGGAAAATAAACGGCTCAATCTTCTGCCTGTTTTTATGGATTATGGAGCTGAGGGTTTACAGGAAATCCCTCCAACACGCAGGTACACACTCACACACAGACGCACACACACACTCACAGGGATAATCTGCAGGTAAAACAACACATCAGGGGCATGACACACGAACAGAGAATAAAGATAAATCCTCCTGATCAGAGAGGATCAGAAACAGGTATAAAACATACATATACCATACAAGTGACATACATCAAGGTGTTTGTAGGTGGTTTTGCAGGTGTCTAACCAGTCAGTCAGTCTCTCAGTGATATTAATAAGGATGATTTTAATTAAAAAACTCTCAGATTAAAAAAAAAAAATGTTCAGAGCTAGTCTGTTTATACAGATAATGTTAACGAAAAAGTTGAGCTTGAAGCTCTTCTTTAATATACGATGTGTTTCAGGATGAGCAAACTATGTGTGTGTGTGTGGTGTATTTGATGTAGTGTTCAGTTTGTCCTGCAGGGGGAGCTCTTATCCTCTGTGTTTAAGCAGTGAGCAGCTCTTGCTCTTGGTGTTGTCTTTGGTGCAAGGAGCAGATTCTTCAAGATTTTTCAACATGTACCAACATCTGATGTCATTAGTGCAAAAAATTATATCATATTTGAACAATCGATCCATTTAGAAGATTGTTTGAATGATCTTAATACTAAAATTGTTAAACGTTTGATTGAGGTTTACACAGAAATCAGATTTACAAAAAAAAACAAACATTTTTTTATCAACATTAAATAACTAGAAAAGCACTCAGAGAGCGCAGACCCCCACCAAGCATATTGTGATTGTCACCAACACTGTAGTCCGACTTTAATGTTATACTCACTTTCAGCAGACTGTCTGCTACAATTTGGTGTTATGATAATTTTCTTCTCGACAGTGTTGAAAATTATGATGACTCAGTACAAATTTCATATTCCAGATCTTAGTATCCAGAATATTGCCAGGATCTGGATCGTACTTTTACATCTGTCAGAAATTATGTTGACCGTGTCTTGTATTGTTTTGCAAAGCAATCCGACCATTTATGGTGGAGTTATATACACATATGGTGAAAACGGCTCTATCTCACAATGATAAAGAATCTTTTAAAAAAAAATCCTGGATCCAAACGGTGATCTGGATCACCTCCAAAATTTAATCACTTCTTCCTTGTCCCATTTTAAACATTTCCTGAAAATTTCATCAAGATTGGTTTGTAACTTTTTGAGTTATGTTGTTTGAAAACAGACAAACTCTACCAAAAACATAACCTCCTTGGCGGTGGTAATTATCATTTTTCCATCCAATTGAAGGTAGTACCCCAGGCCTGTAGAGGGTGCTCATCGAAATAGCTTTCTCGCTTCTTTGCTAGATGCCAGAGCAACAGCCAGGCATACGACAGGAAGTCAGGCACAGCATCTACATAAAAACATTTGGGTGACTTTCAAAATAAATAACTGTACGGACAAACAGTTCGATTGAAAAGTTTGAGCCATGTCTTGTTTATTTACATGGAGGAGGCCAGTCACCAGGGGGAGCTCTAAAACTTTTGGTGTCAGTAATTCTTATGGCATTAACTTAAAGGTAAAATCCAGTCAGATCCAAAACTGATAAATATCGTAAACAGAATTAAAAATTGTCGAAGTCATCGTGCCGCGCAATGCCGGGCGCCCTCAGGTCCAAACATGTCTGAACAAGTCCCTACCTGACTGCAGCCTGAAGACAGTCCTCCTCAGTCCTCCCTCCCCCTCCTTCCCCCACCAAAGACCGTCACAGGCAGTGCATTGTGGGTATTCAGAGAGGGGACAGTGTTGGTCACAGCTGCGTGGACAGTGACGCTGCTGTCCGTCTGAAGAAGACCTCAGTGTGCCTGGACTCTTCATCGGAGACGAACAATCAGAGAAGAGGAGTCAGGGTGTGTGTTGGTTAGATTTGGTCGGGTGGTGAGGTCGTCAGGTGTGAATATTTGTCGAGTTAATTTGATTTTCTTTAATGATGTGGTTGAAAATGAAAAACACTCCTCCAGCAGCAGCAGCACGGTGAGGTTACATCAGATCAGTGTGTCTCTGTCAGAAGGAGCCTCATCACACACTCTAACCTGATGTTTGATTTCATGTTTTTATCTGATGGAAATCACTCATTGTGTTCATGGATCTGCAGCAGCAGCAGATTATCTCCCCGCACAAAGACCTGTACGTGTGTGTGTTTGTGTATGTGTGTGTTTTTGGTGTGGGTGAGGAGGCCTCGGGGCTCCTCAGTCAGCGGAGGAGGAGGAGGAGGAGCAGGAGGAGTAGAAACAAAAAGGCAGACGTTACATAAGCACTTATGTGCATGAATATTCCTGAAATACCTGCATTAGAGGAGCCTAATCTGCTTACACACACATTACAGGATGCACTCACTCTGCTGCTGTGACAGGTGCCTCTGCATCAGGACCAAGATTACAGAGCTCACATGCTGCACTCATCTTCATCACTAAGGGGGGGTGGGGTAATCCACATCTGAGATTTAAAAAGATACACCGAGCAGGAGTACTAAAAATCAGCACACATTACTTTACATAATGACATGATACGCTACACACGAGCAGGTTTATTTCTCTGTGTCCAGTCAGGTCTGTTCTGATAGAGCACAAACACACACACAAAGCTAATGATACTTTTAATAATGTAACTGTTATAATTGATGCTACTTTTATTGTGAAAAGTCTCCTGATAAACTTTTTAGTGATTGAATTAGTGAGTCTGATATCACTGCCCTGCCAGACCTGCTGCCCCCCCAACCTGACCCTTCCCGTACTGAGGTGGACTCAGGGCCCTCAGTGTGTGGAGCTAACACGGCTAACAGGGCGTCATTGATGGACTGAGCCTGAACGCAGCACATCTGGAGCCCAACAAGCAGCTCTGTGTGCTTTATGAAATCACACACACATTCAGGACTGTCCCCGATTCTCCTTTCAGTCCAAATCTCCTCCCCGGGGACGATGGTGATCAAATCTGTATCTGTTCACCGCTGAAAAACACATTTGTTTGTCTCCTCCTGAAGGCACAGGGCCACAACGAAGACGCTGTGTGAGCAGCAGGAGAGTGCGCAGCCATCGACTCTGTGTCCACACCCGCACAGAGAGCATCCACACACACACACACTCACACACACACAGAGGACATCCAGGCAACATCAGGAACAAAACAGTGTGAAGACTGAAAGTGTGTGTGTGTGGTTTCTGGTCATCATCCTCATCACTATCATCAGCATCCTCTTCATCCTCCTGTGATACCTGAGCTCAGTCTGCCGGCTGCAGCTCAAGCTCTCAGCATATTTTATTCCAGTTGTAAGAGGATTTTATTTTTACACTGATATCCGATTAAAAGGTAAAAAAAAAAAAAAAACAATCTGCTGCCAGCGTTCACCTGATGATGTCATCAGGGGGTCAGACACACTGAGGCATGATGGGAAAACCTGTTTATCTGATGGACGGATGAGATTTACTGACCATCAAACATGATTACAGATGTTAGAAAGGTATGATGCTCGGATAACGTTTCATTTCATAACTTTTATAACAACACAGCTGGCTGGGATCTGTCATGCTACCTGAGTGGTTTAAAAACCTGAAGTGAATTAAAATGCTCCGCATAAACACCTAAGTAAGATGATGTTCAGCCGCCTTTCTCCGCAGACATGAACGCCCCCTTTAGATGGCCCCTGGTGAGCAGGTCTGATGAATATTCAGACTAATAATTCGGATGTGAATGTCTGGCTGAGTTTATTAATGTGCACAGGAATAAAAATGAAGGAAATCTGCATCTGTGTTGTAGTCTGACTGATCCAGAGTCAGCAAAACAGCTTTAAACAGCTGAATGTGTCCAAGTGGAAGTTAGAGTAATGATTTTCTGACAGAAGTGCATCTTTTGATCATCCTTTCAACACCTGCCTTAGTGCTTGTGGAAAGCTTTATGTTTAATTTACTGTTTAAACAATGATGTTCTAATATCGTTAATGTGTTCGCCTGATTTTTTTCATTACATTTTAGCGTTTTTGGATGGATGTTTCCTCTTGCAGCAGCTCTCTCTTCTGTGTCCGTTTCTTGTATTTTTTTTTTTCGTCCCTTTTCCGTAATCTTTGTATTTAGGAGTGGATCATTACTTTGTATGGTTCATTTGTTGGTCATGGACACCAAACTGTTTGTGTCCTCAGTGATAATTTTAGTATTTTTTTCTCCTGTGTTTGTCTGGAGATCCTACATGTAACCATGGCTGCATTGTTTACATGTGAAATCAGCTGTTGGCAGCCTCTAGCATGTCAATGCTAACTGGTGCAAGGCCGGATGTTTCCCCACAAGGTGTGGAGAAGGAGGTGAGGACGACGTGCTGGTTCTCAGGTGTGAGCTAAGAAGTGACGACATCGATCTGTCCTTCCATCCATTGTTATTAGGAACGTAAGATCTATCTCCAAGCAACAGAGGGAACACCAGGAGGCAGAGAAGCGTCATGCTATTCACAGACATGGCTAACAGAGCTAACACCAGACACCAACGCCACATTGGAAGAGCTTCACCTGCTGTGAGCAGACAGGATCCAGGAGACAGAGACTGAACAGACTTCTGAAGAAGCTCAGTCCTGGACCCTGTGGAGGTGGAGGCTGGCTGACTGGACAATGATGGACAAACTGTCAGCATCTATTTTCTTATGGACCTTTTTGCACTTTCTATACACTTTTTAACTTTTGCTTTCTTGATTACTATTCTATCTAAACAGGGCCTCAGTCTAGTCTTGAAAGCAGGGGCGCAGCTACCAGGGTTACAAGGGCTGATACCAGCCACCCCTGAAATCTGGTTGGTCACCCTGCCTGCCTTTCTGGCAAAAAAAAAAACAAAAACATTCCTTCACACAATGTTTACAGTCTAAAAAAGTCAAACTGTAGTGTGCCACACGAAAAAAAAAATCCCCTGCTTGAGAGTTTGGGGATTATGACATTTCAGAGGCACTGCTGTGAGAGCAGCATAAGGAGCTACATGACCATCTCGTATAGTGAAAAGTGGAGAAACATCTTGTCCTGCAATCCGGGCAGCAGCAGCAGAGCATTAGTCCTGATATCACAATGAAGAGCACACTGCTCTGCTCTGTTTCAGTGAGAGTAATCTCAGTCTGATGTAATCTGTATTCAGACGCTGACTCTTCTGTCTGCAGCTTGTTTTAACAAACAGCATGAATGTGCTGTTCAGATCACTTTCTGACTGTTTGTGATGCTAAGCTAACGTGCAGAGTAACAGAAATGTAAATCAGAGTCAGTGGACTGAAACAGCTCTAATTGGGTATTTGAATGTTTGTTGGTGTGTCTGCACTTTCCCACTGTGCTCAGTTTCACTGTCCACCTGGAACAAACACACCCAGAATGTTAAATGTGAAGCATTCACTATCATCCAGTCTGTGAGCTATGTGCGTGTTTAAAACAAGTGTTCATTATATGATTTTGGTTCAATACATCCTGTTTCAGCAGACACACCTTTACCTGAGAGAGCTGCAGGTGGAATTAACTCAACACAAGCCTTAAGTGTTTTTGTTTGGGGTCAAGGGTTCGAGGGGTTGGAGTTTTGTTAGAGTTTTGATCAGTTATTCAGGTCAGGGGTAAGGGGTTAGGTTTGAGGGTTGAGGGGTTAGGGGCTAGGGTTTTACTCATTAGTTGGGGTTAGGGTCAAAGTGAAGGGTAAGGGTTTAAGGGTTGCGGTTACAGGGTTAGGATTTAGATAAGGGATGAAATATCATAATATGGTTGGATGGTTCAGGTTAGGATTAAGGTTTAGGGGTTATGACTTTACTGTTGAATTATTAGGGTGTGTGTTAAGGGTTTAGGGTTAAGAAAAGAATAGAATAAAATAAACTAGAAAATACTTGATCTATCCCCGAGGAGAAATTCAGGAGGAGTCACTGCAGTAATCAGGAAAACAAAAGTAAAAAAGTGTATAGAAAGTGCATAACACTCCATAAGACAATAGATGCTGACAGCTTGTCCATCATTGTCCAGTCAGCCAGCCTCCACCTCCACAGGGTCCAGGACTGAGCTTCTTCAGCAGTCTGTTCAGTCTCTGTCTCCTGGATCCTGTCTGCTCACAGCAGGTGAAGCTCTTCCAATGTGGCCTTGGTGTCTGCTGTTAGCTCTGTTAGCCATGTCTGTGAATAGCATGATGCTACTCACACGTCGTCCTCGCCTCCTTCTCCTCACCTTGTGGGGAAACATCCGGCCTTGCACCAGTTAGCATTGACATGCTACAGGCTGCTAACAGCTGATTTCACAAGTAAACAATGCAGCCATGGTTACATGTAGGATCTCCAGACAAACACAGGAGCAAAAATAGTAAAATAAAAAGTCAATTCAGTGTATAAAATTCAATAAAATTCAAATTCAATAAAAGGAGGGCTGGTGGTTAAGAGTTTCGGGTTTAGGGTTTGGATACAGGTTTAAGTTTTAGGAGTTATGGTTAGATGGTTAGGGATTATAAGCTTGGAAAAGGGGTTATGGCTAGGATTAAGGTTTAGGGTTTCACTGATGACTTATTAGATCCAATCAATCATGATCTGGACTCTCAGAGCGTGCGCAAACCTCAGTGTCCTCATGAAATCTTGGAGTTTGTGCTGAGTGAGGGGATCTGTCGGCAGTGCAGTGTGAAGTAAAGAGCATCATACACAGTTTCCTGCTGTATGAAGATGAATGGGTGGATGCTTGAATAAATAGATGGATGAACGGACGGGTAGATGGATGGAGGAGTGATAGTTCTGGCTCGTCAAACACTCGTTTCTTGTTGTGTTGGTGAGAAAGTCCTGCAGGGGACAGGCGTGTTGTTGTGTCCCTCAGTGGGACACTTCCTGTCTCTTCACAAACATCAACACAAACTCAAATCTAACGAGCGCTCGCCCTCTGATCACAAACAATGACGGCTGCTGTGTCAACGCTTCGACGCCATGGCAACCACTCAGACAGGAAGTTTGTTTTCTCAGGCCTTCAGGAATATTAATAACCACAAGACACTGCCAAGACCGTCTGGACCCTGTTCAAACCCAGAGGCAGCCTCCCGCAGAGAAATATGAAGCTGAGACTGAAGTCCAAGAAACTGCAGTTCCCAGAGCGTCCACTTGAGGCTGTCTCCTGCAGTGGGTCACTCCCCCATTGCGACCCATGCAGCAGAATTGAACAGCCTTTATAAAAACATAATTGAATTTATATTCAACTCACCTGTTTTTGGCAGATTAAGGTTTAAAGGGAGGTAGATTTAGGGGGCGTGACTTCTTTGACTGACTTCAGATGTCTGTATCTAAAAGTCCCAGCTTTAATCTCACTCTGCAGGTTTTAATTTGAAAAGGATGGAGGTGGGGCTTCCTGCTGAGGGAGGTGTTTTATTAGGAAAAGCAGTAATTACGTTAATTTAACGAGGTTTCCGCTCGTTAAGAGCAGCTCGCTCAGGTGCAACGCAGACGCTTTTACTCCAGAGAGGAAACACTCAAACCCACATTATAAGTACACTTAGACACACTTAGACACACACCGAGAGAGTCTCAACACACAGGTCCTCTAACGTGTGTTCAGCTTTAGAGAAACACATCAATAACTTCTTTAAAATAATGAAAGACAGACAGTGAAATGAGACAGGTCTGACAGAGAAGAAGAAGAAGAGTTGATGGTGTTTATGACGGCGTCAGACTGACAGAGAGTGGAGTGTAAAAGAGCCGACACATGTTGACATTTCAGTCCCATAATCCTGTGTTTTCATCTGTCCAGCTCGTAATCCTCATAAAAGCCCTCCTGAACGGGGGAGGGGTCGACGGGTGAGGGGGGGACGTCTTCTGGAGAGTAACACTATAAAAAGATCAGCTGTTCGTACAGGCTCAGGAAGATTCAGACACGGATAAAAGTCCTAATATCATCAATAATGACGTTTTCCTGTTACCTGCTGAGTGTCAAAGAGCAGAGATAGATTCCATGTTACTGAAGCTAGAATAGAAATAGAATAGAATAGAAAAATACTTTATTTGGGGAAATTCAGGAGTCACAGCAGCAATCAAGAAAGGAAAAGTAAGAAAGTGAATAGAAAGTGCAAAAAGGTCCACAAGAAAATAGATGCTGACAGCTTGTCCATCATTGTCCAGTCAGCCAGCCTCCACCTCCACAGGGTCCAGGACTGAGCTTCTTCATCAGTCTGTTCAGTCTCTGTCTCCTGGATCCTGTCTGCTCACAGCAGGTGAAGCTCTTCCAATGTGGCGTTGGTGTCTGGTGTTAGCTCCGTTAGCCATGTCTGTGAATAGCATGATGCTACTCTGCCTCCTGGTATTCCCTCTGTTTCTGGATTTGCACAGCTAGCTCGTCCATCTTATTGGAGATAGATCTTATGTTCCCAATAACGATGGAAGGAAGGACAGGTCCATGTCGTCACTTCTTAGCTCACACCTGAGAACCAGCACATCGTCCTCACCTCCTTCTCCTCACCTTGTGGGAAACATCCGGCCTTGCACCAGCTAGCATTGACATGCTACAGGCTGCTAACAGCTGAGTTCACATGTAAACAATGCAGCCATGGTTACATGTAGGATCTCCAGACAAACACAGGAGAAAAGCAGCAAAAATATCGCTGAAGCCACAAAAAGTTTGGTGTCCATGACCAACAAATGAGCCATACAAAGTGATGATCCGCTTCTAATACAAAAATGACGAAAAAGAGATGAAAAAAAACTACAAGAAACGGACAAAGAAGCGAGAGCTGCTGCAACAGGCAGCTACTTGGGCAGCGCCTAGCAACAAAAGAGCTTAGGGACGAAGCAACAACAAAAAAAAATATTTCCACCCTTTCTAAAAGGATGAGAGAGGTTACAGTAAAGTTTTCTTTAACTGTCTTGAATCATCATGTGCTACCTTCATCAGTTTTTATTAATAAATGCAGACTCTCATTGAGGAGAATCATTGAGAATTAAACTGCCAAAGTTTATGTTTTGGTTTACTCACCTCACAAAACGCTCTTTATTGAGATTCACACTGAACTTATTATCAGGGATGAGGAAAACTACCCCACAGGGCTGAAAAATCATCTCAACCACACACACACACACTCACAGCTCAAACTCTTACTGTGTTTTGTAACTCGGTTTTATTTTGGCGGGCTGCAGGGCTTCCTGTGCCAGTGATGGAGGCAGAGGTGGAGATGTCCTGCAGAAGATGGAGACGGATCAGGTCGGAGAGAGGAGGAACCAGAGAGGAAATCTAATAAAACAGGCCACAGACGGAGAGACGCCGCTGCCTGTTCCCATCATGCACTGAGGCAGGGAGTCAGATGCTCCCGTCATGCATCACGGTGGAGAAAGGTGAATGTTTCGACTGTGCGTCAGAGCATTGAGGATGATGTATAGTGAGCAGGTGGTTGTGTGAATGCATGAAGAAGACGAGTTGTTGATTCCTCCTCGCTTCACATAACAACCATTCACACAGGTTAACCTCGGCCTCCTCTCAGGGTTCTCCTCTGGGTGGTCTCTCCTTCTCTGTCATGTTTAGAGTAAACAAGTAGTTTTATGACTCAGGCAGCGGATCCTGTTTAATGTGATTATTTCAGAAAAATGAAGCACAGCAGCTTCTGTCCATGATTTAATCAAAGCTAACAGAGTTTATTAAAATGATCTGATCGGCTCCATGCAGGCGACTCAGTCCCTGACAGACTGACTTATAAACCCACTGACAGACAGACTGATGGATAACCTGACGGCTGGCGTGACTGCAACAGGAAGTAGTTTCACTGACTTCCTGTTGCAGTCACGCCTGGGGAATCTCAGCCTGAGCAAATTTTCAGGTCGACCTGAGTTTGGAGTTAAACAGAAATCCCCTCTGTTGTCATGACTTGTGTTAAGTAGGGTTAATGACAGCTACCCTCTCCCTTTGATGCCTGAAACACTCTGAAATAAACATCACATGGTGACATTGTTTCTGTCTCTACGAGGGGAAAATACACATTTCTGATTTTTATTGAAGTTTGGCTTCAGACGGGGATTTTCCTACCTGATCACATCAGACTCAACAGGAAAACATCTTCACAGAAAAATGATGATATTAGGATGGAAGAGAGCTCTCAAACTTTGTACTCGGCTGAAATTTTACTAGAGTAGAGAAAGTTTGAATGAACGTGCAAAAAGATTATTTCGTCTTCACAGTCAGCAAAGAAAACTACTGAGTCTCAGGGTGTATTCAGACCTGGACTGTTTGGTCCACTTTAAACGGACCAGGGTTCGTTTCCCACGCTGGTCCGGACTTTCCATGCAGGTGTCAATAGACACAAACGAACCCTGGTGCAGACCAAACAACCAGACCAAGACCCACTTTTTGAGGTGGTCTCGGTCCGCTTCCAAATGAACTCTGGTGCGGGTCGTGGCTCTCCAGTGCAGGTCTAAATACAAACCAAGGTCCATCCAAACTAACTACAGGATACATGCGCCTTTTGGGCCTATAAAGCCACCGTAACCTAACCGTCTTTGGTTCATACCTGATCCTCCTCTTCTGTTTAGCCACGCTGTTGCTAGGACACGCAGAGCATAGCGTCTCCTTGCTGCGCGCATTCGTCTTCGCCGTTCCAAAATTGTAAACGGTGTTGTTAAGCTGCTTTGAAGGAGCTGCTCTTGAAACTGAAAATGATTGAGCAGCTCTAATAAGAGCACCTTTGTCAGTGCTGTCCAATGAGAGAACCGATCGTCACACACGTGGATGTGTTTACAGAATATAGTCCACTTGCAAAAAGTACAATCTGAATACGAACCGCACCAAATGAAAAAAATAAAGTCCGCTTTTGGTCCGGACCAAACAAGTGGACCAAAGGACTTTTCTGGTCTAAATACAGCCTCAGTCTCTCTTCAGAAGAGAGTTGGATGCCCAGAGACACACTGCAGACAACGAACAGACCGCCTCTTTACGTAAGACTCCAATATGAGGTCACGTAGGTTGGCAACAGCAACAACACATCAGATCATACATGTTGGACACCTGATGCAAATGGTCTGAGTGTAACCTCACGCTAACACTGGCTTCATGCACTGACGGCTCCTCCAAGGTCTCACTCCAAGATTCCTCATCTGAAAACATCCACAGCAGTGTGTGTGTGTGTGTGTGTGTGTGTGTGTGTGAGGACCAGATTCCTGTGGGGTCAGAGGGTCCCCTCTCCTCCTTCATGTAGAGCTGTCCTCTGTTCTGTCCTCTCCATGTGTGTGTGTGTGTGTGTCTCATTCATGCAGCCTGACCTGAGGCGTCTGCTCGATTAGCCGTGCTGTTCAGAGGGACAGACGCCGTCAGAACAGCAGGTCCCCGAGGCCAGGCTGGTCCCGGTCCTGGTCCACATAAAGACGGGTCTGTTGTGGCGTCGGCCTGTGCAGAAAGGCCGCGGGCGCTCGCTGTAGTACTCCTCTCCATTAGCATATCAGCTCGGCTTCGGGGGATTTTGTGAATCTGTAAACAAAGTTTCCAACAGGACGGCGAGTGGAGTGAAATAAAGACACTTCTGTGCCACGAACACGAAACAACGACCAACTGCACGAAGGAATTTATGACGGGCTGAGTCCACAATAGGCCTCTCTTTCCTGGACGTATTTATATCTGAACACTGTGTTTTATAGGACGACACGGTCATGTGACCACCTGAGAGGACAACACGCCAGCTTTATGTTCACAACTTTTCTTTTTTGAATTTTTTTTATGTTTATTCACTCGTCACATGGCGCTTTGTAACACAGAGGAGACGTTTTTTGGAACGGTTTGAACTCTTTGACCTCAGTCTGGTTTTGAGTCTGTGTGCAGACTGAGACTGTTTTAATGTTTACTGATTTATTAAAGAAAACAAAAACTCACAGTGTTTTATTTACGAGTGAAACTTAGCGTGGAATTAGCTGTTAGCACAAGTCGCATGTGGAAACAAACACGTGGAGTTCTGTTGATGCTGAAGCAAAAATGTCAACACGATGATAACAAAGATGCGTTAGCTGTTTTTTTTTTAGATGCTACACACAACCTGCAGCTAAGGACTTGTATCGGACATACGTGGACAACTTCCTGAGCTGGAATTTTTAGGTGGAAAGACGACTCAACTCACAGAAGGAAAGAGCGGAGAACCTTCAAACTTCCTCGTCAGCCTCTGTAGAGAAAAAAAAAGACACGAGCTTTAATGAAATACATCCACAATCTTTTATTCAATGATTGAATTAGACTTAATAAAGACAACAGATGAGGAATCAGGATCAAGGTAGGCTCTTTCCCATCAGGACAGAGTGTACCGTTAGCAAAGTCTAAACTTGTGACTCACACAGGAAGTTCCTCTGATACACAAACACAGGGGCATTATCATCCTTCATCGTTTTGTCGCACACCATGAAACAGTCACTCTGTTTTTTATGTCATAATGTGTAATTCTCTCATAAATCCCATGTCATATGAGTGATCCTGTGACTTTCCTCTGATATCTGCTGCTCGTATCACAGTCAGGCTTGTTGCTGCGCTTCAGAGGAGGCATGCAGCGCCGGAGGGGAGAGGGCGGGGACACACAAAGATCTGCTATTTGTAATGCTGCTGCTGCTGTTGATGCTGTTGTTGTTTGGTTGTGATTTCTCCCTGATACCTGCTGCCACCGTCACATTCAAGCTCATTCCTGCACATTTAAAAGAGGCGTGAATCATCTGATCAGCCTGATATCATCACCCTTCAAGGGTAACTTTAGTTTTTGCTGAGGTGGTAACTGATGCTGAACACCTGATCAAATGCTTTCAGGTTATTGACCTTTTAGACTCCAGATGAAATACAAGTTCTCATGCTGTCACAAACGCCACAAGATAAAATCAGAGTTACAGTCAGTACTGCAAAAACTGAAATCTTTTCAAGTGTTTTTGTCTTATTTTCAGTAGAAAATGTCTTTCTAGACTTAACATGAGCCAAATTCACCAGACCTGTCCGGAAAAATGTCTTATTGCAGGTTATTTAAAGACAAAAATTAGGTCTAAATTGCTTGCAAAAAGCAAAAAACCTGCCAATTGAACAAGAGTTTAAAGGGGCTGTGAGGGGTTTGAAAGTGATCTTGAATCTTGATCATATATCTTCTAGATATCTGCCTGATCCTAATCCACACTTTAAAATGAGATTATCAGCACCAATATAGCTGTTACAGGCTATTTCAAATTGGTACTAGTTAGCTTCCAGTCTGGGCCTGTACTACGAAGCTGGATTAGCGCTTAGAGAAATAACTTCCAGGATAAGTTTCGGGTTTTCCGTACTAAGAATGTGGATCTCTTTTTATCCAGACACGTTGCCGCGGTAACTGATGCTGAACGCCAAACCTGGTCCGGAGCAGGTTAAGTTCCAGGGTAAGAGCTAACGGGGTGTGACAGACCGCTCGCTGACCAATCGGTTCTCTCGGGCGGGCATGAAAAACCTCTTAGTCACCAGTTTGCTCAGCCGGAGTGAAGTCCTCCGGTGCGGGACCACCCCCTGTCTTTTTGGACCAACATTTTTTCTTATGGGCTGTGAATAAACGATATCTTACTGATCATCGTAACTGAGACATTGTCAGGGAAAAGCAGAAATGTGTGCAAATGGCATCTTTCACACTGACCACTTTGAAGGATGTTTTTATATTTATTTTTATTTGCTCCCACGTCCTTTTTTCCCTACTGCTATTGCATCTGCAATAAAAATTGCCTGTAATGAGCGTTTTCCTTGGGATTTGTAGGAAAGTGGACTCTTTCTAATTATGATGTTGGATATGATGCTGATCACACACACAGTGACTGACAACATGAATAAATAAGGACCTAACTGCCCGTGTCGTTACATGATGAGTTAGGTCTATTGATATCAGCATTTAGGAAATTTATGTGTTCACAGAGTCGGCGATTTTTTGCCAGCAATCCCTCCGGCTTCTCGCGGCCGCGGTCGTGCGGTACTCCTCGTACTTTTGCAGTATTATTTGCTGCTCCTCCACTGTAAAGTAGGCTGCTCTCTTCTCCATTGTGGACAATGCTCCGGGGCCGCTAACCACACCCATTTTATGTGTGCGCGCACATCCCAGCTGGATTCACTTATCGAGTTGATAACGAGCTTCGTAGTACAGCAGATCTGGTTCCGGAGATCCCGTGAAGTTCAGCGAGTTGTCGCAGAGTTATCCTGGATGACTTAATCCAGCTTCGTAGTACAGGCCCCTGGTAAATACCGTACCTCTGCGCGTTGTATCCAGTAAAAAAAATGTCTTGAACCAAGAAATTTTTTTTTGAACCAATCTCCATTTAATTCCAAAACAAACACACCTCACTAAAAATAATTTGCAACAGTTTGCGGAGACTCCAGGCCACAAGAGGGCGACGGAGTGCAATCAAAACAGATCCTCCTCATTCAGCAAATTTTTAACCAAATTTATCTTGTTTCATAAGCAGTTTTTTTTACCTGTTACAGACAATTCAGATCTTAATTTTGTCTTTAAATAACTTGAAACAAGATATTTTTCTGGACTGGTCAGTTGAATGTTGCTCATATTAAGTATAACAAGACACTTTTTACTTTAAATGAGACAAAAACACTTGATAAGATTTCATTTTTTGCAGTGTGATCTTTCTGCACTGATGATGAAGAGTGGTTAAATGAGCTGTCACTCTCACACACTGGTTGATCAGATGCTTGTAACTCTGCTGCGAAACTTCTCTTATTTTTTGTGTTGGTTACACATTAAATCAGCTCAGCAGAGGATAAATACATACAGTACAGACCTCCCCCTGCTCCCCCATCCTGCCCTGTAGGTGACTCCCCCCCTCCTGGTTAATGATGGCGGCCTGGGGCAGGTCAGTGACTGCAGCAGAATAAAGAGCCAGTGGTCGGGATGTCGTTGTTGGATGGGGGATGGCGTGGCGGAGTGGGGGTAAATGTCCCAGAATTCCTCTCTGTGCTGCGGACGATGAAGCCCAACATTGTGCAGCATCCACAATGGACACACTGTCGACACGATGCGTCTAATTCAATTAGTCAAGAGACGGTGCATAAATTCCCCCAGAATTCCTCTGATGAATCACTGTTAGCCCCTAGTTGGGGGTTGGGGACGCACTGAGCACGCTCAGTAACCTGCCGCGCACAATGAGGGGTCAGTCTGTCAGATGACCATCAGACCTGAGCTTCATGGTGCAGGGTCAGGGTCGAAGGTCACAGAGCTTTATTCTTAAATGTTAAGATGTTTTATGGTAAGGAGGTGATGTCTCACTCTGATGATTTATCAAAGACGCATTTAACAAATTATCAAAGCTTATGAACTGACACCTCAGAGACTGTGTTCAGTTAAATCTTTGAAACATTTTAAAGTTTCTTTACTTTTAGTTTTGTTCTTCCAAACTGAAACAGAAAAACTTCAGTTTGAAATGAAAATGATAGAGACATGCAGAACTGAGCGTGCTCAGTGAAAACACCAGAAATCCTGTCAGTCAGAGCGAAAAACTAAAAAGGAGACTGAGAGACAGACTGAGGAGGAGGAGGAGTGTTAGGAAGACAGAATGAGGAGGAGGAGGAGGTTTGACTGTGTCCGGCAGCTACACAGAGCGGAGAGTGGAAGTCTGAGGTTGAAGGCCTCCTGTGTGAGTCATCGTCTGTTGGGGATTTCACAGCAGAAAATACCCCGAAGGGAGTTTTCCAGACCATCAGAGATTCTTCAGCAGGCGTCCTCCATGACAGAACAACAAATCTGATTTATAAACAATGAAGATCATTCAGGTTATTAATCCATGTTTAACTTTTAAAATCACAGGATACACACTCGGATTCACAAGGCTGCCTCCTCTGGAGTCTTGATCCTCTGAAGTCCAGGTCCTCCAGATTCTGGGTCCTGTGACATCAGACATTTCAACAGGTAACCCGACTTGATTACTGACACCTTCTTGGTTTCCTGTGATGTCGTCACCTTTAACCTCATATTACACATTAACTCCACACAGCGAACTCTGCTTCTCCACACGGACAGTTTACCTGTGTAACAGTCACCTGTGAGTGAGACGTTCAGGTTCCTCTCACACTGTGGGACATTTCCACTTTGCAGGCGGAAAACTGGTTTGTCTTTCCTTAAAAGACCGAGGCTGTGTCTCAATTCAGGGGCTGCAGCCTCCGTAGGCTGTAGCCTTCGGAGGACCCAGACTTCGTAGCCTGTGTAGACCGCAAAGGCCGAACTGAATTGAGACGGTCTGGTCTATGCAGCATTTCATGTTTGCCACCCTCAACATCACACAGCGCTGCCTTCACCTTTCAGGCTTACATTACTCTTAAACACACGTAAACTAAAACCTCACATTTAAAACAGGATGATTTTTACTGTTATTTTTTTTAACTGCTTCATTTTTATTATTATTATTATTATTATTATTATTATTATTATTGTTTTTTTGTTATTGTTATAATTAATATTATTATTATTGTTATTATTATTGTTATTGTTTTGTTTTTTTATTGATAGAGTAAAGAATCACCATTTACATGAGAGCAATGAAAAGATTTATAAAGAACCGTTTTTCCTCAGTATATTACTTAAAAAGAGCCCAAACAACACATTTTACACAGTATAACAAAATATTCTTTGATGTTTTAGAAATAAAATCACTTAGTTGTTCAGGCCGTCCGCGGGGTCTTAAAAAGTATTAAAAGTTGATAGATCAGTTATGGGAAAATTAAGGCCCTTAAAAAGTATTAAAAAATCTTAATCCTAATGTTATGAGGTATTAAATTTTATTGGTATTCAAGCTTTGACTCCAAAAGTAACCGTGAATATTTATTTTCCTCCTTGCGTCTGTGACAAATTAACCTGACACCCCACACAGACAGTTCCATCTATCCACCACAGAAACAGTCCATCTGGTTGGAAAATGTTTTCAGGTTCTGAACCTTCAAAAATAACCTCACCTGGTGATTGGACGATCATTCTGCTCGTCACACTCATCACAGACCAACGTGAGGATCTAGAAAAAGCTTTAGCATCTCAAAATATTTCTTTCTAGATCACAAGAGTTTCTCAGGCCTCTTTAGAAAAATTTCTCAGACTTTTGACGACCTGGGATCTTGGATTCTTACAATTTAGAGAAAGCTACCCCCAGCTTCCCCTGATCTCAGTAGTTTTGGAACAAATTTTCTTTGATCAAATCATCTTTTTACTGGATACAGCTCGATGAAATAAGGGATTCATCAATGCAGTTCCATGACAACAAGCAAAGTTGTAGTTTTGTGAGGCATGGGTTATCTGTAGCGCTAGCAGCCCAACATATCTGTAGGCTAATGTGACAAACTCAGTTTATACAGTAGTTTAGTAGCCGTCCGTATGTAACGCTGATAGAAAGCACATAACACAATCTGAAGCACATGTCCTAAATTTTGACAATGATGAAATAAAATTCTTGTTTTTTTTCTTCAAGTTGGCCTTGAATAACTGTTACTTGTTGCAGGAATGGGAATGTCAATTAACCTGCCTTCAGTTTCATTTATTCTTTTAAGCTTAATTCCTTTTCAGTTTACCCAATTTATGTTAAAATGCAAATTACAACTATCAAAGATCGTTTGCTAACAACAGCTTAAAGTCGCAATAAGGTCTTAAGACTTTTTGAAAGGTTTTTTAAAAAGTCTTAAAAAGGTGTTGAATTTAACCTCAGGATTTCAGCATATACCCTGTTGCTGCCAGAAATCCTTCACATCTTGGATCTTGGGATACGTGAGGCTGCGAAGGATTCACCGAACCCGTCTTTCGTGATCCCCCAAAAGGAGGCCGGATTCGTTGGCGGCATTTGGAGGCACCTTTGAAATGGGACAGCCTTCGATGCACCGCTGACATAATCAGTCTTCAAATTCAGCTATCTTAGGCTGCAGCCCCTGAATTGGGACACAGCCCAAGTGTGTCTTAGCGTGTGTGTTGTCGTGTGTGTTGGTGTGTGAATGAGACAGAGTTGGGGCAAGTTGTGGTGTGCAGTGGTGATGAAATGCAGAAAATAGTTCCTCGTTTACAAACCTCACCTGTGAGAACCTAACACACACACACACACAAACAGAGGTGGTGATGGTGGAGGTGGTCAATATGCTTCAAACAGTTCATAACAGAATCCAGAACAGGTGGCCTCTCTCTGTCAGTGTGTGTGAGTGTGTGTGAGTGTGTGTGAGTGTGTGTTAGCAGAGCTCTGACTCCAGGCGGCTCACAGATGGTTGAGTCCTTCTCTTAATCTGCTGCCTTCAAAGGTTGTGTTAGCGTTAGCTTTAGTGTTAGCGTCAGAGGCACCGTATGTGTGGCGCTGCAGAGCCTGGATCAGGCCAAAGAGCGCTGCTGTTACACCCCGCACCACCTTCTGCTGCGAGTTGCTCTGTTTAAACACACAAACACACACACACTCCTCTCAGGATGAGTGTGTGTGAGGTTTTCTCGCAGCATCACGAAGACAGAGGAAGCTTCTCGACTGCAGGACTCTGATCTTGTGTATCTGGCCTGTGTGTCAGCGTCTCCTGCTGCTCCTCAGCCATCATTATCAGAGGCAGACGAGGCTCCGCCCACATGTCATCGCAGCACAAATGACATCATTACCTCCTGCCGTGACATCATGATCAGAGGCGGTTTCACAGAGTCCAAATCCAGAGAAACAGACCTGAGTCCAAACACAACACGGATCACCAGGTCTTGTTTCTGCACCAGCAGCAGGGGATTGTGGGTCGTCTATGCTGTAAAAACCTGATCTGTTTGTCTCCAGTGATGTTTACATAAGAAACTGAACCTTACAGAGCTGCTATGTTGGCACGGCGAGGGCTTGGAGTGACAATTAAAGGGTCTGTCAGCGGCTTTTAGCTTCTTATTAACAACGTTTTTCACATTAGCTGCAGAACGATGATGTTTCCGTGAGTTTTCAGGGACCAAACACCTTCCCAAAGCCTGAAGGAGAAGGTCGGACTCTGTCGTGTTGCTGTGCTCTGAAAAATCTCTGTTGGATGTTTTGTTTGCTTCGTCTCAGCCTCCTGACAGTCAGCCTCAGTCTATGAACTGATGTGACTGTATAATCACTGCAGACGCTGTGTGTCAGTCTTTGTCCTGGACCTGAATCTGATCGATTGTTTCTGCCGTTTTAATCCTGATTCTTTGTGTCTCTCAGTGTGGACACAACAACAGTGTCCTGACCGTCTCTTCCCACACACAGATTACAGCAGAGACGACACACAGGAGGACAGACCCTCCTCTTCCTCCTTCTTTAAACAAACTCTTCTGTAACTCAGCCTCACACAGAGCTCGTCACTCTTTTATTCTTCATCGTGTGACAGCTCTCACAGCGTGTAGGACGTCCTCTTTGTCTTCATCAGACGCTGCTCTTCATCATGTGGGAGGAAGACTTTCAGCAGAGACAGAATCACTGCGGGCGACGCTCCCAAACAACACGCAGCTTTACAAGTTTCTCGAAGCGACTGTAAGATCAGATATCAGCCGAGTGTCTCACAGAGTGTCTCTCAGAGTCCATCCAGACCTCTAACACAACATGAGGGGGATCCTGACCCAGGTCCGGTTCCTGCACAAACACAGAGAGGCTAAAAACTGCCTGGCCTCAGACTGGGACAGAGCACGGCTGATCTCAGATCTATTTACTGCAGAGACATGAAAGACACACATACTGTACGTCTCCTGATGTCTCAAAGAAAACTGTGACCTGATCATTTCAGGCGGCTGGAGGAGTAAACTGGGTAACACACCTCATCAGACAGACAGAGTCTCATGAGTCCTTCAGGGGGGCGCTTTAACTGAGACACGTCAGAGTCTGGACCCTGAGCTTTAACTGCAGTAACGGTGAAAAAGGCAAAGTGAACGACTGAAACAATGAGTGTGACTGAGAGTTTCTCTGAGGCTGTTAAAGGATTGAACTCCCACTCAGACTGCTGTTCCCAAATCAGCCCTAATCTGGCTCTGGAGGAACACCTGAACCGCTGATAAGACTTTAATCTGAGACCTGAACCTCCTACGACGCCTGAACCCCCTGAAAACAAGCAGAGAGACTGCTGATCCACCGTCACCTTCAGACGCCTGACTTTACCTGCAGAACAGGAAGAGAGTTATCATCGCTCTGCAGGTGTGTGTGGTTACAGATCAGAGGGGTGCTCGAAGGCGTGCATCAGTCAGGGGTCAGAAAACAACGCACAAAGTATAACTGCAGTAACGTAGAGGTCACTCTGACTTTAGTCTCCGTATGAAACAGTAAGAGAAGCACATGGATGGGAAAGAAGGTCTGTTAAAGCAAACAAAATCATCATATTCTTTCTGTCTCTTATGTATTTATCATTACTACAACAATCGGGCGTGAGAAACATTTCTACGAGGTGTATTAATTTTTTAAAGTTTGACCACAGCCCATCTGGAATGACTGGAAAGCCAGATTTTTTAACCTATACCGCAGCCAGCCACCAGGGGGAGCAGTTTTTGTAGAGATCTCACTTCAAGCAAGCGGACGTCCATTTTTTTTTACAGTCAATGATCGTATCCTAATGTATCTTATCACATTGTATTGTATAATATCATGACATATATTAAATTGTATCATTGTTGCATCAAAATTGTATTATATTATATCCCAACCTAATGTATCATTACATATTATTGATTCTATTCCATTGTATTGTATTGTATCCTATCAATATGTTATTGTATCTTTTTATTATTTATGTCATATGTATATATTGTAGCGTTTCATATCATAATGTGTTGTATTACATCCTGTTGTATCAAAATGCATCAATATCAGATTGTGTTTTATCAAATTGAGTTGTATTATACTGTATGTTATCACATTAAACTGTTACATACCGCATTGTATCATATAACATTATTTTGTATTGCACAATATTTGTTTTCTATCCTTTGTTCTTATGTTACTGTATACTATCATGTTGCTTCATATCGTAGTTTAATGTCTTATATTTCATAATTTGTCACAGTTTATCATTTTCAATTGAATCATGTTGTGCATATTACTTTTTGCATAGCATGTTGTATTGTTTCCAGTATTTTTGTGTCATATTGTATTACATCTAGGGAAGAGCAGGTGATTTTCCATGCTGGACATGAACACAGCATTGCAGGGTTATATAAGGAAGTATAAATATGTTAAATTGAAAAACTTCAAGATTTCATCATTAAACAAATTTATATTTATTACCACATAAGCATACACAAAAGTACCGTAATTTGGGTTGAGTGCCGATACTGATTGCCAAGTACCGGGCATTGTCACCATATCGTTTCAAATGTGAAAGGTACCCACCCCTAATTACATCTTATTATAAGGTACAGAAGTTTATCTTAATGGTAGAGTTTTCTGTGCTGCCTTTGTTCAAAATGATTTGTCAATAATAATCAAAACTTTATGTACCAAAAGTACCAGAGGCCGGCCTGTGACAAAGGCAGTATAGGCAAATGCTAGGGGCGCCGGCAATCATGAGTTAAGGTTATCTTTTTTGTATAAAAGAATTTACAGGCTTCAATTCAGTAATGTTACAAAAGAATCCAGCAAAACATGACAATAACCTGAAAAAAGTCGTATTTTCCTGCACTCGGCTTGACCCTGAAGGCCGCACGATCACAACGTCAACACCGCTCCTCCTCACCTGCTCGTTTGTGGAGGAGATGGGCAGGCAGTTTATGCTGCTTAAATAAAACTGACCGACAGTACACTAAATAAAAGGTGTCATGTCAAAAAAAGCCAAAGCCTTCAGGAGCCCAGGGGCGAAAGAGAAGAAGAGAGGAGGAGGAGAAACGCCAAAAAGACAGAGGTGCGTTATGCTATTTAGTAGTTTTACCCCCAGTTATGCTAGCTTGCTGTCAGTTGGTAGTTACGTTTGACTGTATAAGTCCAAACTTCTCATAAAGTTAACGTCAGCGATTTTCACTACTTTTTAACCAGGCAAACAAACATTTTTAAACATGCAGAAAAAATAACTAGGTGTAGAATTACAGTTTACACCATTGTGCACTTAGTAAGCTAGCATTCAGCTAATTTCAGATACAAATATTGTAATAAATAGTTTGAAGCACACTTGCCCTGCTGCTCTGATGAAGAGAAAACAAACATAGGAATTTCTAGAATTAAGTTTTTCAAATGTTTGCTTTATTGTCAATAAATATGCACTACTACTAATTTGGTTGATAAATGTGACCAACTTGATTTCTTATTTATTGTATTTTGTTAAGGGGTCCTGTGATTTACATATTTTCAAATCTTCAATTTATTATTTATAGATCTTTGTATTTCTTTTTTTAGTTATTTTGGATTTATTTAAATATGATTAAAGTGTTGTTGTTTTTTCATTTAAGTAAAGTCACTAAAACGTAGCGCTGTATGATAGTTTTACTCTTACTGTTATCAGTTTGAAAAAAAGTGGTATCAAACATCCCTAACATTAACATTGTACAGCAACAAATCTCGTTGGGGTTTTTTTTTCCCTATCACACCTCATCATATTGTATCCTGTTAGGTCATAATCGTAGACTGTAAAAAAAATGGACGTCCGCTTGCTCGGCTTGAAGTGAGGTCACCACAAAAACTGCTCCCTCTGGTGGTTGGCTGCAGTATAGGTCAAAAAATCCAGCTTTCCAATCATTCCAGATGGGCTGTGGTCAAACTTTAAAAAATAAATTCTCCTCGTAGAAATGTTTCCCACGTCCGATTGTTGTGTTGATTTAAAGATATCATTTGGCTGTCTTGTATTCAAGTCCTCTTTTTTTCTAAAAAGTTTCATTTTCATTAGTTATACAAGGTTAAAAACAAGGCTTTACGTAACGTTTAACATGATTGACAGCTGCCATTCTCGTGTATTTTTTCGAGGATTGTAAAATATGTCGGAAGGTGGAGTCAAGAAGTGATTAGACTCTCGAAAGAATACAAATAATTATTATTTTTGACACCCAGCTCCACTCAGATTCTCCCAGAATCCCTCACAGTCTCTACTGAGCAGACTCTGGCTGCTACAATGGCTGCGCCTGTGACGGAGGAATTTTGGCTTCAAAACCGTACAATGATAAATGGTGGAGCCACGCTGTCCACTCTATATATAGCCTGTGGTCATGATGTACTGTACCATATGGTAAGGTATGGTGTCGCATTGTATGTCACTGATATCGTGCCATATTGGATTGTTTCTTAACCCATTGTGCTGTATTGTCGCATTGTTTCTTTAGCTTTACTATCATAGCATCGTCATTAGCCACCTGTAGCCTCTGTTAGCTTTCTTTCTTGTACTCTGAAAACTGTGTTGTGCACATTGAACCTGCTGAGACGATGTCTGTAAATATCGTTATCAGACAAAGTGTGTGTTCCGTCGTTCTGTTTGATGCTATTGTCGTCCTGGTCGTTGTAATCGTGTCTCACAGAGCGCTAACGTCCTGTCCTCGTCCTGTCCTCATCCTGTGGTCCTGGTGATCTGAGTGACAGCCCGTCACTTATATTTAACCCTGTGGTGGCTCCTGCAGGCTGATGTGATGCGTTCAGGAGGTCTGATAAAGACTACCAGCATCCTGTGGTGAGAGATGGAGCGGAAAAAGGCCTCGTGCAAATATAGAAACACGTTTGTTTTTTTAGGAGGCTCTCTTAAACCAGAACCAGGCTCAGAGAAGGAGACCTGGACTTGGTCGTAGGAGATGTTTGATTGATGAACAGACGTTTCTTTCTTCTCACTCATCACTCTGCCTCCTCCTTCTCCTTCAGTGTGAGTCCAGAAGGAGCAGGAAGTGGTGAGGAGATACCTGAGGAGGAAGCAGGAGGATCAGGAGTGTCAGTGTGTGGGAGGAGGCGGGGTTTGTTATCTGACAGCAGGAAGTGAGTGTTCCTCCTGATAGCTGGAGGCATGAGGACAGAGCTGACGGCTCTTCTGTCAGGAGAGGTGGGACGACAGGCCTGAAATAACCGCTGTCATTCATCTACAGCCGCGCGTGTGTGTATGTGTGTGTGTGTGTGATGTCTGGCTGAAGAGGGACGTGTTCTCAGGAGTTTCAACCTGTGGACTGACGCTGCTTACACTCAAACTTTGACTACAGTGAACATCCGCTCCTTCACGTGGCTTTGGACCCAACATACCTGCACAAACTGGGAGCTTTGCTGGCTGTAGGTTAGCAGAAGTGGAAGCATTGCATCATATGTGTGTGTGTGTGTGTGTGTGTGTGTTGGGGTGTGTGTGTGTGAACAGCTACAGATGTTTAATTAAAAAGAAGAAAGCATCAGGAGGATGTGCGGTGAAAGCAGCAGATGTCTGCACGCTGAAAGAAGACGCTCAGTAAACCTGCAGACTTACACACACACACACACACACACACACACACACACACACACACACTGTTCACATGCCAGATCATCCTCCTACCTGACTGACAGCAAACACTGTTAATCCCACACACACACGGGCACACACACAAACGCACACACACAGACTATAGGTCTACAGGAGCTCATGCTGGACCCTCATGTCCACTCTGTGACCTCCGTCCCCATCCTGAGTGAGGAAGATACCGTCACAAAGAAAAAATGAAATAAAGTGTGTTAGTGTGTGTGTGTGTGTGTGAGTGAGTGTGTGTGTGTGTGTTTGGGGGATTAGTGTGTACCTGTGAAAAGACTGTCAGGTAGATTGAGCAGGAAACTGTGATGAGAGGAAGAAGAGTGGGAGGAAGAGGAGGATGAGAGGCTTATTCCTCCTCTTTAATCCAGCCTGCAGAGGTACGGGTGTGTGTGTGCGTGTGTGTGTGTGTGTGTGTGTGTGTGTGTGTGTGTGTGTGTATCAGCAGCTTCTGCTTGATCCAGAATCGGGTCCAAGACCCTCTGAGCACGCTGCTGGTCTGACCTGGTCCTGGGTCTTCTCTCATGTCAGGGCTTTTATTTTGTAAACGAACACGTCGACTCCAGCAGACGTGATGTTCAATTGAAGAGATTTATTTTATAAGTGAGGGGGGGGTCATAATCGTATAATGTCACATTAACCGGTCCACCCCCCACCCCAGACCTCATAATCCCCCCTTCTGATTCCCCCCAACCTGCATTTCCAGCTTGTTGGGGTTCGGACAGATGTGCCCCCCCTCCCTCTCATGTAAGCCTAATGGGACACTTATACTGTGATTAGTGTAATACCCCTTTAAACCCCCCCAACTCCCCATATTACCCCGCCCCCCAACACCCACTAACCCAAAACACAGATTAAGGTAATCCAAATGTCTCCATCTCAGATTATCATCCACCTGCGAGTGAGGCGGCGGAGTCACATGACCAAGGAGTCACGTGAGCGACACCTTACAGGTGTGGAGGGGTAAAAAGAAGAAAAAGTTAAACATTCAGACTCCTCCTCTGTTCAGCGAAAGTTTAGAAAAAGGATCCAAAAATTATAAAATATAGTTTTGGATTTTAACTTTATTTTTTTAATAATCTTAATTTTTACTCAAACTGGTCTTGGATCATACAACAAATGCTTTCAGGCTTCATTTATCACTGTTTGGCCAGGTTAGTCTTTATGTTCCAACACCTCTCTAACACACCTGACTGTAGAGGTCAAAGGTCACCTTACCAAACGTCCACCTTTCTTGTTTACTCTCTAAATTCCTGTGTGTGGTTACATGTTGAAATGAAACTCACACAGGTTTCTTCTGCTTCTTCTTTTCTCCTCCGAATTACCGAGGACTCTTATTCTGAAGTCTTAGCACATCTCTGAGGCCTCTATGACAGGAAGAACTTTTATTTTGTTAAAACAGCCCAAAGCATTCCTGATTGGCCTTTAATTTGAAGGATTTATTTGGAACAGGAAATCAACAACAAAGTTTAATCTTGAATTCAGATATGGTAGTCACATGATCAGAGCCTGTCATGAGGTCACATGACCTACCTGAACTCTAAGTGAAGAAATCAGTTTTTATATTTATTGCTTTTTAAACATAAAACTTTATTTATAACACATTGTGACTCAAGCTACTCCATCCTAAACGTATTTGAATTGATTGTTGTTTTAATTTAACTCTAAGTGACGCATTTGTAAACATAACAGTTTTTTTAATTTTGTGGAACAGTTTGAATTATTCATTGCTCCTTAAATTATCGTCATTTGTTTTTTTTTTCTTTTTTTCGTGACATTTTTTTAATATTTCTAGAAAAAAAATGTGTGAAATGTGAAAATAATTTATTTATTTGCACTTATACCATTTTGAATCCAAATAATTTAATTTGTTTATACTTCTACTTTTCACTAATTTAGGTTAGCTGATTCATTTGTTTATATTTGTGAAGACCGGAAGTGTCATTATTTGGAGGGAACAGTTGCTGCACAGCTCCACTTTGTCCTCAGGGGCTCCCTGCTAACCTCTTGTGTGGAGGCCATACCTGCTCAGGTGATCTACCTGTGTGGGCCAATCAAGTGCTGCGTGTGCTCCTGTGTGAGTGGCACGAGGGGCCGCGTGGGCGCCATGAACCAGCACGAGTTCTGATTTAACCCCCACATCAAAGAAACAGAGAGTGATCCGGATCAAGGAGGAGGGGGGTTCTCAATTATCCCTCCGCGTGCAGATAGGTGGCGCGTGCTGGCAGCGGGTGTCACGCCTGTTTTTGACAGGATAAAAAAAAAGGAAAAGAAAAACGGTGACGGTCTCCGGTGTGACACTCACGGTCCAGTCAGACCTGCCAACAGGACCCCCGACTCCCCCTCAACCTTCCAAAGTCACCGGAACCAGTTTTATTTTTTTGATCAGAGGGAGGGGGGCACGCGCTGCAGCAGCACTTTTTTCTCCTCGTGCCATTTCTTCATCTGCTCGTTCAGCGGCGGGAGGCACGAGGCTCTCCGGTAGGTACCTGCTCCTCTTCTCTACCCCTCCCCCCTCCTCCTCCTCGCGCACCTGTCTGCTCTCACCTGTCTGCAGCTACCTGCGCAGGTAGAGGTGACAGGTGTGCGCGCGCCCGCTCGCTGCTGCCGCTCCAGGTGTAGAGGATGCAGAGGTGAGGGAGGGAGGGGGTGGTTTAACGGTGGCTGGACCGAGGCAGTGAGCCTCAGCGGGAGGAGAGGGGACGGCAGGCCGGGGAGGAGGAGGTCTGTCCCCGCATGCTGCTGCTGCCGCTCCCCGCTAACATCCGGACCGAGGACAAAACTGGATCAACAGCGAGTCTGGATCTGAAACCGCGAGATTCTGCACTAAATACAGAAACACACGAAGATGCAACATAGGAGGGGACTGCAAATTTAGAAATAATAAAATTAACGCTTTTAGATCATTATCGAAAAGGGACTGAGTGTGAGACACACACACACTCAAACACACACACTGCATTTAAGAATGTGTGTTTTGTTGAAGTGCTGCGGCCTGACTCTTTTCTCTTTTCTGTGTTTGTTAACCGCATAGTCCCGCACCCTGTAGCTCTGGTGTTTCCTCCCAAACAGTTTCAGATGAATGATCGGTTTTTAATGACTGGATCAACTTTGGGGCAGTTTTCTTACGCGGAGACACGCGCGTATTTCCGCAAAGTGTGTAAACAGACGCATCAAAAAGAGAAAATCAACAAGTTTGATGTTGTTTAATTATTTTATTAGGCTACACACACTGCTCTGTGTGTGTGTGTGTGTGTGTGTGTGTGTGTGTGTGTGTGTGTGTGTGTGTGTGTGTGTGTGTGTGTGTGTGTGTGTGTGTGTGTGTGTGTGTGTGTGTGTGTGTGTGTGTCTCCTCCTCTCTGTCACAGTCCTCCTCTCATCACAGACCGGGCGGACGGGGACGCGGGGCGGCAGTGCGCGCGGGGCACGCTCTCCAACCAAACAAACAAAGTCAAAGAAAGAAAGTGTGGAGAGTTTTAATTCCTCCTAAAGTTCGCTGAAGTGGTCGCAGGGGGGTCCAGGCGGGTCTCTGATTCTGGGATTTACTGTGTGTTGGTGTTCAGGAGGGAGCAGCGGGTCCGGATCTTTGGCTCCATGCGGACCGGACTGACTCATCCATGAAGCAGGAGATCATGGCGGAGGGTCCCCGCTGCAAGAGGCGAAAACAGGCCAACCCCCGCAGGAAGCACGGTAAGAACACAAACACTCACAGAAACACACGCCAGCACACATACCGACACACACCGGACCCTGTCCCGCAACAAACTCCCGCAGAACCTGTCCGTCCACGCCCGGCTGGAGCTTGTCACCCGCGTGTCCCCGGACTCAGAAAAGTTATTTCACGGGGACTTTGTGGAGGTTTGGGGTTCGGGGGTCTCTGCGTGGGGGCTTCAGGAGTCGGTGTATGCGGATTCTGCTCTGGAGGGAGAGGTCTGGGTGAAGTCTAAGAGCAGGAAAAACCGTTATTCAGTCCGCGTGATGACCTGTGGATCCGCGCGCCGCGTCCAGACTCTCCGGTGTAACTCAGTCCCATTCCTGCTGGTCTGCGGGTTCATGTCTGACCCGGATTGGAACTTTATCTTTTTTTTTAATATTGGAGACATTGATATAAGTGTGAGTGTGTGTGAGCGTGTGTGTGTTCAATGAAATATTCCTAAACACAAACACCAGTTGTTGTTTTTTTTTTTTTGTTTGTTTTTTTTTTACAAACAGCTTGAATCAAAGTGAAATCTTAAAATTGCAGATACAATTTCATTTTTTCAAAATCTTTTTTTAAATTATTATTTCCTGTTTATTTGTGTTGACTGATCCCCCCCAAACAAACAAACAAACAAACAAACAAAGAGAAGAATGATCTTTTCATTCAGAGTAAAAAAAAAAGGAGACATTAATTTCAAGATAAAATCATCTTTAATTTTTATTTTCCAGTCAGACTTTTTTGTCCTTTTGTGTTTTAATAATCATACAGATTGATTTTCATGCTTTTATGTTTTAAATTATTATTATTATTATTATTATTTCTTGTTTAAATTCTGCTTTAAACAGAGGGAATCAAAGCGCACACATTTAGTAAAAAGGCTGCTAAAGCCTCATGAACTCTCAGCTGCTCTAAAGGTTTAGTCCGTCATTTATTCAGAGTCAGAGTAAAAGGATTTAGCGTGCAAGGTTTTTATTATCTGTACACCTTAAATGTTGTGAACCGACTTTTAAAACCTGGAGGATAAATTAAAACACTTCCTCTAAAACTCCTTAAATCGATCCCATTCCTCCGTCTTGAGGAGCAGTTTCCTCCCGTCATGGAGCTTCACTCCGTTGTGGTTTTCCTTCTTCTGGGGATTCGGCTCCGTCTCCTCCTCTTGTGGTCTTGGGGGGGTTGTTGATGGGGGTGAGGACACAGGGGTGGGGTGGAGGGGGGGCAGATTAGGGCCTGGTGTAACAGGATCCGTGCAGACTGATCGGCCTGCTCCGTCTCTGAGTGTGTGCGTCCGTCACATCCAGCTGTGAGGCTGCAGCTGTTTGAGTCGCTGAAACTCTGAAAGACAGAGACCGTGCAAGCCTGAGACCCTGAAACAGAGACCCTGAGACCCTGAGACCACCAGTCCTCTGGCTGCAGTTTGGTCTGATCTGCTTTGATCAATGTACGAACTATCAGTCTGATTTAGATTCTCTCTTAAACTCTGTGTGAGTGTGTGTGAGTGTGTTTGTGAGTGTGTGTGAAGGGGGGCTTCCCTGTAAACTGTTTAATCTGAGCAGTAATGATGGAGGGTGTTGCATGGTGAGCACGTTATACGCATCAGAGCGCGCTCAGTAATTCTGCTCCCCATAAATCACACTCACCCTGGAGTTCACGTTAAGAAAGTTGTAAAGAAAATTAAATCTGAGCATCAGTTTTTGATTTAAAATTAAGAAATGATGAAACCAGACGAGGACGGTCACGGAGGTGGTGTCAGAGTTTCAGTTTGATAAAAACTAAAACCAGTCTGATGTTGACCGAGTGATCCGTGTTGACTTTAGATTGTGACACACACAGATCCTTCTCTAAAGGAGAGACCAGGGCCGCTGCAGAGACCACTATCAGGTTTTCCTGTTTATGCTGCGTTCACTGTCCTCGGTGCGTTCACTGTCCTCCGGTGTCAGGCTGCCTGCTGCACCATTCATGCCACATGTCTCACAGCCGTGTCATTGTACCCGACACCCTGCTGCTGTTTACTGTCTCCATGTTTACAACCTGCACACACACACACTCACACACACAGTCACACAGTCTGAAGGCCTACTGTGTGTGTGTGTATTTAAATCTTTAGAGATCCCTGTGTTGTAAAAATAAAATCTGTGTGTGTGGAAATTCTCTTTTTTATTTTAGGAGGTGTTACAGTGTTGGATAATAACACACTTGGTTTCGGTACTAATCAGTGTGTGTGCGTACATGCGCATGTGTGTGTTTTTTGAACACTTTTAAACAGAAGTGTGAGAGATTCAGGATTCAGACCCAGGATGTTGGATTGCTTGATCAGGCATCTTGGGGCCTTGGGGTCAGGATCTGGATGGAGGGTTTTTGTCACCTGGTTCAGGTGGTCTCAGACTCCGGGGCTCGGAGTTGAATCGTTTATCAATCAGTGTGTTTTTATGAGTTTTTGGGGTCACGTGATTCAGACAGGATCAGGTTTTAACTGGACCTGGTTCAGCAAAGTATTTTTTTTGAGTCTTCAATGTGTCGTGTTTTGTTGTTGGTCTTAGATTTGTAAGGAGTGCTGCGTTCAGGGACACCTCAGATGTCAGTTAAACCCAGATAAACTGATTTTAATCACTGTGAGTTTAACAAAACTTATGTTTTATTTTAATTTATGAAAATAAAAATTTAACAAACGTCAGAACTTATCCTACTTCAACATGTTTGCAGTTTTCCTCACAGATGTCTGTCTGAAATCCTTTAAAAGCTTCAGACATGATTTCATACAGAATAACTTAATTATGGAAAAGAATAACGAGCTTTAATCACTGACGTCAACAGGAAACCAAGAAGATTAGATTTTATTCATCAGGTGTCTCACTCTGACTTCCTTTAAACTTTAATGCTAACGTTTTTTAAAGCTTTGGAGGCCATGATGTCTGACGCTGGACCCTCACCTCTACAAGATGTGTGTGTGTGTTAGTGTGTGTGTGTGTCCCTCTAATGTGTGTATAAATCAGGTTTAACGTCCCTGTAACCCATAAACACAAACACACTGATATGCTCCTGATGCCTTTTATCTCTTGCTCTCACTCCGTCTCTCCATCTGTCTCTCCTTCTCTCACACTGACCTAAATGTCTTGTATACCCCCCCTCCCCTCCTCAGTAAACACCTCCCTCAGGGCAGAAAAAAGAAAAGCTGCTCCTCTCTCCTCCTTCTTAATCACAATTCAGACCCTCGCTCCGCCGCCGGGGCCGCTCAGCTCGGCGACGTCCCCGATGAAAAGAAGCTGGAGAAAAAAGGAAGAGATGGAGGAGAGGAGAAGAAAAGATGGAGGGGAGGGGGGGAGGTTTATGAGGAGAGGAAGAGGATGTTAGGTGGAGTGAAGGTGTTTGTGCCCTAAATAGACCCCCACCTCGTCAATTTGGACAGAATCACTGCGTAACGAGTGACTGACTGGGACGAAGATGAAACTTTCTGCTGGTGCAGTTCCTCACCCTGCCTGTAGGGGGCCGCTCGGGGCCCCCTCGCTGCAGGTCACGAATCAGGTTTAAAATGCAGCATGTGATATGAATTCTTAATTTGTCTCGTCCTCCGCCTCCCCGAGACGTTTTATTGTGAAGAAAAGCAGATTATCTTCACCCTCAACCCCCCCCTCGGGATTTAGTCAGATTTCTTCTCAGACACCTCAGGTCCTGTGGTCGGACGGCAGAGGAGGAGCAGGGCCGGGGACCTTTTGTTTGGGAGGAGGGGGGGCCCGGTTTATTAACAACAGGAAGTCTACTTAATGCGTCCTCCGCCAAAATAAAACACATCAGGAACAAGAGCGACCTCGGCTCCTCACGGTTAATTATTATTTTAACATAATAGATTATTATATGATATATAATGTGTGTGTGTGAGTGTGTGTGTGTGATTTAGATCTGATAAAGACCCCCGATCTTGAGACTCTTTACATTGACCCCCCTAAACACACACACACCTGTCCTCTTCAGCTGTACCCCTCTCAGAATCTGTCACCTGTCACTGTGTGTGCATGTGTGTGTGTGTGTGTATATGTGTGTGTGGGTGTCTTCTTCTACTGTTACACAGCACATATCTGTGCATCCTCTACGTCCCCCATGATGCATTGCACCATCTCAGCTTCACAGGAGCTGAACAGGTGTGACTTGGACTCCTCACATAAACATCTAGTCCCCGCGCTCAGCCTCATCCTCGTAGGCCCCGCCCTCCCAGTAACAGTTTGTTTGATAGGCCTAGCTCCTGCGGCAAGGTCACACACACTCACACACACTCACACACACACACACAGAGGGAACGATCAATAACGGATGGCTGGTTAAGGTGTCAGGACATCTGTGTGTGCAGACCACCGCTGCACGCCTCAGTGACTCCGCCCCCCTCTTCGTCCCCCTTCACCTCTGTCATTCAGCTGCAGGCTCCGCCCACCTCAGCGTGTCTGTTATCGATATGTCACACTTTGTTGCGAGCGCTGTTCTCTCCCAGCTGTCCCTGAACCTCTCAGCAGCAGGTGTGAACAGGTGACAGAAACACTCACAGAGACGTTCAGGGGCTGATGTGAAAGTTTGTTTTATTTACATCAAAGTTCCCACTGCACTCGAATGCACCACGGTGTCACTCGGTAACTCGCCCCCTTTAGAGTTCACTGACTTCACCTCGAGTGTTCAGGAGGATCGTGCTCTCGCCGCTCTCACTGAAACCTCCTCGGGCCAGATCACATCAGATCAGCCTGCTGTGACACCGCTCCACTTCCTGGTCACAGATCCACCAATTAGAGTAATGAGTGTTAGGAGCGCGCTCAGTGCGAGCCCCAGGGGAGTCCTGCTGAACTGACCCCTGAGTGAGAGGTATCTGAGCTGACATCCTGTCAGAGCCCGTCCTCACTGACCGGTCTGAGGGAAAGTTCTCCACCTTGGAGTCCAGTGTGAGGTTGTTAGGCTGCAGCGTGACCATCCAGTTACAGGATCAGGACTAGACATCGAGGTTAGAGACTGACCACGTCCCAACTCTGCTGGAGTCTGCAAGATCTGAAAGTTCAAACATGGATGATCTCATCTGAACACCTCCTCTGATTGGTTGTTTTTCAGAGTGTTTTACTCAAACACACTTAATTGTTTGTATGAGATGGTCAGATCGTCTTCACGCGCTCCGGTTTGACTGACAGCTGCAGACGGACAGCGGTTACGGCTCTCGGTCGTCTTTTCTGAGCCAAACAGGCGTGACTGCAGCGTTTTGTTTGATCAGGAACAATACTGTTTATGCAAGTGTTGGTGTGAGTGTGTTGTCACTTTTAAAACTCAAGGTCGTCACTAAAGTCTTGGTTTATGAAAAAAATCTCATGATATAAAAGATGAGAGAGGAGATGTGGCGCTATTTAAAGACGTGACTGAAAGTTTTCGTCTGAACATGTCGTCCCTGCAGAGGTGCGTCTTATTTCTGCACCCCAGATTTAGTTTTCAGGTTTTGTTTCTCTTTTGTGACCTGCTCAGGGTGTCCGGTCTACCCCGCCCCCTCTCTGATCCGGCTTTCTGCACCTTTAGATCCGCACCATCCTTCCCATTGGACCAATCCCATAATGCATTTGTTGGTTCCCACGGTGACGGGCCCACCTTTCATTGAAGCGGCTGTGAGAAGTCTCGTGCATGGCCTCTGTGCTGCACCACCATGTTTGCTGTGGGATTACCAGACTTTGGTTTTTGGGAAAGGGGGGGTGTAAAGGTAGCCATGGGGAGGACCCCCTGTGGGCCAGGAATGCCGGTCAGGTCAGGAGGGGGAGAGCTGGGGAGGCAGGGGGGACACTCGGGGATGGGGCAGGTGCTTTTGTGAGTCCTGTCAGCCATCAAAGAAACAGGCTGAGCTGAAAAGGTTAGCAAAGGAGAATAATCCCCCCTCCCATCCTAAAGCAGCCCCCCCCTCAGAAATCCTCCCCGCCTCCAGCCTGCACCGACAGACGCTCCATTCTGCTGCTTTTGTCCGTCGTGATTTATTACAGCTGAACACTGAGATGTGTTCACACAGATGTGTCACAATGCACCATAGACTCATAAAAACACTGAAGTTAGTCGAAGGTGAAGAAAAACTAAAAATGCACCAATAAAAGTGAGATAATGATTAAACACTGCACAGTCATCCTTTACAAACAAACTAAAGTTTTTAATTGTCAAAAAATTACTTTCATCCTTTAACTAAAAAATGCACCGAGCATTACTTTCTGAACAAACTTTTAAAAGTTTATCATCTGCACAGAAAAGTTTTTTTACTATTACAGTAAAGTTTATTAGCAAATAAAACATCTTGAAATGCACTAATGTAGTTTGAAAACAGAAAGGAAGCCATAAAAAAGTGCTTATCTCCACTGTCTTAAAATAGTATGTCTCGGTTTCAAACTTGCACCATGATGTTTGTTTCTGCACCCTTATCTGCAAAGAAAGTTACATAAGTTTGTCGACAAGTTTTCCCTCTCAGAAAAGAAAACGTTCACCTAAAAGTTTTGTGTAAAGTTTTAATTGTTCCACCCTTTTGTGGAAAGCAAAATGAAAAATCATATAAAATTGCACCGTCATGGTTTGAAACACTTCCTGTGCCAAAACTCTGAATGATCGTTTTTTATGTTTGATACCTAACCAGGATGAAACAGGAATCCTCTCCTGACTTGATTCTTCACTCTTAAACCAACCACAGGTCAGCTGACGAGTCATCATGGCGACATGCAAACGAGCAAACACTTCGCTGACTCATCACAGAGTTTCAGTTTTGGACCCACGTCTGGAAAGTTTTGAGCTGATCTGAAAATGCGTATTTTGATCAGCAGAACTTTCTGACTCTGTGAAATCAAAGATCCTAAACGCAGAGGCTCCACTCTGTTTTTTTTTATATTTTAACTTCCAAAGAGGGGCTCTTACACTGAAAGGCAGGATAAATGTAAAGTATAATCCCTCTTCCTGTCCGGTCTGGAGCTCCTGTGTTGGGGTTACTGGGGGCTGCCTCTGTGGGATGGAGGTAGGTTGGGTGGATGATGGGGGGTGTACAGGTTGCGTCATGGGACCCGAGGTGTCCCCTTTTGTGCGGCCTGTCAAACGTGGTTAACATGCGGCCATTTATCTCCTGAACCCCCCGGGCGCACAATGGTCTGGGTGAGCCGAGGCTGACGGCGGGAGAGGAAGGGGGGACGAGGGTGAATCAGGGGCTTTAGTTGTTCCCCCCTCCCTCCTCTCTTTCTCTCTTTCTCCCACTCTCTCTTTCTCTCCCTCCATCTTGTTGTCTCTGAGCCCTCTGCCCTCCTCCCTCCTCCCCCCTCCTCCCCTTTGAGGGGGGAGGATGGTCCTGTCATTGTTGGCCTCTTTATTCCCCCCAGGCCGCTCCTCGCTGTGGTGCGGCGTTTATCCGACAAGGTGCTTCAGAATGTCGGCCACCGCTGCCAGACACGTTGGACCTTGTGAATGTGTCACACTGAGCGTGCCCAGGAGCGTCACCGCGGGAACAATGAGGTTGATTGTTGGTTCCCACAGACCCCCCCTCGCTGTGCAGCCTCCATCAGTAACAGTCGTACCTGATAACTCGTCCTTAGATTATCAGGAAACTCAAAAACAGTCATTTAACTATAACTTTATCGATAACCGTCCGGTTTACAGTAACTCTGTTATGATCGGATCAAACATGGCCGCCCTAGATGTGGATCTGATGCTCTGTTGCTCTGTTGCTGTGTGGTTTCTGTGTTTGTTGTTGTGTCTAATCTGCGGTTTGAGTTTTCCGTGTTTGGATTCTTTATTTTACTTCATTTAACAATAAAGTTATTGTTGTCATTTATGAGCCTGTGTTGATATTTTACCGCTCCGTGACAGGGTACAGCCTTGTTGCATAGATAAAAACTAATTTCAGTCATGTTCATCCTGTTTTGATTCTGTTTCTCAAATTTAATTTTCCTGAATCAAAGTCAGTTTTGTGCTTTGAGGTTTCTGCCTCTGATTTTTCTCCTGAGTGGTTTCCGTCTACAGTCAGCCGCTCTTTGGTCGCACATGAGATTTTTTTATCAAGTATTTTCTGGCTGCAGCTTGTTGTGATTCTGTTGAGAAAAAGTCTCAACAAAGGAAAAAGAAAGTTTTTCGAGTTATTCGACATTTAACAGATTACCCATGAAAATAATCATCAGATTTATCATCGGCTCAAACTCTGCTGCCGGGGTGTCTGATGGTGTCAGAGCCGGTCTTGGAGGAGGAGGATGGAGATAAAGCTCTCTTTGATTTCTGGATGAAATAAATAAATCCTCCTCTGGCTCTGAATCTGCAGCGAGACGTGCTCAGGTTTTGTTCTGAGCGCTTTCACTCTGAATACTGTTTCATTGTGTCGGCTGAGACTGCGAGCGGCTCAGCGGCTTGTACTCGCTGGTTCTAACGTGGCAGATAAACCCCCCCAGCTTTGATATCAGCTGCCCCCCCCTCAGCCTGCCAGCACCTGCCAACAGGGAGGTATGCATGCCCCCCCTAACAGGATTATAGTGCTCTGTAATTGATTCATTTGCAGTGAGGGGAGGTGACAGAGCTTTGCAGAGAACAGTTTAGGTAACAAGCGGCCCAGAATCAGCCGACTCCATGTGTCAATTTTATTACATCAGTCCAGATGAACCTGAAAGAACGGCTTTGTGTCCGCCTCTGAATGGAGGTCACTGTGTGTGTGTGTGTGTGTCTGTGTGTGTGTGTGTGAGATCGATGTGAAACAGATGAAGCCTGTTCACACATGGATGATGGCAGCGATGATGATGATGATGATGTGACAGGAGAGCAGGACGAATCAGGTCGGTCGATACCTCGCTCTGGATCCAGTCAGCCAGGGTCAAACATGGAGGTTAAACATGTTCATATGTTTCTGACATGCTACGCGTGGCTAGCATGAGCACAGCTGGTTTAAAACCCAGATCATCCCAAATAATCCAGTTTACAGTCGCTCATCGCTGCAGCGGTCAGAGCGAACATGTTAGGGTTGTTATTGTTATTGTAAACCCTGATGCTAAGCTAAGCTACGCATCTGCCCCTTTAAGAGTCTTTCCAGTCCACCTGAAGCACCCCCCCCCTGCCCCCCTTAACTCCAGACTTCTTAATGACCATGGGAAAAGGAAGCCTGGAGCAACACGAGGTGACCTGGTGGACGCAGCCTGCCCTGAGGTGATCGTGGCGTTTGTGGGGTGTCTCAGGACGTCCCGGTCTGTGCGATAACTACAGCAGACTGAGACAGTAAAGTGACGCTTTCAGCCATGTTTACTGATGAAGATGAAAGAGTGAGGAAGACGAGGAGAAGATGGCTTCCTGTCCTGGTTTCAGTGGCGTCACAATCCTCCTCGGTCCTCAAATCTGGGTTAAATGCAAATTGATCCACGCGATGGCAGACAATAATTACCATCCGACTTCTGTGTACGTGCAGCAGACCAGAAGAGAATCCAATGAGACCTGGATCTGTCTGCTGGGGGGGGCAACAACACAAACAAAGGATGGGAGGGGGTGGGGGGCCTTGAGCCATGTGACAGGTGGAGAAACTCATCACAACAAACTGACCGACTGTATCTGCAGAGGATTAAAATGAATCTGTAATATATCCAGAAAGGCTCCGTTAGACGTCTGTTAGAGGTCTGCTAAAGGTTGAAGGTGTGTTTACGATCTGTGAGGAGGCTGCTATAGGTGTGTTAAAGGTGTGTTTCACCCGTTATGCGTCTCAAGTCTTTAATACGTCTGTTATGTTTCTGTTTACCATCTCAGACTAACTGAGCAGGAGACGCAGTGTTCCTCTGATGGACTTTCAAACTGTTCAAACATGAATTATTGATTATTGATGTCAGCGTACACACACACACACACACACACACACACACACACACACACTGTCTCTGCTGTTTTAGAGCAGATCAGACTCTCAGTTTGTTGATGCTCTCAATCAAACACTCGCCTCTCATGGGAGGAGCCAGAGGTGGCGATGCCCGTCCCCCGAAGTTTGACTAAAGCCCTGTTTCCACCAAGTGTTTAGTGTTAGAAATACCGTAGTCCGTTGATTGCCAGGTTGGTCAATTGCAATATTTTGGGAACAACTTGGCTATTTCAATTTAGCATTCGAATTTTCGATAGGATGTTTATCTTCTGCATTTTTTACTTAACACTAACAATAAGGCCCCGTTTACACGACAGCGTTTAATCTGAAAACACTAAAACGCAGTGAAAACGCTGTAGTAAGCATGCCAGGCCTGTAGGTGGTGCTATAACTGTCTTGTCCAGAAGCCCCTTTTGGTAGATCTCCGCCGAAGTAGTGTTGAGCTGATCATCTGGTGTGTTGGGGAATACTAAGTTAAAAAGTGGAGCAACAGATGCTCATTTTGTTGAAAGACAGTCAGCAGATTCAGCAGATTGAGCAGCACAGGCTCAACACGGTAGCTCACGACGATCGTAACAACGGTACTATTGTCCTGTTGTCCTGTTGTATGCATGAAGCTTGAAGCGGAGTGTGACGTCAGCTTTTCCACTGAAAACGCCAGCTCCCACTCTGGAGGCTGATTTTCAAAAGTTGGCGTTTTAGGTCGGCTGAAACGCCGTTTCCATGAAAACACGAAGCTGAAGCGCAACAAAACGTTTGCGTTTCACCCTAAAACCGTTGTCTTGTTAGCGGCCCCTAAATCATTGCATAGTATCACTAACACGACAAAGGATACTGTCAACATATAAACAAGTCTTTCCTGTAGGCCAGGCCTACACGATATGATGAAATGAGACAAACTGATGCATGAATTGCTATTTTTAACTATGACTATTACAAAAACAGAATATTGAGTAGTTGATTTAATGCATTTTGCTAGAAAAACTAGCATATTGACTTTTGCTGGTTTGACCTGGAAGTTTGAGTACAAGTGACTATATCCCTTCCAGGTCTGCGTGAATGAAACTTTTTCTGCCTTTGCCATTTGAGGTTTCGATTCGATTAATTGTTTAGCCTTAGCTTACACACCGCCTACCAAGAGGGGGCACAATTGGCTGCAAATACGCAAACAGAATCAGGCTTTACCGATCCGAGCATACCAAACTGTGCTGATCCATACTGGACTGCTGAAAAACGGGGCTTCAGACTGAGCTCAAGGCATTTCAAACCCAGATTTGTCAGTGTTTTCCAGACGTGAAACCCATGCCAGCCAATCAGAATGAGCCCCTGTGACGTTTGACAACCAGAAACTCAATTTTTTGGCATCTGATCAAAACCATGACACTGGAATTTTTAAGATTTTCACTTTGGCAGGAGTTTTCAGAAAACATCATTTTTAGCGTATAAAAATTTGTGTGGTCATGGCGTAAGACGGCCTGTGTTGTAAGCGGCTGTTTTATCTCAGACAGAAAAGGTAAATAAATGAAAATCCTTGATGTATCCAAGTATGTTTTATGTAAAAGTCAATGGCCTACTTCATCTACCTCAGTCAGAAAACTTTGGCTCCGCCCCCTCAGACCCGCCCTCTCAAGCTTCCAGTATGAGGAAGTGTTTCTCATAAATCATTTCCATTTCTTATTTTTATAGAATCAAGCAAATAAAGAGATAAACTATCTTTAAATTTGTAGAAAGAAGCGCTAAATTAGTCACTGTGAGTTTCTGAGGCTACTTTTAAGTCATGCACGTGGTCCAACCTGCAAACACCTACACACCTGTGGTATAACTGAAGCCTGTGAGGTCTTTTCTGATTATTTTTCTGTTGTTCATTCTTTTGCACTTATTCTCTTTTTTTCTCCTCTCCTCCCTCGGTCTCCGTCGTGTCTCTGCGCCGGCTCCTTCGTCCTGGCTCCGTCTAAAAGCAGGTAAGAGAGCAGACGAGATAAAAACAAGCAGCTTCCTCTTTTTTGTGTTGACACTGAAGTGTTCTTCAGTCTGAGTCAGTTCCCTCTGCTGTAATCTGCTGACACCAGGTTTCACCCCAACACCTCACACACACACACATATACACACATACACACACACTCACATCTTCCCGTCATGCCCTCTTTTATTTCTTCTTTCACACTTCCCTCTTCTCTAACGTTGCCTCCGTCTTCTGGGGTCTGAAGGTTTATAAGTGGAAACTTTAATCAGGTTTGAGGTTCCCAGTAACTGAGCTTTTATTTTGAAAGAGCCTTTTTGGTCCTGATGAAGTGTTGTAGTTTCTTGTTGTCTCGGAGCCTCTGCAGCTGTGGTCAGGAGGATCATTTTACACAGAGAGAGTTTGATGTTATATAAATCACTTAAAGACGGTTAGACGGAGCAGGAAATGTTTTGTTTTTTTTAACCGTTTGTTTATGAGACGTTGATGTCAGCTGTTTGGTGTTCAGAGCAGAAAAACAGATCATCATCATGAGACGCTGAATCACAACCTCAGGTGTAACAGGTGTTCAGACACCTACACACTCAGGCTGCAGCTCCTGTTGAGTGTGTGTGAGTGTGTGTGTGTAAGCACAGTACACAATAGATTTTCTTCTTCTCCTTCTTCTCCTCTCTGTCTCAGTTCCTCATCTCTCCATCATCCTCTCATCCAGCTGACGACTCTTTCCTCTGCTTTCCTTCAGAGCTCGATGTTTTCAAAGTGTGTGACTGTTTTTAATCCATGTTTTCGCTCCACAAGAAGAAAAATAGAGATTATAAAAAGAGAAGGAAACACGTTAAATAAATGAAAAATAAAAATAACATCAAGAGAAAAATACAAAATGTCTATGAAATGTAAAGCTCCTTTGATGGTTTAAGAAGTAAAGGAGAACCAGGGTTGATCCCTGAGGAACACCACGGATTATACTTGAAGATTATCAATCCTAAGAGAAAAATCTGAGATTATATCAATTTATAGTCTTAATACAAAGCAAGATTATCAGTCCTAATTTACATTTTAACCATAATCTGAGATTATTTCAGATGATTAATCCTAATTTACAGTAAAAGTATAATCTTAAAATTTTTAAGATTAAAAAAAAATCTTGATTCTGAGATTATTCCAGATTATAAATGACAATTTACTGATTTTTTTTTAACCTTGATTTACAATAAAAAATCAATAAAAAAAACTATAAACCAAAAATATTTTGGATTTTTATTCGTGATTAACTCTTGAACTGTAGCCTGAGATTAATCCAAAATTTTAATCCTAATTTTTACTAAAAGAACATCATTAGAAACTAGTTTTAATGAACTTAAAATACACTTTTTATCTTCTTTGCTTCTTTCCTTCTCCTTCTTTTCATTCTGAGAGTAGGGATGGGAACCTTTCACATTTGAAACAATATGGTACCCGATGCCCGATTGGTACTTTTTTGGTTTTATGTGGTAAAAAATATCAATTTGTTTAACAATATATATTTTTTTAATTTAACATATTTATTCCTCAATTTATAATCTTGCAATTCTGTGTTCATGTCTAGCATGGAAAATCCCCTACTCTTCCACTCCCTCACAGTCACAAGGATGCATTCAGGTACCTAAACATGGTACCTTTTGATTTAACATGATTTGGTACCTGTTACTTTTGACAGAATTTGGTCGATACCCTAAAAAGTACCTAATTCAGTACCCATCCCTACCTTAGAGGGTGTTTGATGAAGGGCTTTTATTTTGAAGGAAAGTAAAAAGGGACTTCTAGTCTGCTCCTCTGGGCGTTTGACTGACAGATGTACCGATGATTTGAACCCCTCCACTCTTATCAATGTAACAAAAGAAAAGAGCATTGGTCATCAGCAATATTTTACTAATTAATGAATCAACAACAGAATGACTTAGTCCGACGCTGCAACTACAACTTGATTTGTCAATAACTCCTCATTATTTTGTTTGTAAATGTCATAAAATTGTCGTAATATGTCTGTTCTGTTTTGTACATTGGGCCCTGTAGCTGCAGTATCATTGTTTCCTTCTACCCAGCAGCACACTCGTCATTTTTACACCCAGCGCCCATGTTGTGTAAAGAGAGAGTGAACTTTCTGGTGCCCATGGGTGTGTCGGTCTTAAAATAAGGTGTGGTCAGGCGCTGCTATCTTGAGGACATAGAAAACATCTGTGTCTGAGACCAACAAAAACCTGGTGTAACGAAATAAATAGAGCTGTGCTTTCCTGATATTTAGAGGACATATTGTGCAGCTCATCTGCTCATTTGTAAGCAGAAAGTATAAACACTAACACACCTGTCTGTTGGATCACCTGGCTCTTTAAGGGAGTGAGAGCAGATGACCCACATCATGTCGTTGAATTAATGAGGGGCTTAATCCAGCCTCTTTGGGCCCTGCACATAGCGCCTAGATTGTACGACGCTTAGCAAGAGACGTGACAAGATTTCATTAATTCATAAAATATTTAAATTTGATTTGTTTACAAACAATCAATCTGAGCATTCAATAAATAAAACATAACTATCAGCACACACATTAACACACACACACACACTCAGCCTTACCCACATAGCTGAGTGACCTCGTGGTAACATTCCTGCAGGTTTCTAAAGGGAGGAGCACAGTGTGTGTGTGAGTGTGTGTGTGTTACAGTGTGTTACAGTGTGTTTGGGTGTGAAGACTAAACCAGGGATGGCAGCATGAGTCAGGAATGAACGACGACAGAGGCTTTCTATTTCAGGACATCTGACACACACACCTCTAATAACACACACAAACACACTCTAATGCAATAATGCATAATCACGCATACAGACACACACCTGACACAGCTGCTGTGAGTCTCAGACGTGCCCACAAACAGGGATGAAGAGGAGGGTCAGTAGAGAAGAGTAAACTAAAACTAACGCCACATTAATAACACAAAACACACTTTTTATGAAGCTCATAAAACCTGACACGGTCAAACAATCGAGTCCTGTGTGTGTGAAGGAAACAGGTTCAGATCCTCACCGCTCCAGGACGGCTGAGGAGGATGGAGTAAAGAGTGTACGGGGTGAATAGAAGAATGAGTGAATGAATGAATGAATGAATGAATGTCCAGCCGCCTGTCACTGTAAAGTCTTTAAACTCAGCATGCTGTAGCTTCAGTCTCTTTGTCATTGCTCACGCTCACTGTGTCAACACAAAAGGACCAGCCTTTATGACCCAGGCCTGCTGGGCTGAAGGAAGCCCTCACCGCGGCCCCCCTCGCCTGCAGGTTCAGCCTCATAAAAACAGAAGTGTTTATTATTGGTCAGGTAATAAAGGCAGTTATTGAGTAATTTCAGGAAGTAGACCATCCCTCCTCCTCCTCCTCTCTGCTGCTCACTGACATGTGAGCGTGGAACAGAACACATGACCACCGTGGCTCAACGACCTGAGGGGTGAAAAACATCATCCTGTTGAGGGATTGTTGCTAAGGTAGAGAGTAAACTTTAATCCTACAGAAACAAACATGAAATCCGTCTGAACTCAGAACAAAAGTTTCCATCATCGAATGATGTGTTTGGAACGCTACAATGAGACGGTGTTGAAGATGATGATGATGATTATGGTGAGAATGGTGATGATCATAATGATGTTAGTTATCATTGTGATGTTGGTGCTGATAATAAGAATAAGGGTGAAAATAATGATGAAGAGAATCATTGGAATGATGATGATGATAATGAAAATGAGATTAAGGATGAAGATGATAATGATATGACGATGATGATAGCAGTAATGATGATGATGATGATAAGAATAAGAATATGGATGAAGATGATAATGATATGACGATGATGATAACAGTGATGTTGATGATGATGATGATAATGAAAATGAGATTAAGGATGAAGATGATAATGATATGACGATGATGATAGCAGTAATGATGATGATGATGATAAGAATGAGAATATGGATGAAGATGATAATGATATGACGATGATGATAGCAGTGATGATGATGAACATGGGAATAAGGATGAAGATGATAATGATGAGGATAATAAAGATGATGACGATGATGAGAATGGGAGTAAGGATGAAGATGATAATGATATGACAGTGATGATAACAGTAATGATGATGAGAATGAGAATAAGAATGAAGATGATCAGAAGGATGTTGATTAGCATTTTGATGTTGATTCTGATGACAAGAATAGGGATGATGATGATGATGATGATGAAGACAGTCATTGAGATGAGGATGATGGAAAAGGGAACAAGGATGAAGATGGTAACAATGGAGAATGATGATGATGATGATGATGATGATGATGATGATAATAATGATGATGATAAAGATGATGATAATAATGAGAATGATAATGTCGAAGATGGTGATCATTATTATCTTATTTTGATGTTATGATGGTAGGTGGTAAAAGTTTGAATGATGATATGATAAACTGAGATGATAATGATGATGATGAAGATGATGATGATGATGATCATATGATAATGATAATGATGATGATAGTGAAGATAATTGCGATGATAATCATAAAGATGATTATGATTTTGATGGTAATGTTAAGGTCGATGATAATTACTATAATAGGAATAAACTGAAGATGCTGCTGCTGATGGTGATGATAATGATGATGATGATCATGAAGAATGTTGTGATTAAAATGATGTTATTAATTAAGATAATGATGATATGATCAAAATGATGTAATTAATTGAGATAATGATGATATGATGATGATGACGATGATAATAATGAGTATGATAATCTACATTCAGATGAAGATGATAGTGATGATAATGAGGACAATGAGGATTATTATGGTAATGGTGATGAAGACCATAATAATGATCATAACAAAACTGCAAATAACTAAGAAGAATGTAGTGGCTATATGTAGATATAAATAAAATTGATGAAGATTTTGACGATATGATGATGATTATTATGGTAACGAGGATGATGATGATGATGATGTACATCAAGATGAAGGTGAGGATGCTGATGCTGGCGCTGAATATGGTTCCAGGTTGAGCTGTCTGCGGTCTCCACTTCCTGTTATGTTAACCTTTAATGTGTTGTTGAGCTCTGATTGGCTCTGGTGGTTTCTTTCTTCTTCTGTGGTTGTTAAGCGTGTGGTCAGTAGGGAGCAGGAAGCAGCTGAAGAGTTTACTGGCAGAGAGAGCAGAGGGAGCGATCCCGACCTCAGGTCTGTCCTCAGTGATGGTTTATTTCATGAGACGCCATCACAGACCTGAACACGACGATTTGAACGTTACTTTTTTAAACTGGTCGATCAATGAGTTGACGCTTCAGCTGTTTAAGTCTTTATTTGTGTAGCGCCAAATCATAACCAACGTTATCTCAAGTTTTTAAAATCTACTCAAATATCCAAAAGGACACTCTTTTTTTCTCTTTTGTAGGTTGTTTCAGGTTATGTTGTTTTCAAGAGGTTGTCGTAGGTGATGCGTGTTGTTGTTGGTTGTTGCGGGGTTGTTTAAGGATGTTGAAGGCTGTTGTAGGCTGTTGCCATGGCGTGGTTATTAGGTGGTTTCTTTGTGAATGTCTTAACATATGGTGATTCAGGTCTGCAGCTGAACTTCTGCTTTTTTAGAGTGTCATAGCTGTTAAAACAAACTAACATCTTTACATGATGGAAGATTAGACATCTTTAGTAGATCAGACTGTGAATGTGTGCAACGGGGCAGGTTTGGATGCATCTGCAACGTGAGAAGGCCCAGACTGTTCGAATACGTTTTTGGATGTCTGATAAACTTAATATAAATCTGAAATCACCTCTTCAAAACCAACAGTTTCTTTTGTGCTAAAGCTAGCTCTGCCTGCTACATCTTGATCTCTTCATTGTACCGTAGATGTGAAGGTCACTTTCAAGGTGACTCAGAGATTTCAAACTTGAGGACTTGTTTCCTCCTCTCTAAAAAAAAATCATTATTTAAATGATTAGATAATAAAAAATCCCATATTCTTCATCCTTGTTTATTGCAGCTTGAATAACTGTTGTATAAAAATGATATGAAAGTAAGATCTGTGTGGTTTTAGCGCTAAATGTCAGCATGCTAACTGAGGTGTTTCTGATAACTGTTTACTGCTCGATATAAAAAAAGCTCCAAAAGTTTTACTTTCCGTAAACTGACGGTTAATGTGTGAGAGTAAAAACTGATGACAGCTGCTTTTCCTCTTCTCCTCCTGTTTTCCGGTGTGTGTGTGTATGTGTGTGTGTGTGTGTGTCCGGCTGCAGGTTGTGGACACACTCTGGTCTTGTGAGTCAAAGTTAAAGTTTGTCCATCAGCAGTTTCACTTCTTCATCTGTTCCAGGAACGGATCCATGTTACCTCTAATGTGAGGCAATACCTGACTGTGTGTGTGTGTGTGTGTGTGTGTGTGTGTGTGTGTGTGTGTGTGTGTGTGTGTGTGTGTGTGTGTGTGTGTGTGTGTGTGTGTGTGTTAATTAGCGCGGTTTAGCTGTGGGAGGGCCCTGTTGCCAATCAGGAGCCAGCTGTGGGCGTGGCTTTTTAACTTGTTTTATATTTAACGAGTCGGTCAGCTGTTGTCATGACAACCACATGGTGCTGTCAGTAAAGTTGGCGCCAAGTACTGGGTTGTCTTCTGTGTCTGGTCCTTAGTGGGTCTACAGGGTTGGGATTGTGTGCTGAAGCAGGAGCAGATCCAGACTCACCTGGACCAGGACTAATGTGGTCAGACAGAAGAACGGACAGAAAATTTTAAGCTTCAATCTGACACTCAGAGATGAGACAATCACATGTTTTGTGACAGTTTAGACTGTATTTTTGATTACAAAACGTTTCTAAATATTTTATTTTATTTTATTTGTATGTTATTTTTTTTATTTTTTTTGCTAGTTAACGCCAGACAATGGGAATTTTTTATTTTTTTCCCCCCCATTTTCTTTTATTATTATTTTTGTTTCAAAGCTTTACAGGTGTATTTCATCCAGTGAGTTCGTTAGGAAACAGAACCATTTCATTAAAGTAATTGCAATGCATAAGTGTAATAATATTTAGAAAATAATGTTTTAAAATATTTTTAAAAAGTTTGAGATTTATATATATATTTTTTAATTTATGAAAGATGTGTTAATAGTTTAAAAAGATGCTTTTAATTTTATTAATTATTCTAAAGATTTTAAAAGTTTTAAGAGTTTCAAAAATGTGTGAAATAGTTTTACACTTTTACAGTTTTATAAGAAAGATTTTTTAGAGTTTATAAATTCCAAAAGGATTCAAAGTTACTGAATGTTTTAAAGTTGGTAAATTATTTTAAAGATTTTAAAACATTCAAGAATTTTGAAAATATGTTCTACGGATTTTAAAACATTTTTAAGTTTTTTAAGTATTTATAGAGGCATCTAGAGTTATAAAGGTTTTAAAGATATTTATATATTTTACAAAATGTTTAAAAGATGTTTTAAAGATTTCATAATGTTGTAGAGTTAACAATTTGTTTTTAAGGTTATCAAGAAGTTTTAAAGACATCCATATATTTCAAGTTTACAAAATGTTACATTACTTTATTAGAAATGATTTTTTTTATAAATGAGAAAATGTCTAAAATTCCTCTAAAAATGTTATAATTTCTAAAGTTTGATCAGTTGAAGTCTGATCACCTGCAGACATGAATAATTGTGAAGTTTTTCTTCATCATTTCACAGATTTAACATCTCCTCTTCTCCTCCTGTGTAAAAATTCAAATTCTCCCACCTGGGAACATGAATAATTCAAACTCTCTGGATCTGCCCCCCAGAGAGGCTGCTGGGTTTAAAACTCAAACTGTGTGTGAATCCATTATTCACACCTACAGTCTGACTCTGACTTCAGGCAGCCTACTTTTATATAAAGGACAGCCTAACACACACACACACACACACACACATACACACACACTGAGGATGATGATGATTAATTGAGGTGTTACAAGGAAAGAATAAGTTTGAAGAGCTTCAAAATGCATGTAGAACAAGATCCAGAGCTTTATTTTTTAATTCTGCACCTTCAACGTCTGCAGGATAATCCTTTATTAATACACACACTCTTTCACACACATACACACAGACACATGAACAGTTGAACTGACTTTTTGTGTTGTGAAACAAAAAGACAAGAAAAGTCACGAGTTGTTCACACCTCTGACCTCCTCTGACACATCCAGTGTGTGTGTGTGTGTTTGTAAGAGTGTGTGTGTGTCAGGTCTTATCAGGGCACAGCAGCCATGTTTCACGTACTTTTCTTTCTGTAATCAGAGGTGGAGGTGAGAGATCGGGGCTCTAACCGTCACCCTGCTGCTGATAGGGTTAACGTCTCAGGTCTGCAGCAGAAGCAGCTTCACACTCAGACTCAGAGATCTCCTCTTCCTCCTCTCTGCTAATCAAATGGAGCTGCTGATTAGGAGCTGTGAAAACACTGAGGTGAACTGATGAAACCTTTGTTGCGCTCAGGCCTCGGGTGTGTGTGTGAGTGTGTGTGTGTGTGTGTGTGATTCTCTGCAAACTTCACATCCAGATAAGTGAGTTCTTTCATCCTGACGGTCAGTGGATGTGACAGGCGCTCAGGAAACAGTCTGTTTTACACATGAGTGACTCAGCTGTGATCACATGGGAGCTCTTTGTTTCAACGCCAAAACATTTAGAGCTCCCCCTACTGACTGTCTGCAGAATCGCTCCTTTATGTTAACAAGTGGGGCATGGGTCAAACTGACTCATTTCATTCCTATGAGTTATTTAATGCCATAAAAAGAGGGTTATGTGCAGGGCTGCAACTCAGATTATTTTTGATGTCGACTAATCTATCGGTGATTTGTTTGATTGGTTGATTAATCACGATTATTTTGTGTTTCAACTTAATTTGGCCTTTAAAATGTGCAGACCTTCAAAATTCAACCTGTGTGTTGCATTTTCACTGCATTTACCCTTAGGTAGGTTCTCTCCTCTGATTGGTCAGGCCTGTGTCATGTGAGCAGGGAACAGAGAAATTAAGTTGTTGTTCCCAGCAGGGACGGAGCCAGAATTTCAATTTTGGGTGGGCCAAACCAATTATGGGTGGGCCTTAAATTACAAAAGTTAGTAAATAACTATTACTATCCTTTAATATTTGATAAAATGTTCGTGCACCAGACTGCACCGCCTCAACTTTCCATGTATTAACAGCTGTTGGAGCAGCAACATTAACCACAGTTAAAGAAAAGACAAAAATCCACAGTCTTTATCAAAATCATTCTTATGTACTACCAGTATAACATGAGGCTAAATGATTCATTGTTTTTTTTTACCAGCAGGCTAAAAATTGTCAAACTTGGCTCATTTCATAAAGGCAGGGCATCTAACAATAACAAACCGAGCGTAAAGTGAGATGATTTTATGATATTCCTCTTCAAAACTGTTTTTTTTTTAAAACAAATGAAGAAAAAAAAATTCAAAGAAAAGTTTGAGGTGGGCCTGGGACAGTTGGGCCCACCCGTAGACTGTAAAAAAAATGGACGTCCGCTTGCTCGGCTCGAAGTGAGGTCGCCACAAAAACTGCTCCCCCTGGTGGCTGGCTGTAGTATAGGTTAAAAAATCCATCTTCCCAGCCATTTCAGATGGGCTGTGGTCAAACTTTAAAAAATTAATACACTTTGTAGAAATGTTTCTCACGTCCGATTGTTGTGGTGATTTCAAGATATAATTTGGCTGTCTTGTATTCAAGTCCTCTTTTTTGGAAAAGTAACGTTTTCATTAGTTACAAGAGGTTAAAAACGAGGCTTTGTGTGACATTTAACGATGATTGACAGCTGCTGTTCTTGCGTATTTTTTTCGGGGATTGTAAAATATGTCGGGAGGTAGAGTCAAGAAGTGATTAGACTCTTGAAAGAAAAAAAAAATATTATTTTTGTCACCCAGCTCCACTCAGATTCTCCCAGAATCCCTCATCGTCTGTACTGCACAGACTCTGGCTGCACAACCGCTACAATGGTGACTGCTTATTAGTGACTTTGGGCTTGTTTTCCAATGTTTAGTTGCTCATTGAGGCTTGCTTTGCTTTCTGTATGATCCCACCTGACTCTTTTCCATAGTCAACGTAGTCAGTTATGTTGACTAATGGTTGCAGCTCTGATTGACAGCTCTGTTGACCAATGAGGATGCACCAATATGAATATTTAGGCCAATACCGATATCGGATACTATTATTGCTAATCTGTCCGATAATGGATATTTAACAATATCAATATTGGAAAAAAAATAAAAAATAAAAAACAATCTGAGATGATGTGTTGATGTAGCTCAGAGAGAAAGAGCAAAGTGATAGTGAGAAAAGACGACCATGGAGAAGATTAAAAAAAAAAGTATGTTTTGTCTGTTTTTTGGATCAAAACAGGAAGAGAAACATAAAAGAAGAGAGTGCACTCTTCTTAGGTAGTTTTGGTGTTTACACAGTTAGAGAAAACAAGATTATTTGGGTCTGGAAAGATCATTCTCTGAAAATGGCCGGCAGCTAATGAGTAAACATCGGCTGATACCGATTTATTGTGTATTCTTACTTTTCATGGCACACACCTGTGTTACAACCAGCTAAAATATTTGTGAAGTTTGGCAGGGATCTCTGAGGTTATCTGCTGCAATGTCATGCTTGGAGGGGTGTGTGTATGTGTGTGTGTGTGTGTGTGTGTGTGCGCAGCAGTAAAGGTGGACGTCCGCTTGACACTTTCAAAGAGGAACCAATACTCGCCTGTCTTTTTTTAATTGTCACACCGTCAACAGATAATACACACACACACACACTCTCCGGGGAATGTTTGAGAGACTGACAAACAGTTTTTTCTAGTTTATTTTGAGATCTCTTGTTTTGTCTCCTTGTCTCCTTCACATAATTGCATCCTACCTTCCTTGTTTCGGCTCGCCTGTGTATGTTTTTGTGTTTCTTTGTTTGTGTCGAGTTGTTCTGTTAATCCCTCCGAGGGCGAGTCACACCGCAGATCTCTTCCCCTCCCGACTCTGTTGCTGTCGCTCGCGCGCTCTGTGCAGCAGCTGGATGCGGAGCCTGTAATTACACATCAGCCTGCCAACAGGTCGCCCATGGAAACTCTCCCTGCCTCTCCTCCCCCCCCTGTCGTTGAGGGATCCTCTCCGTTCTTAGACGGTCTCTGCATTCCTCAGTAAACATCAGTTTGGGCTGCCAGAGCCTCGCTGTGATCCCAGACCTCTCCGCTTCACTTTCTCTTCATGTTTCCTTGAGTTGTTTCGTATTTTAGATTTTACAGCTTGAATTCTTTTCACATTTTTATAGAGCTTTTCATGATCCTCAACGGTGAGGTCAAAATGAGGTCAAGGGTGAAGGTCAGAGAGGATTAATTTAGAGTTTTAAGGTGAAAATTCTCTGACTCTGCTGATTGGTTTCCGTCAAGTCAGGATAAACTCTCGTTAGGAAAGGACAGAAGGATACAGGAAAGGAAGGATGACAGTGTGACTCACTTTGAAGTAAAATAAGAACCAATAATGGTTTAACAGACGGAGCGTCCATAAATAAAAGGCCACATTTATAGTCCGTCTGTATAAATCAGGAGTGTGTGTATGCATGTGTGTGTGCATGTGTGTGTGATTCACTTCCAGTTCTGAGCCGCTAGGCAGCGTCCTCATTTCCTCTGCAGCTCCTGTCTCACCTACTCTCCTCCCCTCCTCCCTCTGTTGTTCGCTCAGGTGATCTGCTCTCAGGCGAGACACAGGCACACACACTCACACACACACACACACACACACACATACAGACAGAGCAGGTTTGATCTCTCAGTGTGTGTTAGCGAGCTGCAGGAGGAGGACGCAGCACCTGAACCTGGACAGATCTGACGGATTATTTTAAACCTAATCTGGATTATAATCGATGATTTCTACCTGTAAAAGGAGCTGGATTATCACCTCTTACTGTGCACACCTGGATAATATTTAAACCTTTATGAACATAGAGGTTAAGCTCCTAAGCTCCGCCTCCTTTGATCTGGATCTGTGGAATTTTTCAAACGGAGAGCTGTGATTGGCTGCTGAACCCTGACCCTCACGTTAAGGTTTGAGTTAATTTGATATTTTTTGATCTGTGATGGAATAAAAAATAATCTGTGATCAAGCAGAAGAGAAAGTCTTTTCTGCGTCTTCTGTATTTTAGCGTTGCACCTGCTCGGGCATCTGAAGTCTGTCTACATGCTGGGTTTTAGACTCTGTGGTCCTCAGCATGAGGGCGCAGACCCCTCAGGGGACACAGCATCCATCAGAGCTGAGATTTATTGGACTAGTTGGTGTGTTAAGGTGCAGAGGCATCTTTTTTGTGTCATTTAAAGGTGAAACTGCAGCATTAATAAGCAAAACTCAGGAGTGAAAAAACCTGGGAGCACATGTGCATCAAACACCTAGTGGTGTGTGTGTGTGTGTGTGATGGAGGGAGGGATTAATGTGTCTTTGTAACACACTCTGTTAGAGGAGGAGGGTGGGGGGGGGGTGGCTCTGTCGCGCTCGGACATAAAGAGGAAACATCATCAGGCCGACATCGAGCTGATCGCTGCACACACTCATCAATAACAGGATATAAAATGTGTGTGTGTGCCGGTGTGTGTGTGAACAAAATGGTGGACATGTTTTCATATGGGCGGCTGAGTTGCCCCCAGTGACATCTGCCTCTCTGCGGTCATGTGACCTCGGCAGGCAAACAGCCTGAATGGCTTTTGTTTTGTTGTGAGGGTGGGGGGGGGGGCTGTATGTCCGCCTGCTGCTCATCGGCCAATCAGAGAGAAGATACACTCCAATAACCCCCTGCTTTAAACTCTTGGACCACCTTAAAGTTTTAAGGAAGACTGGTTAATTGTTGCAGAAACACTTAATATCAAGACGACATGAAGTGACCCAATCAGGTGTGTGACGTGTTGGAGGGTTGAGATCTGTTTGGTAGAAATTCAGCATCATGTGAAGGTTTGACCGACACGTTTTGGATGCTACTGAAGCTGTGTGTTCGTAAAGTGTCACAGCTTTGATTTCAGAGTCACACTCTGTGGTAATCATTGTTTCGGTTCGTTTTGTGTCGTCCAACCTGATTTTCGGCTTTATTTGAAGCGTTTCCTCCTCAGACCCTGAAAACAGAAACACACAGCCATGTGAGTTTTGTAGTTTTTGTTACCAGTCAAGTTTGTAGTCCTGGATGTTCTTCTTCTGTGTTTTTTTTTTTTTTTAAACGTGTGAATCTGAAGGAAGTAAACATTTCTCTTGCTGCTGATGAGGTCACACACTCTTTCAGCCAAAAGGCAAACAGCACAATGACTGCAGGGGACAGGGGTGTGTGTGTGTGTGAGTGTGTGTGTGTGTGTGTGTGTGGAGGGAGGAAGGGGGGGGTCAGGGTGTTATTAGGGCGGTGGTAAAGTCCCTGAGTGAGATCATATTATACTCCAACATATACCTTAGACCACACAGCGAGCACTCACATCTCACTTTCAGCTCTTTCTTTTCCTCCTCTTTTCTTCTTTGTGTGTTTTTGATCACACAGGGCATTACCACCACCACCCCCCACCCCCTCTTCCCTAAATCCCCTCGTCACACCTCTTATTAAAGCCCGTTTTGTCCCACGCCCTCCTCCCCCGCCCCGGCTCTTGGTATTCAGCCCAGGTCAGCAGATTTCGGCCCGGCCCACCGTGGCTCCCCTTTTTAATTTGCACCTGTTGCGCAGTTGTCGGGGGTGGGGGAGGAGAGGAGGGGAGGGAAGGGGGCTGCAGACAAAGATCATATTATGAGACAGATATGCAGATAATCTGTGCGAGGACGGGAGAAAGACAAGCTGAGGCGCTTATTTCAACACTCTGAAAACATGGGAAGGTTTAGAGGAGACGAAACAGAAACGCAGAGACAGACGACAGAAAGACAGAAACATTCAAGATAGAGAGTTGGAGACGGATCACGTTGGCCCAAACAGACCCATGAAATATCTTTTTATGTGGACACGCAGCTGAATAAAACAGGCTGAACATCCTTCTATCTGATTCCCATGATGTCATCCTGCTGTTGGTTTAAACTCCGCCCCCAAAATCATAATATGGCAACAACAACTGAAAAGGCTCACCACAGACCTGCAGCTGGAGCACACACACACCTCACACACACTGTAATCACTCTGTACACAAAGTCCTTACATGTGAGTTTTTTATGGTGTTCAGAGCACAGTGGTTAGTGGTTGGTGTCCATGTGGGCGGAGCCACTGTCAGCGCCAAACTGCTGATATTCTGTTATGAAATTGAAAAATTGATCAGAAAAGATCCACGATGGAAAACAGGATTCAAAGCTCGACTGCAGCTAACGTTTACCTTCGTGATAACTCAGTGACTCCTTCTTCATCTTTTATTTTAAAACAGGAAGTGAAACTTTGGCGTCTCGAATTCCAGTTATAAGAGTGTTTACTTTTAGAAAAGAAAAACCCAGATTAGCATCGTTGGTTTGTTTTTATCAGAGGGACTTCCTCATGCTTCCTCTTTTCTTTCTATTTCCAGACAGTTTTTGACCCCTGCTGTGTTTCTGTTTCAGTGTTAAACTACGAGAATGTGGTGGAGACGGGGTCAGAGACCGACGAGGAGGACAAGACTCTGGTCTCTGAAGACGGCAGCCTCACTAATGGAGGAGGAGGAGGAGGTGGAGGAGGTGTTGGGGATGAGGAAGAGGCGAGCAGTCCGGTTGGAGTTCCAGCTCTGGAGGTGTCGCCCCGGGTCGCTCATGCCCTACTGTCCTACCAAGAGTCCTCTGAGGGCCAGGACCAGAACCAGAATCACTGCTGGAGGCTGGGAGACATGGACACACACCTGAACAGCTCAGGTGAGTCACATGACTGCAAATGTAAGAAAAGTCTGAAGAGGAAGAGGAGGATGAAGAACTGATGTGTCTTCTCTGTCTCTCAGATGACAGGAAAGAGGACTATGAACCTTTGGGTCTGGAGGCAAACGGAACAGGTGAGATCTTCTGATACGGCAGAATTATTCAGTCAGTGAAGGCGTCCCTCAGGGCTGCGTTCAGGGTCCTCTGTGTTTTCTTTCTAGAAAAGGAAACACAGAGGCACTGAATGCTGATTTCTCCCATAATCCTCCTGTCCCTGAACTAAGGTTATAATAGTTTTGGATTTGTCATTATAGTTTAGTTTTAGTTAGTTTTGACATTTTATTTTCCATTACAGTTAAGTTTTAATTAGTTTTAGAGCAGGCATTCTAGTTTTTATTTAGTTTTGAATTTTGCAACAAGGCTTAGTTTTATTTTAGTTTTATTTTAGTTTTAGTTTAGTTTTAGTTTAGTTTTAGTTTTCATACCTTATTAACCAGCTGCAGGATTCAAAAAGGTCAGAGTAAATATTTTGTGATACTGTTTATTTTCAAGTCCAACATAGTGCTCACTGCTCAGTCAATGCTGATACTAAACTGTTGGCTGCTGCCTCAAACACAAGAAAATAATATAAACTTAATATAAAAATATCAACATAAACTATATAAAAATAATGGTAACATAAACTACATAAAAATAATAAAAACATAAACTATATAAAACAATATAATATGAGCTTTTATAATTAGAAACTTGGACTCTGTAACAATAAAGTCAGAATCACATGCAGTTAAACTATTACAGATGCTCTGATTCTTTCCTCTTTTATGTTTTGTCGCAGCACAGCGCACAGCCAGTCAGTGCAGTAAACAAGCACGTCCCAGTACGTCGCTGTGATGGTGCTGTGCGGCACTGACAACTACCGAAAACTGTCGTAAAATTGGTTGGGAAAATGTGTCCGATTAATTTAAATCCTAAAGGCTATTAATATTTTCAAAAACTATAACTAAGGGAATTTTTCTATAATTTTAGTTAGTTTCAGTTAGTATTGTGAACACAGGATACAGTTTTAGTTTACTTATCGTTTTTGTTTTTTTTTATAGTTTTTATTAGTTTGAGTTAACTGCAAAGTATTTTAAATTTTAGTTTTCCTTTTTAGTTTTGTTTAAGTTAACTAGTATAACCTTGCCCTGAACTCATCATTGGTGTGTTTTCTGTGCCCAGGGAAGCGACTGGAAGGCGTCTGCGAGCTGGACGATTACTTCCTGAAACGGAAACTGGAGGATAGCGAGAGTCACCCGGCAACAATCGCTGAGTACCTGCAGCGCAGCGACACTGCTATAATTTACCCAGAAGCCCCTGAGGAGGTAACACGATTGGGAACGCCTGAGGCCATCGGACAGGATGAGAATGAACACGGTGAGGGGGTGGAGCCACAAAAGGGCGGGGCCAAACGTCTAAGAACACCCGGTCATGGTGTGGAAACAACTTTTTCTTGACTTTCTTTGACCTCTGACCTCTGTCTTCGTCTGCAGACCTGCTTTCTGGTACACCTGATGACTTCGCCCAGCTCCTCACCTGTCCGTACTGTGACCGCGGGTACAAGCGTCTGACATCCCTGAAGGAACACATCAAATATCGCCATGAGAAGAACGAGGAGAGTTTCAGCTGCCCGCTGTGTGCCGACACCTTCAGCCACCGTACACAGCTGGAGCGTCACATGACCACACACAAACCAACCAGAGAGCAGGTACGCACTACTCCCCAGCTTCCCCATCTTTCTTCTCTCTTCTCCTGACATCAGATGAGTAAGCAGATCTCACAACTGTTTCTCCTCTTTAAGAAGAAACAAGATCAGACTCTAAAATCTGATCCAGGCGTTGTCCTTCATCAGTTAACAGCAGCTAACAGAGCTCAGTGTGTGTCTGTTATCTGATAATGTTTCCTGCACACGCCTCAGCATCTGAAACTCACATCACACTCCGCACACCATCATTCAATCATCGACGGCACCCTCCTTATCATTATCATCATCATCATCATCATTATTGTCACCACGTTTCCTGTGCTCGGCCTGCCAGCTCCTTCATACCTGATCCCCCAACACCCCCAGCCCCTCCTAACCAGCAGCAGATGGTCTGAAGAATCATAATCCTCTAATGACTTTAGCGCCTGTTTATTTGTGTACTTCCTCTGAATTAAAGTGTTAAAGAGAGACGAGCAGAGAAAAGAGGAACCAAATCTGTCCTGTCATCACACACACACACACATTCACACACACACAAAGACGGTAGAGCAGAGGAGGTGGACTCCTTCGGTAACTCTCTGTTTGAGGTTTGTTCGTAGAAAGTGATGCAGCTCAGCCTGACACACTGACATTTGGAGGAGTGCATTCAAACAGTTATTCCTCCTTTCTGCTCTTTGAAACTTTTTTCTGAAGCATCCATCTTTGTTTTCGTGTTTTCAGAAAGCAGCTCAGTTTTTAACAAGCTTCAGGGGCTTGAAAATGTCAATGCAATATCTTAAAATAACCTTAAAATTGTTTTGAGCTGGACGACTGATGCTCGTACCAAAGCGCTCTTCCTCTAAATGCTCCCATCACTTCTCCGACTGGACTTTCAGAAACCATCCTTTGCATGTCAATCCAAAGGATAAGATTAACTTTTTACAGTCCATGCATGTGTGAGTGTGTGTAGGTGTGTGTGTTTATGTGTTGATTTGCATTTCAAACAGTGGGAATGTACCTCCACACAGACAGTTACCTCTGCTCAGCCCACACTGTGAAGAATCTGTCAGGCCGTCCTTTCTGAAAACTATTAACTTCCCCCATCAGCTCGTCTTGCTGGCTCTCTAATCTGCTCAGAGACTCCCACTCGTTCTCCATCTCACCATCATCTCTCTGTTTGTTTTCTGTCAGCAGACGCCGCTGCTCGGCGAAGCCGCTGGAAACCGCAAGTTCAAATGCAGCGAGTGTGGAAAAGCCTTCAAATACAAACATCACCTGAAGGAGCATCTTCGAATTCACAGCGGTGAGTCGTCCCTCCCCCGACACGCTGTCTGTCTCATCTCATAACTCATCAGCCCGATCCACACGGTGACTCATGACATTTTATGACGAGTCAGTCGACCTGTTTCTCTTATAAGAGTCAAAACCGAACTGAAACAGAAGAAAACTTTTCTTTGAATACAGAAAGAAAACCAGGCTTTATCTTTCTGAGTAGATCTTCCTGAATGATTCATATCTACACGCTCACGTCAAATCACTCTCCATAATTCACTCCAACACCGCTCTCAAATATTGACTGATAGATTTCACAAACAGCCTGGATAACAACTGAATAAAGCTATTATTATTATTATTATTACACATGTACCACCTTCTGTGTTAGCAGGCTAACATGCTAGCCCTGCATTAGCTCATAAAAGTTCAGCTTTAGGTCGATGTTTGACACTAGTGAATAATCAGGAAAATCAAACTTGCCAAAATAGTTCTAGGCAATGGTCTATAGCCATACTAGCAACATGCTAATATGCTAATGTTTACTTGCCTGTCTTCCTGGTACAGCATGCTAACATAATTGAATTAGCAACACATAAAAGACTCAACAATTTGTGATAGAAATATTTCAGGCTTTGTTCGGAAAAATTGCTCAGAATACCACACAAAGCTAAATTTTTCACACCTGTTGTTTTGTTTCAGGTGAGAAGCCGTACGAGTGCTCAAACTGCAAGAAGCGGTTCTCGCACTCCGGCTCCTACAGCTCTCACATCAGCAGCAAGAAATGCATCGGCCTGATTGCCGTCAATGGACGAATACGCAATGGAAACAACGGTAAACCTGGCTCCTCCCCCAACTCCTCCACCTCATCACCTGGGAGCCCCGCCCTTGCCCAGCTCCGCCACAAACTGGAAAACGGGCGACCCCTCGGCCCTCCAGACCAGCAGGGTCAACTGGACATCAAGGCAGAGCCCATGGACTTTAATGACTACCGACTGCTCATGGCGTCCCAGCATGGGTTTGGAGGACCAGGGGTCTACCTGAACGGCCGAGGAGGAAGCCCACTGGGTATCCACAGCTCCTCCCAGAGTCCCCTTCAACACCTGGGGAGCATGGGACTAGAATTTCCTCTGCTGGGCTATGCAGGGGCTCTGGGGAACAACCTGAGTGAAGTGCAGAAGGTCCTCCAGATTGTAGACAACACTGTGTGCAGGCAGAAAATGGACGGGAGCCCAGAGGAGATCTCCAAGCTCAGGGCATACATGAAGGAGCTGGGAGCCCAGATGGAGGAGCAGAAACTGGTCCAGGCTGGCTTCCAAGTAGTGGGCCATGGCAGCCCCACAAAGAGCATCATTGACTACACACTAGAGAAGGTCAACGAGGCCAAGCACTTGATTGATGACTCCAAAAGGCAAGTGGAGATCAAGAAGGAGAAACCAAACCACTTAGCTGAGTTCAGCAGTGAGGAGAAATCCCACGATGTCCAAAACCAGTTCCTGCCATTTGCCTGCCAGTTCTGCAAAGAGACTTTCCCCGGGCCTATCCCCCTGCATCAACACGAGCGCTACCTGTGCAAGATGAATGAGGAGATCAAAGCAGTCCTTCAGCCAGCTGAGACCAGCCCTGGTGGCCGCAGGGGGGCAATGTCCTCGGAGGTGTCCAGCAGTGACCGGGCCACCAGCCCCATGAACCCCTTTAAAGACCATGTGTCTGTGCTCAAGGCCTACTTTGCCATGAACACTGAACCCAACTCAGAGGAACTGCTCAAGATTTCAATCGCAGTCGGCCTCCCTCAGGAGTTTGTGAAGGAGTGGTTCACTCAGTGGAAGAACCAAAACCACAGGGCCAGGAAAAAGTCACCCCCTCCCGACCACGGTGGACTGGACGTCAACCCAAGAATAAGTCGCTCTCCGATGTTACTTCCTGCTGTAGAGGCACATGGAGGTTTCACTAACGGACTCACTAAGGTCAACCAGTTTACAGCCAACAGGCAGACAACAGGGGACAAACCACTAGACCCCTTGGACCACTTAAGTGACACTCCATCACCTCTCAACCTCTCCTCCACCTCCTCCAAAAACTCTCAGAGTAGCTCTTACACTCCAAACAGCCTGGCGTCAGAGGAGACAAACGGGGACATACCACTGGATCTGTCTCTGCCCAGACACTCAGCGCAGAGACTCGTCTCTCTGGGAGAGAAGCGGCCCCGGCCAAACGGCTTTGTCGTGGAGCGCAATGGTGAAACCCGGGAACAGGCGTCCGGGCCCTTGGATCTGGCCAACATTAAGAAAGAGATGCTGGGATCCGAGGGTGGAGGGAGCTCCGTCCACCCGCTGGAGAAAAGCACCAGTCCAATCTTTGGGATTAACCCCTTCACTGGCGGTCCTGTCTACACGTCTCTGCCACCTCATGGGGCGTTTCCTCCACCAACCTTCATGTCTCCTGCTCAGGCCACCATCCCAGGCCTCAGGTCCTACCCAGGTCTCGACCCTATGAGCTACCTGCCCCACATGGCCTACACCTACGCCACCGGGGCGGCAACATTCGCTGAGCTGCAGCAGAGGAGAAAGTACCAACGGAAACCAGGGTTTCAGGTAAAACTGGACAACAGTCTTGGTATTACCAAGGACTCTTTTAATGTCTTTAAATCAAATTGCGAAATTGAGGTGGAAAACCAGGTGCCAGGAGTCTGCGTGTTTTATCAGCTATTATCAGTCTTGACAACCACAGGGTCTCTGAAAGATTCATGAGTCAGATTAGCGATGAATTGAGACTTCCTCTCGTGTTGTCACGGTCAGGTAGCACTCTGTTTTTGGAGACAAACAAAAACAAGACCCTTATCAGATGATATCTGATAGTGTGATGATTATAGTCACGTGTTTGATGCGGACTCTTAACAAGTGGTTTAAATAACGGATGTAGACTTTTGGTCTCAGGTTTTTACCGTGTCTTTCTCAGCAGATTTGAGCCCAGTTTTTGCAGAGATCTTTTTAGTTTTAGTTGCTTTCCTAACTCACAACTCAGAATTCAGGGCTACATCATAAATGTTGTTTACCTGGTGTAAGTGTTTTTCTCCAGAGACAATCCCAACACTTCATCTAAACCCCAGTCCCCATGCGCCCCCCTTTTTTTTGGGAGTCTCCTGGATGAAAAGGACTTACCCAGGTCGGGCCTTTAAGCCCTGTCCAGACTTGGGATCACGGTGGCGGTGGGGGGTGGGAGCAGAAGGTGTCTCTGAGCGTGAAGTCGACAGGTGTGGGATTACCAGACGTACTGAAGCTGTGTGTGTGTTTGTGTCTCAGGGGGAGCTGCTGGACGGGACGGCGGACTATCTGTCAGGCCTGGACGACCTGACAGACAGCGATTCGCTGCTCTCCAGGAAGAAGATTAAGAAGACTGAAAGTGGTATGTACGCGTGTGACTTGTGCGACAAAACATTCCAGAAGACCAGTTCCCTCCTAAGACACAAATATGAGCACACAGGTATATATAACATTTGGACACTTCTTTTTACCCCGCCCCCGATGCTTCTGCCCTTCCCCCTTTATCTCTCATGTTTCATCCTCTCTGTTCTTCTTTATTTGGTCACGTAGCCCCCCACCCCCCTTTACTTGTAGTTTTTCTCTCTGCGTTCTGTTTTGCTCACTGTAACGTGGCCTTTAACATGTTCCTTTCTTTTCAGCAGGGGGGAGGGGAGGGTTCATACACAGAGGATTACATAAACAGTCAGAACCCCAGATATACCAAACACCCCCATTCATACACAAACCTGAGTGTGTGTGTTAGTGTGTGTGTGTGTGTGTGTGTGTACTCTCACTGTACTGAAGATCAAACAGAAATATTAATCAGAGCACAGAGATGGTTCATTTCTTTCTGTGGAAACAAACAGTGTGTGATGTGAATACATCAGCAAACATCCTGCAGTTCATCTCTCAGTCACACTCACACACTCTGACACACTCAGCACACAACACACAGCCTTTATTTTACTCTGAGCCAGCACGTCTCCTCAAACAAACCAACACTTTATCTTTGTTTCTTCAGCCTGTGCAGGAAACATCTAAACTGAACTTCACAAACCACCTGAGCTCAGCGTGTAAGACAACAAAAAAGGAGATTTTTAAACTGAAACTGGAGGGATGAGCAATAATCAAACTTCTTATTCAAACCAGACGTCCTATTTTGATCAAACAGAAGCAGCTTCATTATATATGCATGTCAAACGCCTGCACACAGTACAGCCACAGTGTGTATTTATACACTTTAATCTCCATCAGATCTTTATTTTCTTTCATCAGAATGAGAAAGGAAAGAAGGGAATGGATCAGCGGTTATTCTGCGTGTAGACGTAACAAAAAAATTTTTTTAGGTCAAATCCTTTTGCATCATCTTTTGGGGAATTTCTTTTCGTGGAAGCGGATCAGACCTAAAAAGAGATCTATGTGATGTAACATTATATGAAACCTGCTGACAAACAAACATGCACTTATTTGAAAACTTAATGTTTTTTTCACCGAGGTTTGGTTCAGACAGGACGGTGATCCCAGCTTTAGAGGTGGTGAACTTTATCCCTTGATCTCTCCTTTTTCAGCAGGTTCATGGAAACGTCGTGAAATTAGGATGAATATTATTTCGCTGCTGTTTTTTCCTCCCTGTCTTTTGTTAGAACCTGTTTTGATCCTTCCAGGAATGTCAGAGCTCAAACATCCTGAATCTCTGAATGAAGTTTGGTGTCAGCAATCGCTGCTTTTCCAGAAAAACAATCATACAGACTTTAAGTTTCTCTGAAGATTTTCTCTCAACCTCAAACACAGAACGGCAGCTTATTTGGTGATGTTGTGTTTTTTTCTTTGTGTCACTGAAGCTTTGTTCCAAACATCCAAACAGAAACCATTCATTTCCGACTAAAATATGCGTTTTTTTCAATGAGGTTTGGTGCAGAGCAGGCGACGCGTTTCACCTGAGCACCCTCCTGTTTCAGAGCTCTGACCTGCTCTACCTTCATCTCTTTCACTCTGTTGCATCATTCCAACTCCCCCAACACACACACACACACACACACACACTGACACACACACACACACACACACACACTAAGTGCAGGAATCCAACGTCTCAGTTATTTTTGCCACACTGTGTGTGTGTGCGTGTGAGTGTGTGCATGTGTGTGTGTGTTACAGTAAACTATGCCAGCTATGGTTGATGTTTCAGGCGTTCCAGGTCTATTTGTGGCCACGATCTGCCTGCATGTGTGTCCCTGTGTGTCTGTGTGCGCAAGTGTGGTGTTTGACAGTGCAAGTGTGTGCGGGCTTGTCGGGTGAAGTTGTGTGTGTGGTGCATGTGTGTGTGGGACGTGTGTTTGGACGGCGTTCAGCCTGTGTGTTGGCAGCAGAGAGAAGCTTCCTGTTCAGTCAGATGGAAGAAAATTCTGTTCATATGGAGTCATAGTAAACCAACAGAGAGAGAAAGTGTGTGTGTCGTTGTGTGTGTGTGTGTGTGTGTGTGTGTGTTTGTAAGTGGGGGTGTGGGGTGTTACGGCTCCTCGTCATGTTTAAATCCGGCGCTGTGATGTCACTGAATCATGGCAGGTTCACGTTGCTTGCGGCGCCTCCGGAATCTCGTCTCATTTCACCGTCTCTGCAGCAACAGACGGACACAGAAAGTGACCAGGAGTTTTATTTTGGAGCTCACAGGAAGTCCATGAAGGGACAGGCTCAGTCTGGAGACATTTATGGTCGAGAAAGTTAAAAACATTAATGAAGTTTGTTTCCTGGTGTTTATTCTCCAACACCTGTTAAAAGTCCCAAAACTACAGTTCCCTAAGTGTCCACAAGGGGCTGTCTCCAGCAGTGAGTCAGTCCACATAGATTCCTATATTAAATTAAATACGACAGCAACATTAAAAATTTTAACAGTTTTGGAATCTTAGCACATTTTTCATAAACAGGCTGATTTTATACACAACACACCTGTTTAAGGGATAAAGGAGGCAGAATTAGGGGCGTGGCCACTTTGATTGACAGGTGTGTGATAGCTTAGATGAGGCTCTGTAACCACCAATCAAAATAAAGAATAAACTCTCAATATCTTTTAAAGAAATTATGTCCAAGTTTACTTTATAAACTTCAAACTAATTTTACTCTACATTGAAAAAAAAACTACAAATTGAATTAATAAATCTTGTACTGTCTCTTTAAATTACACACATGCCAATAGACTAATCATTGGATGCTAAATCAGACCACGCCCCTCATTGCAGGACAGCTGGATTTGGACTTGTATGTGAATTCATGACGTCAGATTTGTGTTTTGATGGGAACAAACATTCTTGCTGTGTTTGTCTGTGTTGACTCTGAGCGCTGTGCTCGTGTTTGTCTCTAACCCGTCTCTTCCTGTCCCTTGTGTCTCCTCAGGGAAGCGTCCTCACCAGTGTCAGATCTGTAAGAAGGCGTTCAAACACAAACACCACCTGATCGAGCACTCGCGCCTGCACTCCGGAGAGAAACCGTACCAGTGCGACAAGTGCGGGAAGCGCTTCTCTCACTCGGGCTCGTACTCGCAGCACATGAACCACCGATACTCCTACTGCAAGAGGGAGGCGGAGGAGCGCGAGGCTGCTGAGAGGGAGGCCCGTGACAAAGAAGGAGGAGGAGGAGGACCAGAAGCAGGTCTGGAGCCCACTGAGCTGCTGATGAGGAGGGCCTACCTGCAGGGCCTGGGGCCGCTCGGGTACTCAGACCCTGAGGACCAGCAGGAGGACGGTATGATCCTGAGGGACGACAGCGAGGGCGGAGGAGGAGGAGGAGGGGAGAGAGAGTTGGAGGAGGTGACAGACAGACAGGAGGCAAGTTTCAGGGAAAGAGAGAGGGAAGAAGAGGAGGAGGGAGGAGGCGACAGGAGGATGGACTCGACGAGGGACGAGGAGGTCAGAGACATGATGATGGACGAGAGTTCACGAGAAGGGAAGACGGACGTCAGGTCAGACCAGGACGACTGATCAGCTGATCCCAGGTCGAAGCTCTGGGACATTTAACATGCTGGCTGACTCAGACTGAGGGGTCTTTTATTTTGAAGGGACTGTACTCTCATTATCGGGGTGGGGGGGTCACACAGGTGAGCATTCAGATCTACCTGTGAGAATACAAAGAAAGCAAAGAGGTGTGTTTTACCCGTAACAGTGCTGTGAGCTCGAAGATAAATGTGTCAACAACTTTTGACCTTTGACCTTTGATTTATCAGGGTTAACCTGGGAAATATTTTGTCTGATCACAAACACACCCCCCTCCCTGTAATTTTGGTACAGTCTGTAGTTGTAGAGAAACTGGATGGCGGCTGACATCCCGTCATGAAGCTGGGTGGGATTGTTTAAAAATCCACATTATGCAAAAAATGAATTAAAGGAGTAATAATGATTATCATTATAATGAAGCTGTTTTTAATGTACAGTATTATAAAGGCCTAAAAGCTGTGTGGTGCTAAAATGTTCTTAACTTCCTGTGTCTCGTGTGTTTGAAGCCCCACATCAGGAAATTGCACTCTTCCCCGAATCACTACAAAATAAAAAACAATTAAAAAAAGAATAAATAAATAAATAAAGAGGGAAAAGCCTCAAACACTCGCCCCCTACGTCAGTGTTATTGTTGTATTTTTGTCTCCTTTTACTGTGACCTTTTTTATTTTCATCCTGTTTTATGATTTCTGCGAACTAACCACACGACTTTGGGCCTCCTGATGTGACGTTTGACTTCCTGTGAAGGAACATTTGAACCTGTGTGATGTTAAAAATGAAGCATCGATGTGAGTCTTAAAGGAGATGGAGCGAGCGATGAAGGGCTCCACTTTAAAAAGATGAGATAAAAAAAAAAAGGACAGAGCCTTTTTTTGTGTGTTATTTTTTTTTCTCCAGAGAAAGCCTTATATGCAAACCTCTCACCTGTGCGTTTCTGCAAAGTGCCATCCCTGTACAGTGTACACACCTGTCCTCTGCTTCACTCTAAAAAGTAATCCGTCATCTTGTTTTGATCTGTCAGTATTAGCCTAGATAGACGCAGTTTGTTAGTTTACATTTGTTTGTGCAATTTTCTGTATTTTTGTTCCATGACAGTATTTTTTTGTCAGTATTACTTTTCTGTTTGTTGAATTTTCCAACACAAATTTCATTTTTTTTTTGTTCTTAATTGAGAATTTACCATTTTATTTATGTGACTCATTTTATATTTCCTAATTTTATTTATTTCATACTGTAGTGTACAGTATTAGAGTTCCTCACAAATAGATATATTTTAGTAAAATGATTCTGTCATTGACTATTGGAGCAAAACTACGAATAGAGGCGTTGACAGGATTTGGAAAATTCAAGCTTTTTGTTTGTTTTTTGTTTTTTTATTTGAAACCACTGGAACAAAAAATTCTAAATTTGGGGAACTTTTGATACTCTGATTGTTGTGAAACACTGTATTTTTAAAGAATAAAAAAAATCCACTTTATTCATCCCACTGAGGAGAGAGATGAAAGACTGATGTTGATGATAATGATGATGATGATGATGATGTTGTTGAAGATGATGGTGATGGTGAAGGAATTCCTGAAATGTCTGAAGTATTATTGTTGAATTTTTAATTTGTCTTGGAAATGGCCATGCTCGAATAAATGTAGCCAAAATTAAATTTTAATAAAACTGTGTTATTCTTCTTGTAACCTCTTTTTTTTCATTTACATAATGAAGATAATGAAGAATAGTATTTTTAAAACAGCTTTTTTAACTTCAACTACTGAAGATTTAATTGTATTTTTAGCCTTTATTGGTGTTAAAAAGTTGATTTTGAGTGATAGCAGGAAACGCAAGTAAAAAAACTATAAAAGGAGGCATTTGTAAAGATGACAGATAATGACTTCTGAATTTAATCAGAGTTATTGGACTTGAAACTTTTTGATGTCCCTAATTGCATGGGGAAAAACATGCTCAAGGGTAAATAATAACCGTAACTCCAAAGAGTTAAAGAAACATCACATCAAGTCTTTGAGAAACTCAAACTGACCCTAAACTGGATTAATAAACGCAAATGAGATCAGGTGAAAAGTTGACAGCCTTGTTTTATTTTTTTTAAATCAAAGTGGAGAAAATAAGCACATAATTAGTCCTTAGATCACACCACATACTGATATCAGTGAACATGTCCCCGTCCTTTAACTGTGTGGCTGTTGTTATTTTTCCCCTAGGAGAGTGTAACATGTTGTTTACAGTTTGTAGTATTTACTCATAAAAGAGAAACACTTCAATTAAAACTACAATCTATTCATTCTCCTGTGCAAACAAATAAACACTCACACAGCCTGTTGGGGTAACGCACAGCTAAGCTAGTACTGCTCTCAAACAGGCCGTGGAGTTGAAGTGGCATGCAACACTGATGCATTTTATATGACGGCAGACTACTTAAGGTTGTCAAGAGCAGTAATAAACATCCATGTAAAGACTTAAAGCTGAGAGTCATGCCTCTCTTTTGGATTTTAAATCCATTTTTTGGTTTTGGTTTTATAAGGCTCCAATTAGTTTATTTTAAGATTTATTAGTGAGGCTCTTGAAGTGGAGTACAGGGGTTGCCAGGGGCCAATAAGGGAGTTACAGTGAGTCCCAAGAGTGGAATAAATAGTATTTGCCTCAATAATAATGTCATACATAACACACTGAGAGAATATGATATTTTAAGCCAGGGGTCACCAACGCAGTGCCCACTTCAGGAAGGCATGTTCCAAAAAACAGTACTGGTAGCAATGGAGCTACTTGCAGAAATGTTTCCAACCATAACTGTTATGTAAATCATTAATAATAACTTTGATATGACTAACAATGACATGTGAGCAGTCTCTTCACATAGTAATTCTACAACTATTATAATTGTTATTGAAAAGTGATTCATGCAGTTTTGTTCAGGAAGTTTGTATCAGACAAGCAGCCCTCCTTACCACTCATTCCCCTTGAGGCAGGGGTCTGCAAACTTTATTTTCAATAGAGCCATTTTGCCTCAGCTCACCTGGATTAAAGTCATTCGGGAGCCACCAAATCTACTTGATCTTCACAACAAAGACAAAAAAACTGTATATGATTCTATACATAGTTAAAATCTAGTAAATAATTATCTAAACCAGAAGTTTTTTGTGTTAATAATATTGCATGTGTGATGTCTTATTATTTTTTTTTAATCATTTTTGCAAATATTTAGAAAAAAAAAAAAGAAAATTTGTGATATAAATTTTATAAATTTGGTAGACATTTTTTCTTCAGACATTTAAATAAGTAGCAAAAGTTTTTCAAAATAATTTGATATCTCAAAAAATAACTTGATATCTCAAAAATAGAAAAAAAATTGAAAGTGTGCAAAAAAAAAATCCTGAAATTTTAAACTTTTGAAAAAAATATGGAATATTATAGATTTGCAAAAGTAAAAATGAAATTTGCAGGTTTAAATATTTGCTTTATTTAAAAAGCAGTAAAAAGTATAAAGATCTTAAAATCTGAATAATTTGCAAAATTGATTAGAAATTTTTTAAAAATGTAAAAAATTCAAAAAATGTAAAAAAATTTTTTTTTTATTTATTCTTTTTTCACAAATTTGAAAAACTATCAAAAAACTTAGAATCAAAAATGCAAAAATTCAAAACAATTGAAAGCTTTATTGCAAGATGTGATGCATTTTTAGTTCAACAAAATTGTAAATCGTGATTTTATTTAATGTCAATGTCTTTAACCATCAATACCTTCTGTAAGAAAAATATATATTTTTTATTTTAATAGTTTTTTTCTAAAGCTAGGAGCCACTGCAAAGGAGTCAAAGAGCCGCACGTTGAGGTAACCCTCTGTCTCAAAAAGGTTGGTGACTCCTGCTTTAAGCCATGTTTTCTTTCCCTTTTATTAAGAAATTTTCTAAAATGTTAATTAATTTTAAACTTTATGATAATACAGTTTTTTGTAAAACTATAGAGCACTCGTGAATTTCTTGTTTATACTTGTTTTATACAGTCAATGGTCTATCCACTACATCCACTCATTGGATCCACACTGCACGAATGCACTGCAGGAGGCGGGACAAGGACGCCCGAACGTGATGACGTAGTTGCACGAGCGTCAGATGTGGATTGGCGCCGGTAGGATGCAGTCAGAGGTGAGTGTCCAACAGCGTGGATTGAACCGTCTCTGCGGCGGAACCCGGGCCACTGCTTGTCCCCCACAGTGGGCACAGTTTACCGGGTTGTCACCGGGAACAGCCGGGTTACCTCTCCGGTGTTTGTGGAGTCTGTAACCGGCTTAGTTCGCCTGACAGAAGGAGTAGGAGAGCTAGTTAGCAGTTAGCAGCCGGTGTGTTTGGCTCAAAGAGCTAAAAGAGCTAACCTGACAGCAGCAGAGAGTGAGGCTGCTCAGAGACACGTGCAACTTTTGACTGCATTGAGTTTGAGCTTAGAGTAAAAACATGTCATGAAAACAGTATTTAAATGCTCGAAAGTAAGTTAAACATGCTACATTCTCACTCACACTTCATAAAACTGGATAAATTATAGCTTTTAAACTTCTTTGAGGAAGGACTTATTTGATGGAGAATGAATTTAATTTATCTGTAAAGACTTTTCTGTAAATCTAACACTACTGTTTTGAGGATGTAAATAAAGACGCTACCAAAACATCATTATTAGAAAAAAATCATGCAGGAGTGAATCAAAGAGAGGAGGTACTTAATAATAATAAAAAAAAAATTGATAGTACAAACAGGAAGTTGTCAAATGAATGGTCACATCCAAAAAATTAAGTCCAGATCAGCTTTTTGGCCCCAAGCCTGACCTAATATTTTAATATTCTTATCTTCTTATCACTTGTTTTGCTTATTTAATAAAACTTTGTGTGATTCTTTTTTAGTTGTTTAAAGTAACTTTTGTAACCAGTTTAACTAAAAATGTTCAGCTTTTCCCATTTTCCCATTAAAGCCAAGCCAGCATTGTTGTGAAGCTGTTATAAAATTAAAGTTAAAATTCTAGATAGAGCATTGAGTATTTTACTTCAACTTTAATATTCAGGCACAACAATCAATCACAGATCCACTCAGCATTGTATTCTAATTAAAAGATTTTTTTTTTTTTTTTTAAATAAAAAACTTTAGTCCATTTTAATGAAATAAATTCTGAACATCACATTCCTTTTCAGTTGTTGCAGCAGAGCTTGACTAATGAAAATATCTCTTTTCTGTATCAGCTTAACAGTAAATCCTAAATATCAGAATATAGGCACTCTCAGAAGTACTGTGTGTAATACTGAACAGTTTTACATTCAGACCCAGATCACAGAACATGAGTCGTATTTTAACCTGAAACTTCACTATATGAACCAGATTTTTCTGATTTTTACGACCTAAACGAAACAGTTACAGCTGCTTCTGCTTTCCTTTTCTGATTTTTTTAAAACCTGAATCATAAAGTAACATACACAATAATTATTTTAGTCATGTTTTCAAATATATCAAAGTACTACAGTTCCCATTTTTACTGTTTCGACAAAATATGACACTAAAATTGTCAAGCATTTTAATCATCAGATACTGTTTCTGTCAGTTTTTTAGATGTAATATGAAATACTTCCAGATTGATTTAGTAAACAGGCTCGCATTGACAGTAACCACAGAGAGCAGCAGGGGCTGATGGGATGTTATTGTTCCTCAGCTGTTTGGACTCATTAAAGGAAAAGTTCCTATATTTTTCAGGAGATGTGTAACGTGTGTGTTTTAGTTTCCAGCCTGTCATCTTTTACCTGTGTTAACCCTTCGCTGCCCGTGCTCTCAGGGGGTCCCCCTCCCATCGGGGAAATCATTGACATTAACCCTTTGTGCTCTGACAGCAGCAGCTTCCATGTTAACATCGTGGGCAGGACGGTGTTACAGTGAGATGAGTGTGTGGAATCCCCCAGCGTGGTTTTCACAGGAACTCTGTGTGTCTGTGTGTTTCAGGTGGAATGATTAGTTTCATCTCAATCCATTTACTGACAAACATCCTGTCAGATGTTTTCGAACCAGTTTATCAATCTGATCACTCCAGTGCGTAACTTTCATCCTTTCATTAGTCAGCTTTAATTTTCTGTGCCCACTCTCGAACACATTTCTCCTTAAACGCTACACGTCTCCTGTTTTTTTTCGGATCAAGTTATTTTAGTCAGCGTTTATCGTAATGATTTCGTCATTATTTTTTCCACATTAGATTTCCCCTGAGTCAGGTTTTATTTTCCACGTGTCAGCTTTGAAAATCATATCACCTTTTCTGTTTCCTGTAATTTTTCCCTGATTTTATATCCTTGTTTATTCAGTGCTTCAGTGAAATGCTACATGTTTATCAATTCAATTTAATCTTAAATGTTTTCTTAAATCAATTGATGAATTCTTAACATCCAAAGTTAACTTTTTTTTTCTTGACTGACCTTTTTTTAGTAGCTGGGAAAAATTGAGGTGTTTTTCTGGGTGTGCTAGAGGTGTGTTTGAAATATGTTTAAGCTATGTTTTATTGTTTTTGATTATGTTTGTGTGTATGGCGTATGTTTTCAGGTGTGTTACTTAGGTCTGAGTGTTTGCAAGGTGTATTTTGAAGGGTATAACATACCTGTGTTTAGGTGTGTTAAAGGTGTATCTCAGGTGTGTTTTTTGGGTGTTAAGAGGTGTGTTTTATGTGTGTTGAAGGTGTGTTTTTTGGGTGTTTAGAGGTGTGTTTTGTGTTTCTCCTTTGGTGTTTTTTGGGTGTTTAATTGTGTGTATATCATGTGTGTTTTTTGGGTGTTTAAAGGTGAGTTTTATGTGTATCAGGTGTGTTTTTGGGGTGTTTAAAGGTGTGTTTCAGGTGTGCTTTTGGGTGTTTAGAGGTGTGTTTTATGTGTATCTCAGGTGTGTTTTTTGGGTGTTAAGAGGTGTGTATCTCAGGTGTACTTTTGGGTGTTTAGAGGTGTGTTTTATCTTTATCTCAGGTGTGTTTTTGGGGTGTTCAGAGGTGTGTTTAAAGTGTGTTTTTTGGGTGTTAAGGGGTGTGTCTTAGGTGTGTTTCAGGTGGGTTTTTTTTGGTGTTTAGAGGTGTGTTTTAGGTATAGGTGTGTTTTTTGGGTGTGTAGAGGTGTGTTTTAGGTGTATCTCGGGTGTGTTTTTTGAGTTTGTATAGATATGTCTCAGATGTTTTACAATCTATTTTCTAGGTGTGTTTAAGGTGTGTTTTTTCTATGATTTGTTTACCTGTGGCTACCAGCTTTCAGCAGAGATGGTAAAGATGTGGGATGTCCCACTCTTTAGAAACTCGGGCCTAGAAAACATTGTCGTGTCACTTATTGCAGGATAAACACACCTGAAGACGTGATGAATTATTGGGGGTGCACTGATCACAATTTTTTGCTGATACCAATTTTTATATTTTATTTTTTATAACTGACAGCATATACCTTTAATGTTCCAATCTTGTCTTATTGAAAATCATCTGTGAAACAATAAAATCTTTATGTTTTAACCTAAACGACCAATAAAGTGTCCAGAGTTTCAGGTCTCAGAGCATAAAGCAACAATGACTGGCTGTCAGACCTTCCTGGAGGAATGGATGGGCTGATCACTGATCCCCCAAATTTGAGGCCTATTAATTAATCAGCAACCAATTTTATCCTTTGATTTTTGTTGATCTCTCTTAAGGAGTAAAACCTTTTTCTTCTTTCTTCTTCTTCTTCGTTCTTTGTCTCTGAGCTGAACCTGACCCAGGTGAAGCTACGTGACAGAGACGCAGTGTGATGTCTCAGAGTCCTGACACTGGAGCGATCAGGAGGTCAGAGAGCAGCCGTTAATCTGTCCGTTAATCTGACACGTCCACATTTTCATATTCACATTATTTAGGCGACATTCAGAAATAGATTGGACCTTTTGGACACAATGAGGACATTATATTCTGTCTCCAATCAGATTTTTGACACATTCACCCTCTGCTGGCTGTGTGTGTGTGAGTGTGAGTGTGTGAGAGAGTGAGGGGGAGCTCATTTCCGGCTGCTGATGGGAGCAGATACTGATGATGATGATGGTCTGTGGCCGCTCTGAGTGCTGCTGCTCCCATTGTGGGCGATAAATGGACGGACTGGAATGACTGGGAGGATTCAGAGGAAGAACAGAGTAATGGACTGAGCTGTCTGTCATTGTGCTGCTCACACAAACACATTATTATTTTTTATTATTATTATAACTGTGGTCTGCTGCTGCAAACTTCACTTTCTACTGCTGCAACAATACTTTTCATTCAGGACTCAGATTTTCGAACAGGCCGCTGAACGCTCCACATTCAATCATCTGTTTGTGTTCACACTGAGACGCTTTTATGGGAAACTATTGTGAATAAACGCTGCTCACAAAGGCTGTAAACTCAGGCCCGGGTGAGCAGTATTTAGAGTATCTGCTGAATTATCTGCTGACCCCTCACTTTGTTTGTTTCACCACCGTGCCAGAGGTTAACTTCCCTAGTTTGAGGAAAAAGTGTTCAATTCTGTTCGTGTTAAATCATCGCTGAGGTGTGTGTGTGTTAAGGTGGCTGTTATTTATCCTCACTCTGTGTGTGTGTGTGTCAGAGTTTCTGTTCTGACTTTGAGTCAACTTTATGCTCTACAAACAGGAGCAGCTCACATCTCGGAGGATGACTACAGCCGATTAAAGCTGTGGTTTCTCCTCACTTTAAACTGTTCAAATGATGTGTGAAGCTTTTATTTAAACGCTGATTAAATCTCCTGATGATTATTATACAGTTTGCTGTAAGGGGGAATCCTGGATCTGAGTCTCTGTGTTTTAGCCTGTGATGATATTTATAGACAGTTTTCAGCGCTCAAGTGTTTCAGGTTTAGTCATCCTGACTTTGGCTTTGTTTCAGACACACACAGGAGAAATTCACAAACATAAATAGTCTTTGTGCTGCCTCAAGCATTGATAACTGTTGGTCCAAGTGAAGATGAATCAGGAAAGTTAGAAATATTTATTTCTGTCTGTCTCTGTCAGGGCTGTGATTCCTCCAGCGTCCTATTGGTGGAGCCGTTTTATGGCGGCTCTCACAAACAGCTGATTGACCTCCTGAAGGAGAACATTGCCAGCGTCTCCGTCTTCACGTTGCCCGCCAAGAAGTGGCACTGGAGGGCGAGGACGGCCGCGCTTCACTTCAGTCAGATCATCCCCACCTGTCACTCGTACAGGTGAGAGAACTCACACCTGATGATGTTTTGCTGAAAATTCTTCCATTTATTTGTTTTTGGCTGAAGAGGAAGTCAAAAGTCTAAATGTTGAAACTGAGAATCATGTTTGTTCATGATGCTCTTTCAAAACATCGTCTGATAATGAGTCAGTCCCTCCCAAACACACACACACACTCACACACAACCTTTAATCCTTTAACCTTTAATCTGCAAAGTCTGACTAAAATCGAGCATATGGTGTGTTTGACTGTCAGGTCTAACTCTAGCATCCATCTTGCTGCTCTGCTAGAATGACTTTAACCATCATCTGGTGGCTGGGCCTTTTCTCTGACTTAAAGGTCCCATATTCTGCTCCTTTTCTGCAGTTTAATATGGATCATTGATGTCTTCATGAAATGTTAATAAAATGTTTTGGTCCAAAAAGCCAATAAATCAAGCACAGCAGCATTGTTTCCAGGCTCTCATAGCCCCTCTGTTCAGAATGCTCTGATTTAGTGGGCGTGGCCTTCACATGTAAATGAGCCACCGCTGATACCGCCCCGCTCTTCAGCATCACTGAGAGCGGCGCCATGAGCTCCGAGTGCACAATGTTTAGAAAACAGAGAAGCTCGTTTACCGTAACATTACAGGCTAAAACAACAGGCTAACTGCAGCTAAAGTTAGCATCCTGAAGCTAACACAGAGACAGGGGGGACACTGAGGAAAAGCTCTTACATCTGCTCCACAGCACACAACATTTAAAATACTCACATTTCCAGGGTCCCAGGTTTGTTGGAGGATGGTTGGTAATGCGCCTGGATTCAGGACCAGTCTATTGGCTAGCCCTCTGTTGTACTGTCCAAAGTTGGAAAAGCTGTCGGCCGTGAAGTGACTAGCACACACATGCACAGTTTTACTGAGTGTAGCTGGAACATTTCCTTGATAAATGAACTCTAGACACTTAGTCTTGTCTTCTTCTGGGGAGGGGAAGCTTGAGCATGGAACTATGTGGCTGTTTACAGCCAAAAACAGAGCAGTGATGACTCTTCAATTTTGGCATTCTCCACAGGAAGGGGATGCAGGAGTATCTGCTCCAGTGGACCAATCAGGTCAGACTTGCTCCTGATTGGTCAAAAAGGAAATCACGGACGTCGGCAAATCCCCCAAATCCAAACAGCTTGTTTTAGGTCAGGATTTTACATTCACAAGCTCTACTAAGAACAGGTTTTGTCATTAAATATCACATTTTGTGGGCTGTGAGGAAAGCCAAAGACCCACAAATTTCACTAAAAGACTTAATAAAATGATTTCTGCATAATATGGGACCTTTAAAGAGGGGGTATTCTACTGTCTTGTATTTTAAACAAGAATATGAAGAACAATCCTGGATGTTCAGACTAAACGTGCAGAATTTTAAACCTCTACGTGTTCATATGTTGTAGAAATCCCTGATTCTGTTTGTAAACTGATCACTCTGATCTTAAAATAGCACAGGATTTGCAGAAATGATGAGGTCATTACAAAAGCATGGCCTAATTGGCTCACGATACATTAGGGAGGCGGGCCTCAAACACCAAGGTTCACTCATAACTCTGCTCCTGGCAGGCCTCCAGAGGGCTGGCCAATCAGAGGGAAGGGGCTTTGTTGAGCAGGAAGCTAAAATGAAGCTGAAATAAGGGTTTTCAAAAACACTAGTGCAAAAAAACAGGGATTTTGTATGAACTGTAAATCATGTAAAGGTACTACAGGGTACCAGAGGGACAAAATAAACCCGAAAGAGAAGCAAAATACCCCCTCTTTAATGACGTGTCTTTGTTTTTTTTTTCTTTCAGAGTGTTGTTTAGCAGCTCAGTCCTGAACCTGTGTGAGCTGGTGGCTCTCCGACCTGATCTGGCCCGTCTCAAGAAAGTTCTGTACTTCCACGAGAACCAGCTGGTGTACCCAGTCCGCAAAGACCAGGAGAGAGATTTCCAGTATGGGTACAACCAGGTCCTGTCATGGTAAACTCAGCAGCCCTCCTTCATATTTATTTATATCTGTATCAGCTCCTCAGACGCTGACATTAAAGAGCTGCTGCAGCATTCACTCAGTCATTCATCACCCAGTCATTTCTCTTCATCAGTAGACACTGAGCGAGAGATGACCTGACACATCTAATCTCAAAACGAATACATGGAAATCTAAATTCAGAGCAGCTGACCAGCCTGGAGGTTAGAGAGCTCCCAGGAAACGATTCAGCCACACACACACACACACACACACACACACACACACACACACACACACACACACACACACACGATCTAACACTGTGGGACTCGTTGCTTCTTTGAATGACTCTCCGAAACAGGTCAACGATGTCAGCTGCTGAAACTTCTGTGTCTTTGAGACACGTCCCACCAAACATGACAGCTAATCACTGAACAACAGTCATCACTGGAAACACCCGAATACACCAACAAGAATTTCAACCAGTCATTGGAAAACTACCAACAAAGATCAACAATTCACGCTGCCGTCAGTCACACACACGCACACACACATAACAAGGTCCTCAGTCCTCAGAGCCTGCTGTGGTGGAGACTTAAGTCAGCTGTGCAACCTTTTGCACTGTTACATGTAACTTGTTGTTTCCACATGATAATATGATGTTAAGATCTGCCTTAAAAATCTGTTTAGTCAAAAAATTAATTCGTTTTTCTAACACCAGCAGAAGTTGTGTTGATCAAATAAGATTTCTGGTTTTGGGGATTTAGACTTGTTATTTTACTCAACTTCTTCAGATAGTTAGTTGAAATAATCTATTTCAAGTCAAACTTTTCAAACTTTTGTTTTTGTTGATTTAAGTTATATAAGTTATTTAACTTAACTTCTTAAGGTACACTCAAAATACCCGTTAGATTACCAATACATTTTATGTAAAGTTCACGGGGCATTCCCTTCCACCTTAAAATGAACAGTCCTGTAAATTTGCAGTTTATATCCAATCCACTTTATTTATAAAGCACATTTAAAAAAAAAAATAAGTTTACCAAAGTGCTGCACAGTTAAAATAACATATAAGAACACCAATAAAAGAAATAAAATTGATTAAAAAATAAGGGGTTAAGACCATAAAACACATAAAAGGACACAACTCCCATGCTGAAGTAAAAGTCAAAGAATAAAAGTGAGTGTTTGAAACGCGATTTAGGGTGGGGATGTTTTTATTTTGAGTGGCAGATTAATCCACACTTTGGGAGCAACCGAAAAGGCTCGATCACCTCGGGTCTTACAACGGGTTTTTGGGACCACGAGGTGAAAGTGATCAGCAGACCTCAGAGACGGCAAGGGAGTATAGATATTTAAAAGGTCAGTGATGTACTGAGGTTCTGATCCTTGAAAAGATTTTTTAAAAAATAACTACATTTTAAAATGAATCCTAAAATGAATGAGAAACCAATGGAGGGACTCCAGGATCGGGGTGATGCGGTCATGCTTTCGTGCTCCAGTTAAAAGACGAGTAGCTGTGCAATTTACACCAACTTGGAGAGCATTACAGTCGTCTAGTCGTGTAGAAATAAAAGCATGAATTACCCGCTCAAAGTCGTTAAAAGATAAAACTGATTCAAGACTTCGCAGAAGCAACCGTCCTCCACTTTGCTTTGGATGGTTCACGCCTCCGTGTCGTCCATTAATTTCTGATAATGGATACCTCGTCGGGCATTATCCTGCTTATACCATGGTCACATATGAAAGAATTACATATTTAATCAATATTTAACACGTTAATGTTGTTTTTATACCGTTAAAATCATTCGTTTTAAACAAGAAGCGACTGAGCGGACTATTTAATGTCGCTCGTTGTGACACGTTGCTAAGGTAACCTCCTCTGGCCACAGAACCTGCAGCTCGGTCGGCCGCAGTTGTTGTATTAAGCCTGGCTCACACTACAGGATTTTAAAAATCTTATAAGATTCTGAAATCGGGCTGTATCTCACACATAAGGAGAATCTTCACAGATCATCTTCTCTCGAATCTTAAGCACGCACTAACTACAAGATTTGAAAATACCGACCAGCACACACTACAGGATTTCACCAAGATTATTTGACCAGAGAGAGTGATGCACCACATGTGCTCAGTTGTTTGATCTGAGGTTTTTAGCGCACTGGTGGGACAGGAGGAGAGAGAAGCGGAGCTGTCTGCAGCGGTGCCTTTCATCCATTAGGCGCACGCAGAGGGACAGAGGTGAAACTGTTGCTGTATCAGCCAATAACGGCATGATCTCACGCCGATCACTGATAAAACAACAGTTTGCTACTATATGAAAATGGCATGGTTATGTGTTATTTTTAAAGGCATTATTGAACTGGCTCGAGTGGGCCAGTGGAGCGCGCAGTCAGCTGACCTGGAGCCTTTCAGTTGCACTTTGAGCCTGCGTTTGTTGTCTGTTGTCCGGTCTCTGGGGCTCTTTCTAATTGGTTGTGTCATCCTCAGTAAGAATGAATGTTGTAATCATCCAGATAAATATCAAACATGTTTGAAAATTATCGGGGCGGCTCCGATGAGTCTGTGAGACGATCGTGGGGCTAAAAATTCATCTGTCAACCGCTCACACTAGAAGATAATCTTGCCCGAACGTCGGGGCCTATTTTAGTCCCCGACCAGATTTCTTCCCCAGTTCTCAGGAGGACTGAAACGGGGTTATATCGGGGCTAGAATCCTGTAGTGTGAGCCAGGCTTTAGGCCTAATCAGTGGAGGAAAGTGAGATGATTGCTTGATGTTACGTGAAAAAAGTGTGCTTTCAGAGGGCAAGTGCACCTCTTATTGTTTGTGTACTCAGAGAATGATGCAATTTTTTTTTTTCAAGGAATCAAAGTCAACAGATAGTTTAGCTACTAAATTGTTTTTATTGCAAGAAATATTGCCCACCATTTACTCTGATAGAAAGTAAATTTATCCCACATCGTTTTTATAAATATCCACCATTCTCTCTGATCATTGTTTATTGTGTCGACTGTCTATGAGCCAGGCGATGTTAAGTTTCCGTTGCCACGGTTACCAACTACTGTTTGATCCAGCGCAGTGATTTAGAACCATCAGGCTATTTGACCAGAACTTCTGTTCCAGGTGTCCATTATCACCTTTTAACGGACACCCTGCAGCCAATCAGAATCGAGAATTCACCCAGACCATGGTATAATCTGGGATAAAAGCCTGAGGTGATAAAAACTGGATTTAACAACTGAATTTACTTGTTGATCCAATTTAAAATCACTTTAAACCTTAACACCAAGATTTAAAACTGTGTGTCAGAGTGACCGGTGTTTCACTTTGACTTGTTACCGCATTAACTGGTGACTTTGATCTGATGTGTTTGTGGTTACCGTTGAAACAGCTGCAGAAAACAAAGAGTGCTGTGTGTCTCTGGCTTTAGTTTTTTATCAACAACAGACAGTCTCCAGTTAACAGGGTCACTCATTAAATCAGAACACCCATAGAGTGTGGTCGACTACACGCACATCTCCATCCAGAAGACTCTGAAATCAGTCTTTTGAGATTACTTTTAAATCAATAATATATAAAATGATGGGTTTGTGTAAATTAAGCTGAGAAACAGAGCTCAGAGGAGATACTCTCACTGTGTTTCTTCACCACGTGCGTCATTTTCCTGAGAGGTCAACATGTTCTCCGTGGGTCAGTCAGCAGCTTTTCATTCCTTCATTTATTAAATTATTACTTTAAGAAACACAAAGTTTATGTTGTTTGATTTGTGAAAAAAAATCACTTTCCAGAGGAACTTTTCCATTTTAAAACTCCAGAACATCTGATTAAAATCAAGAACTTTCTGATCCAAGAACGAGTCAGCACGATGAGTTTCTTCTGACGGATTTCAAAGCTCCGGGCTGAAAAGAAGGACGTTCCAGTCTGCGATTAAAAAACACCCTGAGGTTTGATCGCACCCAGACAGAATCCGTCCACTAAATTGTGATTACTATTAAACACAGAGCTTTAACATTTATGTAACACTCAATCATAACACACTTTATTTGGTGTAGCATGTTCCTGCTTGTTGTCTGACCTCGTTACAACCAACATGTTGAAAAGTGATGAAGCGTGAGCCGCTAATGTGACACAATCTCAGCTTTAAATGAGAAATTATCATAAATCACCGTCACATTACTAAACATGTCGGGTTTTATCAACCTGCTCACATAAACAGATCTATCTAACTGAAGTCCAAACACTGACATTCATTTAATATATGTTAATGATGTTTTTATCACACACGTTATCTGTAAGAGCAGAGGAGCTTTCTTTGAAATCATAACACTGTAAAATATCAACATTACGTTCAGACTAGACACAACTGTTTATGCAAAAATAAGAGATTTTTATGTCACAATCACAGGGATCAGCAATTTTTAAAGTACAACATAAACAAAATGCACTCCAGGGAAGGTTAACTTTCTCTTTAGCGTAGTTTTAGTACATAACTCACTGTGGTTAAATGTAGCCACCTCCACATCAATGTGATGTAGTTTCACTTATAAATACAAACAGTGTTCATCAAACTCTCAGTAACGGAAAAACCCTGCACAGGTGTGACTTTCTTTTCATCTGCAAGTTACATTAAACAAAATGTACAAGCTCCTTTTTGACAGTGACAACCAGAGATGTCAAGTAATGAAGTAAATAAACTTTGTTAGAAATTTTTGGTATCTATACTTGACTGGGGTATTATTTTCTAGCTGACTTTTTACTTCTTACCCTTCTAGATATATGCCTGATCTTAATCCACACTTTAAAATGAGATTATCAGCACCAATATTTCTGGTTACAGGTTATTTTAAATTTCTACTTCTTAGCTTCCAGTTCAGGTCGACCAGGACCGGATTGATCTACGGCGTGTCTAGGTCTCTATAGCCGAGTTTCCACCAAGCAGACTGGTTCAGTTCGTTTTGGTACAATGCGCATTTTGTGGTGTTTCCACTGACTTATCCCGGGACAGATCCCCAAATAACCGAGACGAGCCGTCCCACTTTTTAGGACCCTTTCGTATGGGTGCCAAACTGTACTCTGAAACAAAGCTTGATTGCACTTTGTATCAAAGAGCTACATGTCAATCACAGAGAGGACCAAATGCTGCATGTCTTCATCGTTGCTCTTTGTTTACTGTGTCGCGTTTTTCTTCTTTGTTGGATTTAATAGCGGGGTAAACTGTGTCGCGCTGCTACGGCGTCACGCTATTGTTTAACAGCTGCAGCTGTCGGCATCCGGCTTACACGCCGCCTACCACGAGAGGGCACAGTTTTGCTGTGGAAACGCAAACAGGATCAGGCTTAACTGTACCAAACCGTGCCAAACCGTACTGAACTGAACCGGACTGCTTGGTGGAAACGCGGCTTAAGACAACACCCCGCCGGCTGGCAAAGTTTAGTCAAGAGAAGAGAAAATTATGCTAAAAACAATTTCTGTGATTAATTTTGTAGTGATGGTGGACACTGGAGCCTAAATGTCAGGCAGAAAAAGGACAGAAGAGCAGAAGAAAGCTAAACAGGAGAGAGATACAGCCCCATGCTAAAGGCTAATTAGACTCAAAATGAAGACTGAGGTTACGTTAGCTCTGATTGGTAGATGACTGGCAGGACATAACCAGGATTTACTGGCGTTACACATTACAGACATGTCTTGGAGCACAGGGCTGCCAGCTGCGCTAAATATAAACAGCTACTAAACTACTTACAAACTGACAGTGTTTACTTGTTGTCACGTTAGTAGACAGATATATTGGAGCACAGAGCTAACATATAGCCGGCTGCTACAACGTTTGCTTGATGTCACGTTTCAAACCATAGCGCTACGTAACTGTAGTGATAAATACCTTACCTCAGTGCATTGTATCCAGTAAAAAAGTTGTCTTGAACGAATAAAATTTGTTTTGATATCCATTTAATTCCAAAACAAACTAGTAATTTGCGACAGTGTGTGGAGACTCCGGGCCACAAGGTGGCGAGGGAGTGCAATCAAAACAGATTCTCTTCATAGCATCTTAAAAAAAAAAAAAAAGAGATCAAAAGAAACACACACAAAAAATAAAAATCTATCCAGATAAATGAAACATTTTGGCAAGCCTTGATTAGTCTGAAGCGATCCAGCCTGTGTTGAGTAAGACCCTACTGATCAACACCAGCAGCTCCAAACTTTTTAACATTAACATTTCAACAAAACTTAATAGTCACTAGCTTTTGTCCTCAATGACATTTGTTCTCCTTACATTACTCTTACTTTTAAACCTTAAGTAGTTTTGAAACCAGTACTTTTACACTTTTACTGAAGTAAAAAAGTAGAGTTGATACTTTAACTTCCACAAAAGTCTTTTTAAACTCTACTCTCTATACTTCTCCTCGAGTAATGGGTGTGAAAACTTTTGACGCTTCTGCTGACGACAGAAGCACCACATGCAGAGGCTCTGATCAACCCTGACACTTTCAAGTGCCCTTTCCAATCCCTGCAACACCCCACGTCGATGTAACTTCATAACTGCAGTTAAAACCAGAAACTCACCACAAAAAACAGAGTCCTTCTCCAAAACACCACCAAACCATGACGGAGCCTGAGGGTAGGACGCTGTGAGCCTCCTGACCAGACCTCATAACACCCCAGTTAACCAGCAGCTCACACGTCAAGAGTGTGTGTTTTTCCTGAGCTGTGTGTGTGTTTGATGGATCCTGTGTGTGACAGGCAGCAGAAGAGCAAACAGATGGATGCTGATGGTCAGGGCAGCGAGTCGATCACGGCGTGTGCGTGTCTCCGCTAACGTGGTTACAGCAGCTTCAGATAACTGATGATTGGGAGCGTCTGATTGGATCATTGGGAGCGTCTGATTGGATGAGAGCCAGGTGGCTGCACTCAGTGTAATGATGGGTTTATAGGGGAATCACATTAAACACAGAGGAGGTCTGAGATTTAATGCTACACACCTTCATCCAACAGGTGAGACGTTCACCTGCTCAGGGAGGAAGTTTTTACTGTTTACATGAAATCATGTTTTAATTATTTCTCTGTCGCTCTCTCTGCAGCCTGGTGGCGGACGTTGTGGTCTTTAACTCCGCCTTCAACATGGAGTCCTTCCTGTCCTCCATCTCCTCCTTCATGAAGAAGATCCCTGACCACAGACCCAAAGACCTAGACCTGCTGATCCGGCCTAAATGCTCGGTCCTGTACTACCCGGTGCGGTTCCCTGATGTGAGCAGGTCAGTGTGATCTTCAGATTAAACAGATTAAAGTCCATCAGTCTGAGTGTGGGATTAGATTACAGCAGCAGTGTTTAACGAGGATCACGTATAGACCGGTTAAGAGTCCACCTGAGGATTCAGCTTTAATCATTATTTAACCTCGGAAACAAAAAAGAGCGTGTTGGAAACATCTGACGTAAAGGAGCTGAGTTATAAACAGATCCCACATTTAAAAGTTTGAGCAGGAGGAAAACAATCTCAGCTCTTTAGTGGGAATCCAATGACAGGATCATACATCATAATTATTAGCTACATTGTGTGTGTGTGTGTGTGTGTGTGTGTGTGTGTGTGTGTGTGAGTGTGTGTGTTATTGATTGACTAAAATGAATAAACATGTGAAGAGTTTGTTCTCTCAGAGGAGAAGATGAAAGCAGTCATGTGATGTTGGTGTGTTGCAGCTCATTATTTAACCCCCCCACAGACCCCCCCTAAGGACCCACACACACACACATGCACAGACCCCCCTCCACCCTAAGGAGCCCCTCCTCCATCATATAAACTTTACTGTCACGGTCACAGCTGACAGTGTTTCAGTGTGAGGGTTCATCATGTCCCAGTTTTCACTTCAGTCACAGCTACAGCTGATATCAACAGTAATTATAACAAGTTTAGTTACACATTTAGTTTTATTTATAGACTGATGGACTTTTGTAACTAACTGGTGACATAAACTGAGGCTTTGGATCACACAGTCTGTAAAAACCTATCAAAGATACAATCATGGATCAGATTCTGAACTTCCAGTGGGACTGTTTTCTTCTTTCTATCTGTTTTTGACGTTAAACATTGAAGCTGCAGCTGCAAAATCTGAAATCTTATCAAGTGTTTTTGTCTAATTCTAAGTAAAAAATGACTTATTATACTCAATATGAGCCACATTCAACTTTTCGGTTTGGAGAAAATGTCTTCTTTTAAGTTGTTCCAAGACAAAAATGAGGTCTGAATTGCTTATAATATCATAATATAATAAGTATCATTCGTTCATCCCATATCCGCTTTGGGATCCAAAATCGGAAAACGGATTACGACTTGTTATTGGGAAACAAATAACGGCCTATTTTTCTTTGTTTTGATTGTGTTTTTAAATCAAAAATAGAATATGAGAGAATGAAATCATCATGGGATTTTTGATCTATTAATCTTTGGTTTGTTTCATTTTCGATGTGTTGTGACCCAGAAGTTGTTGACTTTTTTTTTTTTCTCAGGAAGGTCTGTCAGTCTCTACCGGGTGTTCAATTTCAAACAATTGCTTAAAAACATCGGTGTATTGTTCTAGTGAGGCCATGGTGGTCGATTTGTATGTCACTCACTGTATATCCTCTCTTCATCTCTGTGAACAGGTTTCAAAATCTGGGCGGTTAAAGACTGGCCTCCCTGAGAGAAAAAAGTCAACAACTTCTGGGTCACAACACATCAAAAATGATACAAACCAAAAACAAATAGAACAAAAACCCCATGATAATTCCATTCTCTCAAATTCTATTTTTAATTTCGAAACAAAATCAAAATAGCAAAAACAGGCCGTTATTTGTTTTCCGATTTTTAATTTGAAAACACGAAATGAAATAACAAGTCATTATCCGTTTTCCAATTTTGGATTCCAAAGCGGATATGGAATGAACGGATGATACACCGATATTATAACAAGTAGGGCTGAACTATTTTGGAAAATAATCAGATTGCGATTTTTTTGGAACAGCATTACAATTTTTTGGGGGGGATGTTTATCCTCTACATTATTCATTTAACACAAGCAATAAACTGTTCTGTAGTATGACCAACACAACAAAGGATGCTGTCAACATATAAACAATTCTTTCCTGTAGGCCAGGGCTATGTGTTATGATGAAATTAGATAAATTGATACATGAATTGATATGAATAACTTAGGAGTGGGTAAAAATATTGATGAATTGATGCATCGAAATATTTCCATGCCCAATTCAATATCGATTCAGCAAGTCCTCTGAATCGATTCATCTCCTGGCAAGTGAGGGGGACTGTTCTTATTTGCATTGTATGGACGAGGACCACCAGAGACCAAACAACAAAAAAATGGCAGCCAAAGCAGCAGCAGCAGCATAAAGACAGATCCTTCAGCTTTAATGTCTGACGTTTGGGTTGTTTTATTGCTCCAAAATGTAAGGTGACATACCACATATGTTCACATGGGGCATGAAAATTGATAATCGAAGCATTTAAATCAACATTGAATCGAATCGATATCGAAACGAATTGAGACCTAAAGAATGGAATCGAAACAAATCAAATCAAATCGTGAGGTTCTCGGCAATACCCAGCCCTAGAGTAACGTATCTTTAACTATAACAATCACAGCAGAATATTGAACGATTGATTGAACTTTAAGCCTTGTAGACATGTAATAAAATTATCATTAATTTCCTGTTTAAAAAAAAAAAAAAACAGGGAAAGAAACAAAGCACTGCAGAACAAGAGGCCAAGTATGAACAACAATCTAAAAAGTAAATATGAATCCTCTCTTCTATGAATCTCATACTAAATAAACTACAGAAATGTGAGTAAGACCAAAATCTCTGAAACACTAAACTTTAATATAAAATGTATAAAAATCTTACTGATCTCTCATCAGTAACAAAACACAAACTCAAGTGCAGAAATGTAAATAGAAACAAAGTCAGTTACTGAAATATGTAAACTTTAGGATTGCACTTTTTAAATGCAACTTTTATTTTTCAAATTGCAGCCTTTGTGATTTGAAAGTTGCATTCTAATAGCCTTTAGCTCGGGCTGTATCATGCTCCAGTTTAACTTTCTTCTGCTCTTCTGTCCTTTTTCTGTCTGACAGTTAGGCTCCAGTGTCCACCATCACTACAAAATTGGTCACAGAAATCCTTTTTAGCATTCTTTTCTCTTCTCTCTACTAAACTTTAAACTTTCAGCCGACGGGGTGTTGTCTTAAGCCGCGTTTCCACCAAGCAGTCCGGGTCGGTTCAGAACAGTCTGGCACGGTTTGGTACCTTTGGTACCTTACCCCGCTAATAAATCCAACGAAGAAAAACGCGACACAATAAACAAAGAACACAGATGGAAGACATGCAGCATTTTGTCCTCTCTGTGATTGGCATGTAGCTCTTTGATACAAGGAACAATCAAGCTTTGTTTCAGAGAAGACGTCTGTGTGCTGCCAGGAGAAATGCAGCCACTGTTGCGGGATAAGTGACGATTCTTTTGACCAATCAACGGTCTGCAGTGTTGTAGCTCCACCTTCCAATAGCGGATCGGTTCGGTCTGGCACCCATACGAAAGGGTCCCAAAAAGTGGGACAGCTCGTCTCGGTTATTTGGGGATCTGTCCCAGGATAAGTCAGTGGAAACGCCACAAAATGAGCACCGTACCGAGACGAACTGAACTGGTCTGCTTGGTGGAAACGTGGCTTTACATTGCAACGTTGGTTTAAATTTGAGTTGTTGTTCAGCCCTAATAACGAGAACGAAAATCTACCAATGGAACAAGAAAAATTTGCTAGAGAATTTCCTTGAAGCTAGAATAATGTCTTGGCAGATTATTTTAAGTTGTTACAAGATATTCAGACCTGACTTTTGTCTTAAAAAAACTTGAAACAAGACAAAATCACTTTGCAAGAGCTCAGTTTTTCACAGTGTGGATTTACTCTGTCTGTGGAGTCAGTATGTTGCGTGTACGTCTCAGTTGGTTTGTTCTCCAGGGACCTTCACAGTTGACTCTAATAAAGACTCCAGTGTTGTTACGCTTTAAACCCAACGTCCTGACACCTGCTCAGTCTGTTACAGCGTCTCTCTGACCTCTGTTGTTCCTGAGTTTGTTCTCAGAAGAAGTCAGCAGATACATGTGTGTGTGTGTGTGTGTGTGTGTATTGGTCCATGTGTATCATCCACAGAGTATTATCCCTGCACAGTGGCTGTGTTAATAATGTGTTGGTATCAGTGGTTGTGAGGATGACTCGGCCTCTCGCCTGCAGTGTTTCTCAGCTCATTTTCAGATGCTAATGTGTGTGTGATCCAAGCTCACAGAGTGTAAGTAAGTGATGATATGCATGGCCGACAATCCCTCCACACGCCCGCGGCCCTCCACCAAACACTGCCAGTGCTGCTCTTTGAAAATATATAAAACGCTCTCAGAAACAAACGGGGCGAGGAGGGGGAGGGGAGAGGAGAGGACGATTCCTCTGCAGAGGTATTTATATGATGTGTTCAGATCGAGGAGGAAGAAACACTACCAGCCCTGAGGGGGGGCTGTGTGAGGAGGACGTCTGCATGTTTGAGCTCTCTGTGATCAGTTCAAATTAATAACTCATCTATAATCTGATTAATCTCATTAATTTAACTCTGTTTTGGTTTCCAGCTATGTTGAATCATTTCTCTTATTATCAGTGATTCGTAATTTATCATTTACAGGAGGAAGAATAAGAATTTAGCACAGTCTCTTTAAAAACTACTTATTTGACCAACAAAAATCAGCTTTCTGTGACATCTTAAGGAGAAAACTGAGTCAGGGAGGATTTCAGAGGACTGAGGAGTAGAAACCATCAAACAGTTACTCTACATCTTCTCCTTTAATACCCGGGGTTTGAAGCTGCAAAAGAAAACTAGAATCAGATTTTTAAAACTGGATATCTCATCTGTCTGACGTCAGTCCGCTCAAACACAAACCCAAAAGGGCTTTTCTTTAATTCACTCGAAAGAAAACATTCAACTTTGTTTTCTGAAGTTCAGCTTCTTATCCTCGACTCTGTGTCTGTTTTCTCTTCAGCCCTTTAACTCGACATGAAAGTTTCGACTGGTTTTGATCAGTATTTTTGGAAACTCAATCATCAGCATGGCAAACTGATCGCTGGTTTTAAACACGGTCACTTGAGCATAAGACGTGTTTGATGTTCCTGGCAGGTTTTGGCTCCCTCCTCCAGATATGTCTGCAAACAATCCCTGCTATGTCTTTGTGTCCCTTAATCAACACTTCAGCTAATTTCTACATTTTGATCCAGAACTTCTCTTCTCCATAAAATGCTTAGACGTTCTGAGCTGAGTTTTTCTCCAGATATCAGTCAGCCTCAGATTTCTAAGATAATTCTTCCTTTTTCAGTTTTCTCTCTGCGTCACATATTACTCTGAGTTGTAGAAACTGGCTCAGGCCCAGGTTTGCAGTGCAGATTATTCAGTGGTGTGAGTCAGATTGAGTTTGATTCATGGTGCAGAATAAACTCTGCCAGCTCAAAAGAAGAAACAAAAACTAAACGTGGTCTTTTGTGGAGGGAGTCTGGTGTGTCTGAAAGGACTCTTTGACTCTTTGTGGTGGCTCAGTGTTTGTGGTTTCCATCTATCAATCAGCCTTTGAGCGGGGGACTTTTCTAATTGAATAGTGATTGACCCGGGCCAGCAGAGACCTGCGGCGGGACACAAAGACATCACATCCATCACAGCCCAGCAGCAGGAGCAGACTTCTCCAAGACCGTCGCCAAATCAGATCAATGAGGACGCCACGTGACCAGCAGGTGTCACAGCCTTTTCTTCTTCCTCTCTGGGTTGTTGTGCGTCTTTGAACAGCTGTTGGGGTTCTGCTGGTGGTCAGGTGTTCTGGTCCTGAGGACGGTCTCATTTAGCTTGATGAAGGTTTTGTTTTGCTGGTATTTCAGTTGACCTAACTACATGCAAAGAGGTGGAGTTGGGGCGGCTTTAATCCCTTTTACAAACAGCTACAGTGTGACCACCTGTCCTTTAAGTTAGCCACGCCCCTTATTATGCATAACTCGACCAAAAGATCTTCAAAACTTACAAGTTACAAAAAAAATTCACCCTATGTGCAAAAATCGTTTTTTGAATCAGGCTGGAAATCTCTTTATTTTTGCTATAAAGATCAATTTTGTTGAATGTGTTTGGATGTGACCTCTGGTACTTCCAGCAAAAGCCTCAAGTGGACAGTCGAGGAACTGCAGCTTTTAAAAAATTCTGTATTAGTGTCATTTCTGAAGCCTGGAGGTACAGATAAAATAGAATAGAATAGAAAAAACGTTATTAGCTCTGTTAGCCATGTCTGAATAGCATGATGCTACTCTGCCTTCTGGTATTCCCTCTGTTGCTGGGTTAGCACGGCTAGCTCGTCCATCTTATTGGAGATAGATCTTACGTTCCCAATAACGATGGATGGAAGGACAGGTCCATGTCGTCACTTCTTAGCTCACACCTGAGAACCAGCATGACATCTTCACCTCATTCTCCTCACTTGTGGGGAAACATCCGGCCTTGCACCAGTTAGCATTCACATGCTACAGGCTGCTAACAGCTGATTTCACATGTAATCAATGCAGCCATGGTTACATGTAGGATCTCCAGACAAACACAGGAGCAAAAATTGTTAAAATATGACTGAAGAAAAAACCAGTTTGGTGTCCATGATGAGAAAATGAGCCACCCAAAGTAATGATTCACTCCAAATTCAAAAATGATGAAAAAGAGATGAAAAAATTACAAGAAATGGACAAGGAGGGGCGGCGCCTAGCAGCAGTATGTACATACAAGTGTAAAATTCATTGTACAAAACATACAAGTGTAACAAAATTTATGACCATGGAGGAAGAAGATGAAGAAAATGAAAATGAAAATGAAGAAGAGGAGGAGGAAGAGACAGAAGAGGCTTCTTGTGTTCCTGGATTTTAATGACTCTGCTATGAACAAGCTGAGATTACTGTTGGAAAACTCTCATTCTGCGACATTATATCACCACTGAGCCGCAGCCAGAGCCTGTGCTACAGTGTGTGTGTGTGTGTTACAGTGTGTGTGTGTGTGTGTGTTTAAGAGTGTGTAACAGTGTGTGGTATCCAGCACAGTCCTGGTTTGATCCTTCATTCATTCCTCTTCATCACAGTCACTTCAAACAAACATATGGAGCCACTTGTGGTCGAGTTTTTTGGCAGCAAGAGCCGAGTTAACAGCAGACCCCAGCCCCCCGCACACACACACACACACACACACACTCAAAATCACACACACACACCAGCACAGAGAGTACTTCTGATGATGATGAAGATGGAAGGGGGGAGATCAGAGTGACGTCAGCTCCTCACCCTCTGGATGAAGGTGTTCAGCAGCTGTTTTCATCCCACAGATTAAACGTGTGATGAGCTGAGTTTTAATCAGAGTTCAGATTAAATCCGTCAGCGCGGCTTAAACCGTTTGTCACCGTGGTGATCAGCTGGTTAGAGAGAGGACTCCGGGGTCATCCAGGGTGACAGAAGAGGTCTCGCTCCTTCTGGTTTCTCAGGAAACTTTCTAAAAGTATCCCAGCATGCATTTCACCCTGCAGTGATGAGCAGGAGGAGTCAGACTTGCAGCCATATCCTCTGTTTGGATCCAGGGCGGTCTGTCCCAGCAGATGATCCAATCAGAGCTCAGCGTGAGGATGAAGAGGACAGTATGTTGGTGTGATGTTTTGGGGATGTCACAGATTTATAACAGATGTGTCATTTTCTCCTCTTCACTGAAATAATCCCTCACTCCTGATGTCACAGGTTTCCCTTCATATGAGTGTTACATCACTTCCTGTTGAGCAGAAAAACTGACCATGATTCTGGGTCAGGGTCCCTCCTGTCATGTGACCCTTGGAGGGCAGATCTTGGACTCAGATTGGTTTTGACCGGCATCTCATCTCATAATGACCGTAATGTGGATCTTAATGTGCTGTAACGACCCGCTGACACTGGCCCCGCCTCTTTACACCACAGCTTTCTGCTCTTAAAGTGACAGAACCTTCGAGCTGTTGACCCCCAGAGCGACCCGGCTGATTCCAGGTCAGAACTGGGCCTCAGGGCTCCCAGCTAGTCAGAGTCTTCAGAGGACAAGTGGACTGATCTGGAGCAACTTTATGTTTACTGCTCTGTCTCCACTACTACCCTTCTTTAAGATTCATCCACTACTGAAAATAGTCAGATATATGAGAAACTTTAACCCTTGGTGGATCTGGTCTGCTAAGGTGTTTTTACCCTCCATGTTGGATCAGTAGGTCTGAGGTGAGGTCATCACACTGATTACTGGAGATCTATCAATAACTCCCTCCATGTTTACAGCCTCAGTCAAACGTCTCATTTGTAAAATGGATTATTGAACCAAGTCGTCCCTGAGAGCAAACTTCAGACTCACACTCGGGCTCCGTTTACCAGCCTAGATTCTTTTTCACAGTTTGGAAAGAAGGAGAATAAGACGCACGATGTCACTAGTTCCTGGAGGAAGTTTCTGCTGTGGAAAAGCACTGTTAGTATCACCTGCTTCACAGTCTGTGTGCTGTTTTGAACCCCTCTGAACGACCTTAAAAACACTTAAATCAACTTAAATCTCCCACTGATTCATCACTGTCTGCAGTCTCATTTTCCAATATAAATAAAAACTAAAAAGTGATTTTATCCTCTGCAACTCTCTCAAGATCCTCAAACAAATCAGGGGTGTGCTGGGTCTCTCTGGAACATCAATTTACACTCCAATCTGCCTGAATCCCTCCTTCAAGCCAGGTCAAATGGACAGTGTATTTTCCCAAGGGTCTGATAAGGGTTTATCAACTGTGAAGGACCTATATTTTAATGGTAGATTTGCAACTTATGCCAAACTGCAGCTGGAGTATAACTTACCATCAGGACATTTTTTCCGTTATCTTCAAAAAAGAAATTTTGTCAGGTCTACCCTTCTTCACCTTGACACAATGCCAAAACTTCTATGAACTTATGAAGAAATCTCCCACCTCAAAACAGTTGATTACATCTTTAGTTAAACTCTTTTCTTGTTATTTTGGGCTGTTCTGATGATTTTTTAACCCTTCCTCCTGCCCTGCAACAATCCTTGAAATTTAGCCTGGTTATAGCTAAAAGAGCAATTCTGCCACTCCTCCCTCTTTTAAAGCCTGGCTGAATGATGTGGTGTCTTGCTTATGCTTGGAGGAGATTTGTTACACTCTGTCCAATTCACACCCAAAGTTCCTAAAAATCTGGGGACCCTTTATTAAATACATAAAAAAGGGGAGGGAACAGTCTATTTACTGACAAAGTATGTATATTTTTTGTTGTACTGTGTGGTTTTGATTAGGGATGGGAATTGATAAGATTTTGTCAAAACCAGTGTCCTGATCGATTCTGCTTATTGATCTGTTTCTTTGTCGATTCCTTTATCAACTCCTGTTGTGAATTTTCTGGGTACAAAAAGTAGCTTTACAGGTTTTCTGTGTCAACAACATTTAACTGAGTTTATACTGTAAGTAATGGTCCCAGAGTCTGGATATTTCTGGGCATAATTAAACAGAAACAGGTAAAAAAATAAGCACACAATGTGTCGTTGATGTACTGTGTTGTAATATATAAATAATTCAGGTAGGCCCTCTAGTGTCTCAAAGTGGTTATAGCAATAATTTAAGTTGTTTGGAACCTTTCTGTAGTTATGAAGTCAGCCATGAGCCTTTCATTAGCCTGTTAGCTTTTGATATTTGAAATTCTCAGTATTTTTTACAAAGAGTTGATGTGATATGTTTCTGTGATGAAAGTTGAAATTCTATTCTGAAGCTAAAGTTATACTGATGTATGCTAACTGCTAGCATATCAACGCAGTTTCCCATATATGTTAGCATCAAGCTTGTGCTGTTTTGTTATTTTGGTAAATAAGATGATTTATACCATTTTGAATGAACTGAATATGAATCTCCTGAGAGAGAGTGATGTACATTTCTTTATGAAGTCAGTTCTTCAGTAAAACTTAAAGCTGAAAATCCTGAATCAGAGTTTTCTTGGGAAACGTTATTTAACTGCTAAGCTAAGATAGCTGCAGCAGACTAGTCGACGTAAGGCCCGGCGGCTCTGACACAATGTGAAGACCTGATCAGGGAATCGTTAAGCACAAAGGCTAACGACATCGATGGATTGAAACATTTCTTATTGATTCTCAACCGGAACCGGTTTTCAATTCCCATCCCTAGTTTTGATAATGTATATAAATGATGGTATCAGTTATACATCCTCGCTCCATGTATCTAAGACAAGGTCTTCCCTTTTGGAATTGATACTCGGATTTGCACTTGGATCTTCAATTTAATCTTGGACTTAAGGATTGTACTGTCATCACCTTTCTATTATTGTTGTACTGTCTATGATAGCGTTCACACTTGTTTGTTCCTTTTTGTTTGTTTTGTTTGTGTTTTTTTGTTGTTGTTTTTTTCTCCTTTCAGTCTCTTGTTTTTCTTGTATTGTTTAACAAAGAAACAAGAAATAGAATTATTGAAAAAACACAAATCAAAATATCTGATTAGTTTTATCAAAGCTTCTTGTTTTTATTTAGTTTTATTGCCTCGTTTATTAATCTATTCCTTTTATTAGTTTTTCATTCCTGCTGTGGAGCACTCTGCCCATGTGTCATAAACTCAGCGTACTTTTAGCATCAATAATAAAACTGTTGTTTGAATGACCTTGAGCCTTTTTGTAAAGCTGGAGGTCTTTGTCTGTGTAACTGTGTGAGCCTGATTGTGTTCACCTCTCATTTCTAAATGTCTTTAATATTTGGATGGTTTGGTTTGTTTCTGTGTAGCCCCGTCTCTCCCCTGTATGACGTGCGTTTACAGTATATGATAATGATGTGAAGCTATTTCCCCTCTGTGCTGTATTAAATCTGTTTCTTGGTTCAGATCCTGAGGCGTCTCCCTGATCTGATAACAGCTGATATAATAGGCTCCTGTATGTGTGTGTTTGTGTGTGAGTGAGTGTGTGTGTGTGTGTTTCCGCCTCAGGTGATGGGAGATTAACATAATGAGCCGTTTATCCCCCTCAGATGAACCTCTGCACACATTAGCCCGCTGAGTTTAGATATTTCTCTGAAGGTGAGGCGTGATAATGCTGCCTGACAGACTGAGAGGAGGGACAACAAACCCACAGAGAGGAGAAAACATCAAACATCATCAGACACACACCTGTTACATGCTGCATAATACAGTCCAGGACCTTTCAGAATAAAAGCCATGAAAGAAATCAGTGCTGTGATTAAATTCAGACGTTACCTGGCCCGATGATGCGTTCACTGACCCTCCTGCTGATGTTTTTTAGGCTACTCCCCGAACACAAACTCCTCCGCAGACTAATGCCGCAGGAGGAGAAGCAAGAGGAGCAGCAGACTCAGGGGTAACAAAAACTCTCATTACCTTGTCTTGGTGTTAAAATCCTAAGAAGTGAAGTCTTAACCTGGTCTCTGTCTCCATCAGCTGTGATCAGGAGGATCCACATCAGTCCGAATCAGACCAGAAACCACATCCTGAGGAGGAATCTCAAGATTTGATGAGACCTTTGCACATCGTCTGGCCGCACAGGTGGTAAGTTCACTTTATCAGTAATATCCCATCAGAGAGTCCAGACTCTAAAGGATCCCGTGCTGAAGTGGACTAAGGTCTGGACTGTCACCTTTAGTCAGGTTTTGATGGTTTGAGTTACTTTTGAGTGAGTATAAAACATCTCTCTATTTTGGCTTCAGGTTTAAGTTGACTTTAGTTTGAATTTAAAGGTTTTTACGCAGGAAAAAAGGCTTTTATTTTGAAGGTTTAAGGGTTAAAGTGCAGGGTCACTGCCACTTCCTGTCACCTCCATCAGTTTAATAAATCTGATCTGTTTTATTTTCAATTTTAGAGTTTTGTAGTACAGGGGGATTATTATCTCCAGTGGTATGTGTGTGTGTGTGTGTGTGTGTGTGTGTGTGTGTGTGTGTGTGTGTGTGTGTGTGTGTGTGTGTGTGTGTGTGTGTGTGTGTGTGTGTGTGTGTGTGTTTTTCACCTTCTCTTGTATCAGTAACAACAGCAGCCGGCGTGTAATCTGCTCTGAACTGAGCAAAAACACAGATGGATTATGGGAGCGAGGATGAGGATTTCTGTTAATCTCTGATGAAGCTGCGTCTGTTTGTTTAATCTGTGTGTGGCCCCGATCCTCAGATTACAGCTCCGTCTTATTGCTGCTGTAGGGGGGGTGAACATCTGTTTCAGGTGAAGATGCTGCAGCACCGGCAGAGAGAGGGAGGGAGGGAGGGATGGGAGGGGGGTTAAATCTGCGTTACAGGATCAGATCAGTCTGATTTTGGAGGCTTTTATTGTGAAGGTCGCAGGCTTTTATTGTGGTAGTCAGGTGAAATGTGTAAACACAGATGTGATAATAAAAAACACTGAGCTGTGTTTGTGAATAAACAGAAGGAAGATCTGAATTTTAAAAAGCTGCTCAGTCCCACATGAAGCAGAATAAGTGATCACATGATCACCATCAATGAGCTCTCAACTGAGCATGCTCAGTACTCCTCACCTCTGCAACTCTGATAGAAACACCTTTTTAAGAAACAGGAAACTAGACACACAGTTTAGAAGGAGGGAAGGAGTGTTTTAACCCTCACTCAGGCCTCAGGTGATATCGCAGTAATTAATACTTATTTTTGAATTACCGGGAGCTTCGTTATCAACCTCTGGTTCAGTCTCAAGGTTTTTTTAAAGGAGGAATAATCTGAGTCCACAGGGAGGAAATAATCTGCCCTCTGAGACGTCTCCTCTGGAAGTACAGCAGAGCTCTGTGACCTTCACAATAAGACTCTGCTCACACGTCAGCTGTTGTTCATCACTGACTTTAGTATCGGATTCTACAAACAAAGAGCAACAAACATTTTTTTAAACAACTTCTACAGACAGAATCAGCTTCATTCTGTGGATTATTGACCCAACATCAGAGTTTGTAATGTTTCTATAATCAGATTATATCAGCTGAGGATCCAAACTGCTCCTGATCTTTCCTATTTTCTCAAAGCTTTAATAAAACTTTAAACCAGTGGTTGATATCAATGCATCTGCGCCCCACACCTCTCCTCTTCAGACTCCTGTCCAGGTGTTGTCCCAGATCACTCCCCTTATAATAATTAATGTTGATAAAATGTTTGCTGTGACTCCTCAGATCAGAACATCTGTTCAGCATCAGAGAGCAGCAGGTTCAGGATCATCAAGTCAACAAGTCCTCCACCTGCTGCTCCTTAACACACCTCCAGAGACCTCCTCCTCCTCTCATACTCCTCTTCTCATCTTTCCCCCCTTAGCTCGGTGTGTAAGGGTTTAAACCACCATCTGTTTATGAACCTGTGTGTGTGTGTGTGTGTGTGTGTGTGTGTGTGTGTATGTGTGTTTCTTCTAAAGGGAGCACGATAAAAACCCTGAGCTGTTCTTCTCCACTCTGATCAAACTGAAGGAGAGAAAACTCGACTTCCATGTGTCAGTGCTCGGGGAGACTTTCACTGATGTGCCAGGTATACACACACACACACACACACACACACACACACACACACACACACACACACACACACACACACACAAATAGAAACAAGAACAATCAGAATGTGATGAAGTGATGAGGATGAGATAATGACAAGCCAAAAAAAGCAACACTGATTAAATTCTGACATTTTTTCTCATTTAGTTTTGTGTTAGTGTTGGTAGCGGACTGTCAGACATTCAGACTTATGACATTTTCTCTAGGGCTGCAACTACCGATTATTTTAGTAATCGATTACTCTGACGATTATATTTACGATTAATCAATTAATCAGAAAAAAAGGATGAAATGCATAAATAGTAATATTAGCAAAACCAAACGTGTTGCTATTATAGTTGATGACTGTTTGCTTAATGATATATACAAAAAAACCCAACAAATTTAAACATAATTGAGCTAAACAGATGCTACATTTATAAAGTAAAACAAATGACATGAATGTATTGTCACTTAAAGAATCAACAGTTTAAGCAAAATAACAGAAAATATATTGTCATGTCATCAGATTAAGAACTTAGTGGGCCAAAAAGGCAAATAAATAAAAATGAGTCCTCAATCTTTTTACCTGCAGTTTAAACAGTTCACCCCCTAGCAGCTAACGCTAATGCTAACATTGGTTTAATGAACTCCTCGTGGCTTTCAAACAGGGTTACGATTAGGGATGGGTACCTTTCACGTTTGAAACGATACAGTACTGATCCCCTGTACCTGGCAAAGGATACCGGTACTCAATGGTACCAATTTTTGGTACTTTTGTGAGTGAATGTGGTAAAAAATATCAATTTGTTTAATTATACAATAAATATTTTTTCGATTTAATAAATTTGTTCTTTAATATATAACTTTGTAATGCTGTGTTCATGTCCAGCATGGAAAATCCCCTACTCTTGCACTCCTTTAAAGTCACAAGGATGCATTTAGGTACCTAAACATGGTACCTTTTGACTTTACATGAATCGGTACCCGGTACTTTCGTCAGAATTCAGTCGGTACCTATAAAAGTGCCTGATTCGGTACCCATCCCTAGTTACAATTCAAAAGAAAAACTAAATGAGTCCTAAAAGACAAACCATGTATTTCACAACATATAAAAGGAGTGTATGTGGGATTTTGTAGCTCCTCACCTCGCTGTTGAGCTCCCAGCTCGTCATCGATGAGCCCAACATGTTTGCGTTTTAAGTGCCGGATCACTGCAGTCGTGCTGCCGTGTTATGTGAGGTCATTTTAGCAAATGTTGCAATTAACACGCTGTGTACTTTTACTCAGCATGAAATACTCCCAAATTCAGGATTTTTTTGGACTGCCATTATTTGAGTGTTTACTTGTTTCCCTCACCTGCCGGCTCGGATTCTCCTTCACCACGCTGATCTATTTACATGTGACACATACACCCCTGCAGCCCAGGTAACTACACTCCAGTCCAGTAGGTGGCGGTAATGCATCTTCAGCTAGTTGCTAACTGCTAATTGATCTGACAAAAAGAAAGAAGACAAATAAACTGGAGAGAAACTAAGACAGTAATGATGCAGCGCAGTGCATCGATAATAGTAAATGTTGATGATTTTATGGATTTGTCGTTGTAGCCCTAATTTTATCCCAACATGTGTGTAACCTGTACTAGCATACCGTGTCAAACGTGGGATTTAAAATCTAAAACACATATTCAGACGAACGGACACTGATTCAACCCTAAAAATGATCACTACACAGTGTTTGTTTTGATGAAGAGGAGCTGCTGCTTCTTCCTCACATTAGTCTGATGAAGTTAAACTTTGTGACTTTTCCTTGACCTCTGCAGACTTCCTGTTTCAGTAATAATCAGTCTGATGTAAGGGTCAAAGGTCAGCGCCGCATTCAGGAGTAGGACACTTTTTAATGATCCGCACAGCGAGTATCATCAGCTGATGATGCTATAATGACTCTGTGTGTGCGCGTTTGTGTGTGTGTGTGGTAGTGTGTGTGCACGTTTGTGTGTGTGTGTGTGTGTGTGTTTTACCCTGATGAACACACTCTGAGATATTAAAATCTAAAGTTTTACGGCAGCACAAACAGCTGACCGTAAATCCAGCGTCATATTCTCTGATTAGCTTTATGAGCGCTGGAAGGCAATCACATTAGGACAAATTTAATCGACTTTGATTTTGTTAATAGGGTCAGAGTATCGATTATTTTCAGCCCTCACCTGTTTGTCTTTCTGCTCATAAACGTCCACATTCATAAACATCAGGCTGTCTGAAAAATATCTCTTAACCTCCTTTATCTAACCCCGCTCAGACAAACAGGACCCCTGACACACACTCACACACACAGCGACACACACACACACACACAGATTTCATCAGATTTACAGTTAGCTCATAATTTCAGCTCTAATCTAATAAGAAACTGTCTTTACATTTAATATGTCTCTTTAATCTGTCTGTGCTTTTCTTTACGATAAAAAACATCTGAAGTTTTAGTTTCTAGTTAATGAAAGCAAACATAGATTTCTTACACACACACTCAGGTAGTGATGAGGACACTCTTCTTTTCTGTGTCAGAGATCTTCGGTGAAGCAAAGCGTCAGCTGGAGGCTCACATCTTGAACTGGGGTTACCTGCCAGGTAAAGAGGATTACCTGAGGGTCCTGTGTGAGGCTGACGTGGTCATCTCCACCGCAAATCACGAGTTCTTTGGAGTCGCCATGTGAGTTCATCCAGATTTATTCCTCATTTTTGTATTATCCTCTAAAGATAACCAGAATCCAAACAAGACGTGGAGATGAGAGAGGTTAGTTTGAGATCTGTGTCAGCTCAGTGATCACACGCGTCGAGAAACTTTATCATCAGGTGTTTCATCACATCAAGGTGTCCTCAGCCATAAACCTGCAGGTGTGTGTCTCTGACTTCAGTCACCTGACCTCTGCGGCCCTCTCTGATCTCAGCATCAGTCAGGTGGATCTGACCTGCAGCCTCAGAATCACCAACCAATCCCGGGCTGTGCTCTCTGAAGCTCAGCCAACCAAAGGGCCGTGTGAGCCTGCAGGTCTGACGTCTGATCTTCACCTGATTCATGTCTGAGTTCTGTTTGTAGCTCGCTCCGAATGTTTGTTTATATCTGAGTTCAACAGTTCTTGCTTCAGAGTCCTGTCACAGCTCACACACGGTGTAAAGGCAGCTCATACAGGAGAGAAGAAAGAGGTTAAGGATTCATTTATTAATTTATTTATTGCACATATAAAAGGTTCATGTTTGCTAGATTGTTAAAGTTAGTTTAAACACACTCACCAGCCACTTTATTAGGTAGGTTGGTCCATATTGACATGATAGCATCACACAGTTGCTGCAGATTTGTCGGCTGAACATCCATGATGAGAATCTCCCGTTCCACCACATCCCAAAGGTGCTCTATTGGATTGAGATCTGGGGACTGTGGAGGCCGTTTGAGTACAGGGAACTCATTGTCATGTTGAAGAAACCAGTCTGAGATGATTCCAGCTTTATGACATGGAGCGTTATCCTGCTGGAAGTAGCCATCAGAAGATGGGTACACTGTGCTCATAAAGGGATGGACATGGTCAGCAACAATACTCAGGTAGGCTGTGGACTTTAAACCATGCTCAGTTGGTACTAAGGGGCCCAAAGTGAGCCAAGAAAATATCCCCCACACCATTACACCAGCAGCAGCAGCCTGAACCGTTGAAACAAGGCAGGATGGATCCATGCTTTCATGTTGTTGAGGCCAAATTCTGACCCTACCATCTGAATGTGGAGCAGAAATCCAGACTCATCAGACCAGGCAACGTTTTTCCAATCTTCTATTGTCCAGTTTTGGTGTTGCTGTGTGAATTGTAGCCTCAGTTTCCTGTTCTTAGCTGACAGGAGGGTCACCCGGTGTGGTCTTCTGCTGCTGTAGCCCATCTGCCTCAAGGTTGGACGTGTTGTGTGTTCAGAGATGCTCTTCTGCAGACCTCGGTTGTAACCAGTGGTTATTTGAGTTACTGTTGCCTTTCTATCAGCTCCAACCAGTCTGTCCATTCTCCTCTGACCTCTGGCATCAACAAGACATTTTGTCCCACAGAACTGCTGCTCACTGGATATTTTCTCTTTTTGGGACCATTCTCTGTAAACCCTAGAGATGGTTGTGGGTTAAAATCCCAGTAGATCAGCAGTTTCTGAAATACTCAGACCAGCAACCATGCCACGTTCAAAGTCCTTTAAATCACCTTTCTTCCCCATTCTGATGCTCGGCCTAGATGCAATGAGTTGCTGCCATGTGATTGGCTGATTAGAAATTTGCTTTAACGAGCAGTTGGACAGGTGTGCCTAATAAAGTGGCCGATGAGTGTATATTTAGTGTAACATCAGCTTCTGTGTTAGCAGAGTTAGCATTAGTGTCCACAAATAAGCTAACAGCAGGCAGGCAGCTCGGTGTGTATACGCTTGTGTGTGTGTGTTATTGGTGTAATGAGTTCAGGCTGTGATAATGAAGTCACAAGCTAATTATGGCTCAGAAAACAGGAAGTGGAGTCCCCTGAGGAGGAAGTGATGTTTGTGTTTGTCTTTGATCCAAACCCAGGAGAGACTGGGACCCTCACCCCCCCTGTGATGCTCTGCTCATACTGTGCTGTGTTTTCACTCACACACACACACACACTCTCAAGGTTTCATGAAATGTGGACTCGAAACGGGTCAGTCTTGGCTCAGGATTCTGAGAATAGTATGTACAATTTACATTTTTATACAAACATGGACAAGATGTCAATCAACCTTGATTTATATAGCGCTGATTCATAACAAACAGGAAGACCAGATTTTAATCTCTTCCTGTCAGATTTATTTACAACCCCCCCTCCAACATCGAGACAGAATCAGATTCAGATGTGAAATAAATGCTTTGAAAGAAATTTATTTCATTAACTACATATTTTTATTTTAGTATCTCAGTATGCTAATGACCTGCTACTATGCTATGCTAACATTCAGCATGGGAAAATCATCATACCAGACATCTCTGATCATTTCCTGTTTGAAAAAAATGTCTGATGTGTTTCAAGAGTAGCAAAGATTTACAAAATAAAAGCCTGAACTCAGATCAACAGAGTAAAAGCTCAGCATTTTTGTGTGTGTGTGGGATGAGTGTGTGTGTGGGATGAGTGTGAAACGCTCCTTCAGAATATAAACAATAGATTTAGCCCGTAGCTGAGTGTGTTGGTGTCAGCTGAGACCCGCATCATCATCATCATCAGTGAAGTTAATCTGATTAATGATGAAGATCATCAGGCGCCTGCAGTCACCATGAAGTCATCCTCTCAAACATCCCATAATAATCACTGCTGGCATTCATCACATGACAAGGCTGAGCCGCTCTGACCTCGATGAGCAATAAATCAATGACCAATAACCCTTTAATCAATAAGTCAGGGATGGAGACCAGAGACCGTCGAGCTCCTCAGAACAGATCAGGATCTTTGGTTTTGATGAAGCCGTGTGAAGCTTAGTCTGATCTGCTCGTTAAATATGAATTAAATCAATAATGCAGCAGTGAAGTCTGAATGTGGGCCAGCTCAGGACAGTTCATGTTAAAAAACAGAGTGGTAACAGAGTGGAGACATCCTGACTTCCTCCAGCGCCACCTTCAGCTTGAGATGTGAAACAGAACATGTGACTGTGAGCATGATGAAGTGATCAGAGCTTCATACACAGATTTTAAACCTGCAGACTATGAAGGATCATGTGTCAGTGCGTCATGTTGTTCCAGGCTGGAGGCGGTTCACTGCGGCTGTTACCCTCTGTGTCCGAAGGCGCTGGTGTATCCTGAAATATTTCCAGGTAATAAAAACATGACGTAAATCTTCCTGATAAAGTTATGTGACATCTTTTTAAGCCTCATCTCTGCTCTGTTACACAGCAGAGTACCTGTACTCCACACCTGAGCAGCTCTGCAAACGTCTGCAGGGACTCTGCAGGAGGCCAGATGTCGCCCGCAGACACAGCGTCAAGGTAACCAACCCGCTTAAAGCTATGGTCTACGATTTGGAGCTAGGTAATTATTATTATTAACAGCGTTTTGAGGCCGTTATGGTCCAATTTACGCAATATAAAAACAAAAAGAACAAAAAAAATCCATTCAGTACAGCAGCTGCAAAACGGCTAAATAATTGACCAATCCGAACCGCCGTTCCCCTCCCCTTTGGGTTTGTGTGTAAGTCCATCCAAACCCCTGTCTCCCTCGCTCCGCACCGTACTGCCCATGGTCCCACCTCGTCCTTCCCCACTTCCCCTCTCACGTCAGCTAGCTGCTCAGCTACCAAAGCGTCATGGAGCCAGAGAAGATCGAAACCAGGAAGCTGTTACTGTTACCCTCCACAGGGAAAGGAAGAAAACTAACGTTTTGAGTAAAGGCTGAAGCAAGGAAGAATTATGAGCGATACAGGTGCCAATAGAGACTAAATATTGGAGAAATGTTCGACCAGTGGGAAAAGCTGCAGAGGGATTTGGGACTGGCGCCTGACGCCGAGACAGCTGAGTTTCTGTTGAACAGGTAATGACTTTGTTTACCACAGTGGGAGATGTCCGCTGAATAAGTCTGGTTAGTCTGAGCCTGTACTGGCTAATGACTGAACACTGCTGGTCGGAACGGGTCGGCTCTGTCAATAGATTTTAGCATAAGTTAGCCACACATCTTTAGCATTGTAAACTGAGCTGGTGAAGATACGCTGAGAAAGGTAAAGCCTCGCCCACAGTCGGCTCTGCTCTGATCAGCTGGGATGGGGGTGAGTGAGGCTGTGTTTTTCAAATGTGTCTCATCAGCCAAACTGGGTTTCAGATCGTAGACCATAGCTTTAAACCAGAACTTTTAAAATCTCAGCAGCATAGGTTGATCTCAGGAGTGGAACTTTGGAGCTAACTAAAATTAAAGTCTAAAGTAATTATAAAATCCACAGTAGCACTGAGCTAAAAGTAGCTAATTTAAAGCTAATTTAATATTTAGCCAACTGAAATTTAATGCTAACCTGAGCTGATTGATGTTATGTTCCTGCATTCAGGTCGACACCTCCTCCTTCTCCTGGTCGACTCTGAAGGTTCGTTTTGAGGCTCTGCTGGCAGCTCCGAGTCCCTGAATGCACCGCAGCCGCCCTGACTTCACTCCATTAGCTCTGGCTGGTTTCTGCCAGGCCGTCGTCATGCCTGACTCGAAGCCATGTCCCGCAGTAAGCAGCGGTCTCAGGCACCTCGGAGCCCCAAATCAAAGCAGGCAGGCGGGCTGGAGACGCCGAGTCTGGACCTGTAAACGTCCCCGTCCTCTAAGGCTGGAGCAGAACTTTCTTTTATGTGTGTGGTTTGGGCGGAGGAGGGGGGATAACGTGTAAAAGCTTTCATGTTTCCACAGGCGGTGCCACCTCATATATCCGCCTGGATCCATTTTTATCCTTTGTGCTGCTGAGTTTCTGTCGCTCACCGCAGCGCCTGAGCGGCAGCCAGCCTGCGGTCTGAGTCTGCTGCTCCACCTGAGCTGCCAGGTTCAAAACCAGAAACCAGACTGAAGTGGATCTGCAGACCTCATACCCACTGAGGCCACATGAGCTCTGAGAGATGTGTAACACAGTCCTCGACGTTTCATTTCATCCAAACCCGAGAGAAGAAAAACAGGTTTTTATGAGACTTTCTGATTAAATTCTAACTCTGATTCATCCTGATGTTACACATATTTCTGTCTTTCTGTGTCTGACGTTTCTATGGGCACTTGTTTCTGCAGAGAAAATAAAACAAAACTTTATTAATAAAAAGAAATGTTCATTTTCTGATCTGTGATGTATGGAGTGAATGAGCGCTGTTACGTTATAGATTAAGGATTAAAGGAAGGTAGAATTAGGGGCGTGGCTTCTTTAAGAGACAGGTGGATGCACTGCAGCTGTTAGCCAGGTGGCTAGGGGACCTCCTCAGCTCTGCATCTTTGTCTGTTTCTAGGTTTAGCAGGAAGTTAGCTGGAGTCAGCGTCTCCATCATGGCTTCCTCCATCTTTGGTCTCCATGACGCCTCTTCAGGAACCAACGAGTGACGACGCAGAAGCTACAGGCAGGTTATGGAAACACTGCTAGCATCTTATGAAACATGAGAAGCTAAGCAGAAGTTTTATTTTGGTGTTATCTTCATGTTTAGTGACTGAAGAATGAGGGGATTGTGTAACTGCAGGTCTCCTCCAATCAGAACAACAGGTCAGTCAGATCACATTAACTGCAGCACACACACACACACACACACACACACACGTCCTCACCTCTCTGTATTTCTGTGTGTGAGATGCTGGAGGTGTTGGAGCTCCAATCTTTGCTTTGCAGTGCTGTCAGGATGAAACCAGCCTCACTCCTGAAGCGTGAAATTACTGTCGCTGTTCTTGGTTGATAATCCAACAGTTTGAGGAAAAAAGCCTCAAAGCAAACTGTTTTTACTCTTTTCTCTGACTGCGGCTCTAATATTAAACTTTGATCTGTTTCAAACCTGAAAACAACGCTTTACCCTCAAATTTCACCTCATTACTTCTTCAAACTGTTAGAGAATCACTCATATAATTACTGTTAATATGACTAATCCTTTTATCATCTTTGCTTCGTTGTGTTTCTTTGACATCTTCAACAGACACTTTCCGTTTTTATAGTCGCTTATGAACGTGTTTCATTAATCCAGTTTTATCAAAGGTTGGCTCGTTAAATCTGTTAACAGGCGTTAAAACAGGTAAACAGATTTGTACCTGCTCTCGTGGGTCTCGATGACATCATTGTTTAGCCGAGGTCACGACCTGATGACATCATAAACCTCCAGAACAACTTCATGCTAATAAAGTTTTACTGCAGAGTTCATAAAACACAGAGGCATTAAAGCTTTTCATTGGCCTGTTAATACATGAGTTTACTGTGCGTGTGTGTGTGTGTGTGTGTGTGTGTGTGTGTGTGTGTGTGTGTGTGTGTGTGTGTGTGTGTGTGTGTGTGTGTGTGTGTGTGTGTGTGTGTGTGTGTGAGTGAGAGAGAGAGAGACAGCCCTCTTTCAGGGACACACTCTGTCTAAAGATTATCAGGCAGAGTCTGTGTTTTCAGGTCAGGTGACGTCTGATGGAGTTTAATGTTTACGTAATGTCCCTTTAAGTCACAGAAGTAAACACTTGTGTTTCTGTGAAACTTGAGGTTCTTTTCAAATTTATTTAGAATTTATTATATTTTAATTTCTAATTCTACAACAACAGTTACATCATTTATTAAAAATAAATTTAGACTTTAGACTTTATTTTTACAGCTGATGGAAAAAAAAACACTTTTGCATAATCCACCTATGTAAATGAGCGTTGTTTTATATTATACTTCATACTAAGTTCCAACAAATGCATTAGAAAGTGATGTAGGTGGTTTGGAAAACAGCCTTCGTGTTCACTTTTCTAGTGTTTGGGCCTGCTCAGTAGCTCTGTGTTAGTGTGTGAGGGCTGTTGTTGGTGTTTTACGATGGTTTTGAGTAGTGAAGGGTATCAAACAGTGGCGATTGCTCTAAGACTGCAAGGGAAGCTCAGCTTCCCATAAAATGTCCCCAAAAAGTGGTGATATGTTCTGCTGTGTGAACATTTCATTGATAAAATCTGAGCTAGAATTCCTTCATCTTTAGTTCAGAATCAGCTCCTATCACAGGTAACTGGCTCCACCTCCTTCTCATTCATCCCCGCAGCGTCTCAGCGCTTTAACACAGTCGGATGCTGGGCATCTTCTGACTTCAACAGGGAAGCGTAGAGAGGATTGTTCCACTGTGGAAACTGGACGGTCATTGGATAAACGCTGGGCTTTGTCCCGCCCATCGGACGCTCAGCGTCTCTGGGGGTCTATGAGGCAGTGGGCTGGCCTGGACGCTGGGCTTCTGCATGATGATTGGATGATCTGTCTGAGGCTGAATCCCTTTTTGATTGACAGTGTAATGAGCCAGTCAGCGATCTTGAAATATAACATCTTCTCAGTTTTTCTGGACTGATCCGGAGGCTTTATCGATCCCCAGTGAGTTTACCTTTCTTAAAAACGACAAGCGTTGAGAGAACACTGGTTAAATCCCTGGAAAAAACACCTGGTTGGTACGACGGGTCACAGCTCATTTTCTTGAAAAGAAACGGAGGGTAGAATTTACGTTTGAATAAACAAATTTATGATGTAGGCCGGAAAAAAATGAGCTTCCCCTCCTTGACTGACCAGCAGCCACTACTGCTTGACACTCTTTTGACCGCACACTCGCGCTAGTAGGAAAAGAAAACAACACTGGCAAATACGTTTATTATTTACATGTACTTCCTATATAAGGGACTTGTTATGTGGCGAAGTCCAAACAAGAACGTAAACCCAGAGTAGGCAGTTTTCCATGCTGGATATGAACACAGCATTGCAAAGTTGTGTTTCGGGAAATAAATATGTTAAATTGAAAAACTTTGAAGTTTTATTATTGAACAAATTCATATTTATTACCAAATACCACCTTTACCACCTCTGTGTTCAGTGGAAGCTGTGGTGAGGAAAGGTGTTATTGTTTCTGTTTGTTGTAATCTGTTTATAAAAGATATCAGGTGAGGTATAGATTACCCATCAGCCCCTTAAGTGTTAGGAGCAAGGAGACGACAGTTAAGTGTGCTAAAGAGTGTTTGAAGTGGAAATGTGAGGGAGTGGGTTTGTTCAGCGTGAATTAAAGTGAGCGTCTGCTTCAAAGTGACTCGACAGTCTGTTTTTATCTCTGAGTTCACTTTAACTCGCCACATAAAAGGACAGCCTCCGCTCTTTCTCTTCCTCCTGGGACATTAGAGCATTAAAGGTGGTGTAATTAGCTCCACGTTAGCTCCTCAGCGCTGCCGTGTGTTAGCTTAGCGTGTTCAAACAATCTGTGTGTCCTGCTCGTCATGTCTTTTCACATGTTTTAACTCGACATGATTCCAAAACCGTCATGTCTGATCTCAGAGAGGCATCAGAAAGTGTCTCTGCATGTACACACACACACGCCTCCTCCTCTGGTGAGATTACCCTGGACCACTGAAGTGGTTTAGGATCCCTCTCTTTCCCATGGTTTCTGGTCCTGCTGCCAAACCGGAGCCATCTGATTGGAGGAATAATAAAACAGAGAAATGGTTTTCCATAATTACAGAGTGCGTTATCTCAGCACCGAGAGAGAGTCGCTGCAGACTTTTTATGGACGATGAAAGTGTTTCTGATTCAAACCTGATGTTCAACTGAACACAGAGAAAAGATTCACCGCACAATGTTCTGATAGCAGCTCTCACTTTAAAATAATCAGTGTGATGATAAAACTTCACCGTTCACCCTGAGGAACACGGACACACTCTCCTGATAAGAATAATAACTCTTTAAGCTACTTCGCTCCTGACCCGTGTCCTGATTTAACATCAGTCTGATCACACACACGCCAAGACGTCTCAATACGTGGACATGACATTTAAAGGCTCAAACTTATCCTTCGTTTTCAGGATAGTGGGATTTATTGTTCAGGAGCGCTGCTCTGCCTGGGTTGGGTCTGGATGTCTTTAATCCTGATGTGATATCAGTTGAAGCCCACACACACACTCAGACAGCTGCTCCACACATGTTTGTTTCATGTCTTCATACATGACGGTGTGTGTTACACCAGAGTGTTTCTGTGTCTGTCTGAAGAAATTAACCTCCTGCACGGTCTGCAGCAGGACGAGCCCCGTCCGTCCTCCTGTTCGGTCTCTGTGTCCCCTGGATGCTTCTGGTCTCCTGATCCCACTCTGGCAGAGCTGCTGTGTTATTTACTGAATCCAGCTTTAGGTTTCTGAGATCCAGGTTCACCCCCCGCCCCCCTTCCCCCAGCCACAGAGGAGCAGCGTTCAGAGGATTTCTAAAAGTGCTGCGGCTCGAGTCTGGCAGGGAGCAGAAACCAGAGCGAGTCTGGCAGAGAACAGGACTCAGAGTCCTGGAGGACTGTGGTTCTGAAGGTGGAACTGAACCCTGCATTTATCTCCGTTTAGAACAATGTGGGTGTTTCCCTCCGTCCTCGAGGACGCTCCGCAGGAAGGTGTGGCGTGGAGCTGAGGCTTGGCTGCAGACCAGAGGGGGGGTTCTGGTCTCTGTGGATCCAGTCCTGGAACAGGATTGAAGCAGTGCGGAGCAGGGCGGCGCTCCAAGCTGTCAGCGAGGGCCTTACAGAACAAAACTGAATCCAGGAGGTTTAATGAAGCAGCCAGGAGAGCTGCAGACCTGATCACATGACCGGTGGTCACATGATCTGTGCAGAGCTGCATCTGAAACATGTTCTGATCCAGCCTGGATCACGCCAAAACCACCATCCTTGATACCAGTCGGATACTGAGATCGTACATAGGAAGTGGGTGCGGCCACAGTGAAGTCGATTGGTTTGTTGATTACAGTTTTAAAGTTTGACTTCTGCCAAATGTAGCCAGAAGTGACCATATATGGGCAAGAGGGTGGAGCCTCAGGGGAGTGGGGGATTAACTGGTGGGTAGTGGATCTGGTGGGTAGTGGATCTGGTCTTTGTTTATTTTTATTGCTAACATCATTAATATCAGTTTCTGTTTGAATGAAGATGCTGTCGCTCCTTCAGCTGAATTAAAGTAAACACGATCAATGACTTTTGACTGATCATCATCAGTTAATGCTCCACTTAAACATGTGATCGATCACACACACACACACACACACACACACACACACACACACACACACACACACACACACACACACACACACACACGAGTTGTGTTCAGTGCTTGTTAGGTTTAGAGCGTCTTTGTGCATAATTACATGAAGATTTAGTAAATAAACTTGATGAGAGGATTTAACCTGTTTAATTAATCAGAGGATCGAAAAACATCAAGTGTTTTTTTTTTCTTTTTTTTGTAACAGGTGTTTACCATCTGCCTCCAGTTAATAAAGAGAGACAAAAATGAGCTATTACTGATTGATAACTGGATTACTTTCCATCATTAACCCTTAAAAGCCTGAGAAATCAAAATTTAGATGGAAAATTCAGATTTTTTGGAACGAAGATGTTTATCAACTTTTTTAACCAAAAAAAAGAAAAAAAAAACTATGCTTAATTATTTTGTTTATGATTTGTTTTTGCATCTTATTCGACAAATTTGGCAACTTTTTTAGTTTTTTTTTTTTTATGGTAACAATGCTTTATTAAGATGCAGATAATATTTATTCATAATTAGCAACTTAGATGTTATAAACTGATATGAATTGATATAAAGTATCAGTGATTTTCATGAAAAAGTGTATGGAAGATTTAATGAGAGTGGTTAAAAATACATCGAATTAGGTAGTTCTGTCAAAAGTACTGATTCATGTAAGATCAAAAGGTACCATGTTTAGGTACCTAAATGCATCCCTGTGACTGTGAGGGAGTTGAAGAGTAGGGGATTTTCCATGCTGGACATGAACGCAGCATTGCAAGGTTATAAATTGAAGAATAAATATGTTTAATTGAAAAAAACTTTATACTTCATACTTAAACAAATTGGTATTTTTTGCCACATTAACACAAAAAAGTACAGAAAATTGGTACTGTTGAGTACTGGTACCAATTGCCAGGTAATAATAATAATAATACATTTTATTTACAAAAGCACTTTCCGAGAGATTCAAAGACACTTTACAATGGATAAAAACAGCATATAAAACAACACACAGTAACAAAACATGAATAAAAAGAAGCAGAGCAGAAAAACAAAGTGCATTCAAAAGACAATACATTAAATTAATGGGACTGTTACGGATGTGAAGTGGTAAAGCATTCCAGAGAGTGGGGGCGGCGACTGAAAAAGCTCGGTCCCTCCAGGTTGGGTGCTTGTACCGGGTATCGTTACCGTATTGTTTCAAATGTGAAAGGTACCCATCCCTAAATATGATAGGTGTGGTAATATAGGGATTAGCATTAAAATGAAACCCAGTGAAAACAGCAGAGCTTTACCTCACAGAGAAATATTTGGCTCTATCTTTAAACCATTTGAATCTTTGTTGTGATCAGGATCAGGATCTGGTCTGCAGAGTCCCCGCTGGGCAGCTGCAGGACTCATGTGATCCCTCGACTCACTGATTTTCTTCACAGGCTGAATCTGACCATGTTAATTAACTAGCATGTGAATTTTTCCTGAGCGCGGCCTGACAGGAAATGTGAGCTGGACCATGATGTGACCCCCTCCCTACTCTTGCCCAGGGGGGCGCTCATTAATTGGGTCAGGATCAGTGACTCCTGCAGGACCGGAGGACAGACCATGGAGAGGAGGCGGAGGAGGAGGAGGAGGAGGAGGAGGATGAAGCTGTGATGAGGAGACAGCGCCCACAGCTGATCATCTCTGAGGTTCAACCCAGTAATCTGTAAGTGTGAGCAGATCTTTAATCTGGACTCAATCAGCCAATCACTGACCAGAAATAGAAATTCAGATCCTACAACATCTCTTCCATAGGTGAAAAGAGAGGGATGTCCGTCACATGACCAGGTCTTGGTGTGCCCCCTTGCCTCCCTCTTCCTGGTCCAGAGGTCAGCTGAGAGTTTGTTTTGTGCTGTCGAAGGTTCGCTCAGACGTGGAGCCTGAAATCTGATCCGTGTGTGTTTGTGGTGAACAGAGGAGGAAGAAATAGAACGTCTAAGTGAAGGTACACTTCACCACAGACTCACAATGCCAGTACACAACACACACACACTCACACACATTGAAGCCAGACCCCCACAGACCAACAGAGCCACAACAAAGACCTGCAGACTTCACAGAGTCCATCACGATCCAGAGCCACAGCCAGGACTGAAATAAACCCAGAACCATAAAAACTCAGAGATGCAGAAAGGGAGAGTCTGCAGAGTCTGAGCTGGGGTTATCTCAACAACCTGAACGGACACCAGACTCACCAATCCTGTCATTTATCACAGGAAGTAACAGCCAATCACAGGGCAGGATCTCAGCATTTTAACCTCGCCATCACTGATGAGAAGTTTTCAACACACAGTGACAGCATCTGCTCATAATGACTCTGAGAGATTCCTTCACAGATTTACAGTAGATTAATGTCCATATATTAAAAATCTGACAACACTGTCATACACAGCATTTCTGGAATGTCCCATCATCCACAGACTTTTGGCAGCGGGCGCAAACCGATCCCACATCAGTGATAAGAGCTGTGGTCATCTGAGATTCATGGAAAACACTTTTTATTTTCAGTTTTATAGCCAGTCCTCCTCCCTCCAGGCTCTGCAGAAATCAGAAATCAGAGGATACAAATAAATAAAACGTCACACATGATCCCCATTTACTGTGGTCTGCTGCACGGTTTCCAACAGGCAGAGACAGCGAACGCAGCACGGACAGAGACGTAAAGACCACATCAGTCCACCCTGGATGTGCTCCCTCAGGGACTCGAGACGTTAGACCGCCGATTATCTGCTCGACGGCTCGGCGGCAGCAGGAAGCTATTTAGTGGGCAGAGGGAGACACACTGACTGGGATAGGATTCGTAGCTTCAACCTCCACACTGAGTGAACATCACAAACACTATGAAACGCCATAACTGTTTACAAAAGAGCTTAAGAAAAACTCAACAGTCAGCTCATTCATAGTCTGAGGAAAAGAGACGCAAGAAATCTTTAGTTTGACTCTAAAACAACAGCTTGGGTTTCTCCTCTTCTTCATCAGGCTCTTTGTATTCCCAGTTTTAGCTGCGACAGAATCTGTAAAAACCAAACATTCCTCTGTGATTCAAGCGAAACAAAAGCTGCAGCCAGGGTGAAACACGAGGAAATGTTTCAGTAAGATCAAATTAAAAACACAAGTTAATTTTCAGTTTGACTTCCCTCAGATAAACTCAGGCTGTCTTCACCTGTTTCACATCCTCCATTAAACAGATTAAAACTTTAATTTCTCTTCTTCTGTCTGACTCTGCCTGACGACTCCCGGAAACAGAGAATTAATCCTCTCGCTGATATTATATTATTTTACAGGATCGATCCGTAGAGTCGACATGCTTACGTAACCTTCATTTTCTCTGTTCCTCATCGTCTGAGAGTTTGAACGTGCCGAGGCTAACAGGCTGTTAACATCCAGGCGGGTTCACTGTTTCCTTTTACTCTGATTAGTTCTTCTGTTTTTCCAAAAAATTACATCGCTTCCCTCTGCTGACTGAACACACACACACACTCAAACACACACATACACACAGAGGGTTTATGGAGGGGAGGATGCAGAGTGGTGATCAGCGGTAAAGTAGTCCAGAGAAAAAGATGAGCTCCTGTTACATCCTCTTTTTTACTCAGGCCTCTTTGACTGACAGTGGTAGACTTTGTTAAAATAATGATAATGATAATGTATTTGGCGTGGATCATTACTTTGTATGGTTCATTTGTTGGTCATGGACACCAAACTGGTTTTGTCTCCAGTGGTATTTTTACTTCTTTTGCTCCTGTGTTTGTCTGGAGATCCTACATGTAACCATGGCTGCATTGTTTACATGTGAAATCAGCTGTTAGCAGCCTGTAGCATGTCAAGGCTAACTGGTGCAAGGCCAGATGTTTACCACAAGGTGAGGAGAAGGAGGTGAGGACAACGTGCTGGTTCTCAGGTGTGAGCTAAGAAGTGACGACATGGACCTGTCCTTCCATCCATTGTTATTGAGAACTTAAGATCTATCTCCAATAAGATGGACGAGCTAGCTGTGCTAACCCAGCAACAGAGGGAATACCAGAAGGCAGAGTAGCATCATGCTATTCACAGACATGGCTAACGGAGCTAACACCAGACACCAACACCACATTGGAAGAGCTTCACCTGCTGTGAGCAGACAGGATCCAGGAGACAGAGACTGAACAGACTGCTGAAGAAGCTCAGTCCTGGACCCTGTGGAGGTGGAGGCTGGCTGACTGGACAATGATGGACAAGCTGTCAGCATCTATTTTCTTATGGAGCTTTTTGCACTGTCTATACAGTTTCTTACTTTTGTTTTCTTGATTGCTGCTGTGACTCCTCCTGAATTTACCCTCAGGGAAAAATAAAGTATTTTCTATTCTATTCTCTTACTGTATCTATAGCAACAGCAGCAGCAGAAACAACAACAGCAGCATGGCAGACTTCCTGTACTCAAAAGACCAAGATTCCTGGGGATGGGGATATCCCAATGGTCGTATACATGGCTAAATATTCAGGCTAGAAAAGGAGTGACCCAGGGGTGATTTTCAGGTATTTCAAAAGGGTTGTTGATGTTTACATGGCCATACGCAACCAAGTTTTTGCTAATATTGTAAACGCAGCCAATGTCAGGAATGTCAGGTGTGGGGAACTGAAGACTCTGGACCCCATGGTGGTCATGGGGGCTGGGGGATTTGGAGGCTGAGGAAGGATGAAGATCTAAGGGTACGGCTGTGTTTGTTTATGAGGAGGAGATCAGTGATGAGTTTCTGGAGGGTTTTGAAGATGAGAAGCAAGATTTTATAGTTGGGTTGTGTTCAGGTTTGATCAGGGGTCCTGGTGGTAATAACAAGTAGGCAACGAGTAGGTGGACCAGGACGGTGGTGCTGTTGGGGGTGAGGGAAGGCCGGAGGGGGTTGATTTTGCACAAATGGAAGGTTGTAGACCGAGTGACATTGGTGATGTGAGTGTGGAAGGACGACCTCCAGACTCTTGACCTGTTTGGAGGGGGGGACAGAGGAGTTGTCAGTGGTGAGAGTGAAATCATCAGCTTTTGAGAGAGATGCTCTCAACTCCTTCCCTTTTTTGCTATTCCTAGATTATCAAAAAGTTAGTTGGAATGAGCAGTTTTCAATATGGCGGTCTCCGTCTTTGGGCTTCATAGCGTCCGTGTAAGAATTTAAAGCTCAGACCTGTGGATGATTGACAGCTATCAGTCTGTTTTCTCTGGATTTGTTTTGTTTAAAGATTCATAACTTTAGCAACAAGCTCAGAAACCTTTTCTGTAAATTTCACAGATTAAAGCGAAGATTTGTTTGTCTCCTCTCTGTGAGATTGTCTCTGTTAGATTAAAAAACAAAAAGTCAGACTCAGAGCTGAGTAAAACCTTAATGACCCCGTGTGAAGCCTCAGATTTCCGCCCAGGACTCGACCTCGGCTTCTTGTTTCTTGTTATTTGTGCGAGCTTTGTGCGGGTGGAACACCTGCTTCCTCCGCTCTGATTGTTTTCCTCGTCCTCCTCCAGCTGAGATAATCTGAGATAAAGTGATGATCAGTTCACGGGAAAGTTTTTCACGACAGCAGAGAGAGACGATCAGGATCTCATCAGACGCTTTCACACTTCATCGCAGAGTGCGACTCTCCAATCTTAAAGCAGCAGATTAGAGAGGAATTACAACATAATCTGAAATAATCCAAACAGCACGGACACTGGAGAGCAGAGTTATTCTGAGGTCTGACAACACTGTCAATCAACACCCGGATTACTGTTAAAATTAGCACGAAAACTTGCTGTTAATTTGTCCTGGAGCGGGCAGAGATGATTAATCTGAGCGCGCTCAGATCAAACTGATTAAACACATAATGGATTTAATATTTTTACACACGCTCGGGCTGCGTTCAAGTGCCTGCACTTCTTTAATTCTGACAGGAAGAGATTAGAAAATAAACTCTTTATATTCACATGTACAGCTCCTCTTATCGCACGGCCTCAGGGTACGGTGGCCATAAGGGGACAGACATAGCAGAGGGGAGAAAGCCCCTGATCTTTGTGTGAAATATAAATGCTGAAGAAGAAGCTGACAAACAATCAGTCACGTCACTCTGCGCTAGATCAGTTTCCACCCGGCGTGTGTGAGATGAAAACATGATGGTACCACTCAAACAGCCGAAATCAGATCTGATGAGATGCAGAGGTGGCTGATGGGAAACAGAGGAGAAGGAGGAGGACAGTGTTTACTCAGCTGCTGTCCTTCATCCTGTCTCCTCTGTATCATCATCCTCAGTGTGCGAGCGTGTGTCACACACTTCACTTCCTCTGTGTGTGTGTGAGTGTGTGTGCGGCTGATCTCGGTGTTTGGAGGTTTTCTGACACCTGAGGGATCGGAGCGGGCGCCGGACGAGGGGATTGAACACAAACAGAAAGAGAAACGGGAGCTGCTGAGGTCAGATCTGGGATCGGGTCAGAGTTTCTGTCAGATGAGTCTCAGGTTCAGATCGAGCTGAGGGCAGAGTGGAAACACACACACAAGACGAGGCTGTGACGCTGCTGCTTGTTTGTTTTATCACACACACGCATGGAAAAGGCTTCAGGAATAAGGAATGAATGTTTAAGCAAAGAGAGAAAAAGGAGTTATATTTGGCTGTGTGGGAGCTCCCCAGGACTTGTTCTGGACCATTCTGGTCAAACCAGCTCGATAACCCGTTAATAAGGAGGCTACAGAGAGACGCACAGCTCAGTCTGTTTATTCTCCAAGCTCTGAGGCGCCGTCTCTCTGGAGGATGATAAAACTTCACTTCTTTGACATTGTTGAAATAATCAAGAGAAGCAGAAGTTTGAATAAGAGCTGATGAATTTTTCATGCACGTCTGAATATCTGAGCGTCTGTCTGGTTTGACTGAGTTAAAAGCAAATAACAGAAACTAGTCCAGACCCCCCTTCCTCCTCCTCCTCCTCCTCCTCCTCCTCCTCTGAAGGAGAAACAGAAGCGGCGTGGTGTTGGTGTCAGAGGCTGTGGGTTCATCAGACATCGGCGTTGCATCCCTCCTTCATCATTAATTGGTTCTCGTGTCGACTCGCCACTCGCCGCTCTTTGCGCCGACAAACAATCTGCAAAAACACAACAAGCGGCGAGAAACAGCGAAACAACCACAACATGATGAAAGCGCCCGAGGGGAGGAAATAATGAGTCCACCACAACGCGATGAGATGCTAACCAGCCACACGTCTCAGACACGCCTCTGTGTCCCAGAGCCCTGCAGAGTCCCGGCCCTCCTCCAGCAGACCTGTTAGGGGTCAAAGGTCAAATGTGGACACAACAGGCAAAAGATCCCCTTCACAGACCTGGAGCTGGTACTATATAGACAAGTTTTTCCTTGAAGTATAAACCATGATCCTCAAGATTCAGCATTCAACTGAGTGTCGAATTCTCCTCTGGAAAGTCTGACTTTCCTGGACCAGCTCTGAAACCAGATTCCAAACTGAGTCTAGATGTTCTACCTGTGACTAGAAGGTTCACTTAGGCTGGATTAGATGTTGCATGTGTCCAAAAGGTCCCTGAGGCGTCTGCTGGAGCTTGGTTGAATGCACCTGAAGACATCTGAAGAGTTTGACTGATCAGGTGTTTTAGGCTGTATTCAGACCATAAAAGTCCTTTGGTCCACTTGTTTGGTCCGGACCAAAAGCGGACTTTGTTTTTTTCGTTTGGTGCGGTTCGTATTCAGATTGGACTTTTTGCAAGTGGACTATATTCTGTAAACACATCCACGTGTGACGATCAGTGCTTTCATTGGACAGCACTGACAAAGGGCGGCACACAGAATACAGACCTGGAAATGGAGATAAACATGTGTTTGTTCTATTATTAGAGCTGCAAAATCATTTTCAGTTTCAAGAGCAGCTCCTTCAAAGTAGGATTAACAACACCGTTTGAAATTTTGGAACAGTGAAGACTAATGCGCGCAGCAAGGAGACGCTATGCTCTGCGTGTCCTAGCAACAGCGTGGCCAAACAGAAGACGGAGGATCAGGTGTGAACCAAAGACGGTTAGGTTACGGTGGCTTTGTAGGCCCAAAAGACGCATGTATCCTGTAGTTAGTTCTGATGGACCTTGGTTTGTATTCAGACCTGCACCGGAGAGCCACGACCCGCACCAGAGTTCATTTGGAAGCGGACCGAGACCACCTCAAAAAGTGTGTCTCAGTCCGGTTGTTTGGTCCGCACCAGGGTTCGTTTGTGTCTATTCACACCTGCATGAAAAGTCCACACCAGCATGGGAAACAAACCCTGGTCCGTTTAAAGTGGACCAAACAGTCCAGGTCTGGTGACTCTAGAGTCCTTCTTGGACCTGGTTCTGAAGCCGAAGGTAACTGGGGTGATGTCTGGATCTGGGTTTTGAGCAGCAAAGGTCGTGAAGGTAGCCAGAGTGCATGTTGGAGCTGGATCAGGACAGTGTGTGTTCTGGGGCTCAGTGAGTCCTGTGTGAACCGTCCTGATCCTGCAGGATGTAATCGTCCAAAGCCTCTGACCTGAGCACTTTAATGAAATCCGTCTTAAGCTAACGGTGCCTGATTACTTCCTGGTGATTACATCGGTGAATCAGAGGAGCTGCGGTCCAAAACCCTCACAGGAGGAAAGAAAAGTTATCAGTGACCCACATAATGACGCGTTCACAGCCTCGTATCCAAACCTTCCTCCTGTCACGTCCTGTTAGAGGACAACCTTTGGGTGTCCTGTCTGTGTCTGCAGTAAAATCTTCCTCCCATCTTCATCATCCTCATGTTGTTACCTTTCTGACATCCAGATGAGCTCAAATCCTCTGAAACAGGAGCTTAATCTGCTGGCAGAGCGGCTGATCTTCAGAAAAGGTATTTTGTGCTTCACTCTTCAAAGCAGCTTAAAGACTCAAACAGAGACGTGAATGAACGCAGGATTTATTGACGGGCATGAGGAAAGGAAACGCCACATTCCTCTCATTACGACAAAAAGAGGAATAAGAGCAAAAGATGGAGGAGATGTACCTGAACGCTCCGTCCTAACATCTCAGCCTTTCCCCTCCTGCTCTGTTTTCCTGCCTGTTCTCTAAGTAAAGCGCGCAGATAAAGATCATAAACATCCTCTCAAATTAAAGTTCCTCTGAGGGCAGACGTGATGAAATTGAGAGAACAACTTTCTCTGTTTTCCCTCCATCTCTGTGAAGCTTCAGCCTGACACGCTCACACGTATTTTGTTGTAAATTGGAAATAATTAACTCGGCCAAAGCAGGATGCTTCAGCGCTGCATTGTTCCTTTATGAAGACGAGTAATTAATGTTTAATTTAAGAGGCCAATGCAGATGTATAAAAGGCACAAATGGCAGCGCGCTCCGCGTAGCTGCCCCGCGTCTTTAAATATTCATGACTTCAGTCAAAATAAGACGCTCCACATCCTCTCTGCGAGCAAAAGTCATTTATTTCTTATTCTTTTTCATTCTGTTAAATAGAGGAGCAGCTCGCTGTGTCTGTTTCACACTTTTTATTTATTCTGCTCTGCAGTCGGTGAAATCTGACTCCAGCAGCCAAAGAATGGACGTTAGGTTCAGGTTTCATCCATTAAATATCATCTGTTTATCCTCATCGTCTCTCCGTCACAGCCTGACATGTTGTTTACAGAGGGACACAAACATATCCTCTGATTCTCAGCGCTGTTAGCCCGACACTGGAGGAAGACACAAATATAATCGACTGAGATGATGTGTATGTGGTTTCTGGTCCTACTGCTACGGTGGCCTGTAAGTGTCAGAAGATTTGCTCACTAAAACAATTTGCAAAAGGCAAAAATAATCGAAAAACATGAAGGTTGAAAGCTCATCAGTTAAGTTGTGGATTATGATCAGGCTTAAAGTCCTCGTAGTCCCTTTAAGCAGAATCTGGACCACAATTTTAAGAGCTTATATGCAACTTTTATACTTTTGATTACTTTTGACACCTATCTATCTATCTATCTATCTATCTATCTATCTATCTATCTATCTATCTATCTATCTATCTATCTATCTATCTATATATGGCGCCCAATATGGCCAGTTTTTGAGGATCGGATAGCGTCATATTTTGTTACATGATCAGGACCAATCCAGTTTTCACGTTTTCAGCACCGTCACGCTTTACGGCTGCTGTAAATCAAACCACTTTGCAAACGGTCTGATGTGTGGGATTCATAAGCTGTGTCCCAATTCAGGGTCTGCAGCCTACGAAAGCTGAATTTGAAGACCGATTACGGCCTCCTTTTCGTAGCCTCACATATCCCAAGATTCATTGCCCGTAAACGCCGAAAAAAGATGATGGACACAGCCGAACTCCAGAAGCAGTCCTGTTTTATCCAAATGAGAAGGATTTCTGGCAACAACTATGTGAATGTGTTTCTAAAACATCAAAGAATATTTTGTTTTACTATGTAAAATTTGTTGTTTGGGTTCTTTTTAGGTAAAATACTGAGCAAAAACAGTTCTACTTTATAGATCTTCTCATTATTAAAAAAAAATGTTAATGAATGTAAATTCTCTGGAGAAAAAAACTTACGTGGTGTTTTTTTTTATGTTTATTTTTTTAAAGGGAATTGAAAAATTACATTAAATCTTTTCAGCAGATTGTATTTTATACATTTTTTTTAATCTACCATCCCCCCTAGTGTCAGATATTAAAAATGTACGTTGTTGCTTAACTCTCATGTAAATGGTGGTCCTATACTCGATCAATAAAGATAATAATAAGGATAATAATGATAATAATAACAATAGAATTAATAATAAAGCAAAGAAAAAAATGTAAGGTTTTGATTTACGTGTGTTTGAAAAGTAATGTAAGCCTGACAGGTGAGGGCAGCGTTGTGTGACGTCAAAGGTGACAAACAGGAAATGTCCCGTAGACCAGACCATCTTTGTGGTCTACACAGGCTATGAAGACCTGGTCCTCCATAGGCTGCAGCCCCTGAATTGAGACACAGCGATAGACTGTATAAAACATGAACGTAGTCTCCCTGATGTCTGTTTCTGAAACAGAAAACGAAGCATATCGGCTATCGCTGCCATATTGGTAGTGGCAAGGGCTTTGCATACAGCTTCAGTGCACCTGTTGGTCACATGACCTGAGCTGTGCCTCTGATTGAGTAAGCTCCGGATCTTTATATTTACATCTTTATAGGTTTATTTCTGCTGTGAAAACAGATTTTTTTTGGCTTGTTGTGTATGTGACTTCTGGTACTTCCAGAGTCAGCCTCAAGTGGACACTCAAGAAACAGCAGATTTTAGCACTTTCACATTGTCTCATATTCTTGGGCTGGAGGTTGCTGCTGTGTAAGACTACTTCTCTTTGGAAAGCAATGAAAAAAACATATGATTCATCTTTTACAACAGACTCACCCATGGAGTATGTGATTTATCAGAGAAAAGTATCAGATCAGAAGTAAAAAAATCTGTAGCAGGACATCTCTACCTGAAACTACACAACACCAAACTGGAAATGTCTCGATGCTGGACTTAATCCAGGACAGTGAAAGCTCATGTGGCCTCAGTCAGACCGCAGTGGGAGAAGACTCCAGCTGTTGGCTTACTGTTTGAAAAGTGTAGCGAATGAAAGCAGGAGCGTCATGTGTGTTATCCTGACACACAGATAACACACTCACATTAATCTCTTCCAGGACATTAAACTCAGTGAAGTGTCCGCACACGGCTCAGAGTGATCGGCTGTCACCGAGTTTTCATTTCTTCATCTTCATGTCCTGAGATCCTCCAGCTGCTAATTAAAAGCCTGCTGGATTAACATCCTGCAGCGTGACACGGACTGTGCCTGTGGTGTTGGCGTGTCGTTTGCGTGTCGTTGGCGTGTTGAACTGTACCTTTGTCCCTGATGGGATTAGGTCATGTGACCTGCGGCTGTAATGTGGCTGCGGGCGGCAAAGAGAGCTTATCTGTGGTTTTCATTAAGTGAGTGAATAAAGGAGCAGAGTGGGACTCCGTCTCGTCTCTAATCTTTAATACATCTTTGATAACAGCGGCTCAGTGATTATGTTTGTGTGACAGCAGCAGAAGAAGAAGCGGCGTGGACTTTAATCATCCACTCAGCTGCTTTCTTTAAGATTTAAGAGGATTTAAAGATGAATCTGAAGTGAACATCCCTGATGTTAGACTGCTCTGACTTCATGTTCCTCTGCTCCGTTGTTCGGCTGATCCCGGGTCAGATCTGAGGCTCAGAGAGTGACATTTTACCACAATAACCCAGCACTATAATCAGCTATCATGTCATTTACAGCTGAATGTGATTGACCTTCACTTTAACCCTGATATGTCTGAAGTTTCTTCTTCTACTGTTTTATTCTGTGTTGACGTTTCTTTAACGCCAGCATCCTAAAAATCTAAGTAATGAAAAAACTCCCATGAGATGATTTAAGGGCCATGAGCTCATTATTCTACATCAGCTGACTGTCTGTGAATGCACCAGCCTAACCTGCCCTCCCAGAATGCATTGGGGGTTCTGACCCGCCTGCAGGAAGACCAAACATTTACATCACAGAGTGTGACAGCGCCGCCGCCAACCGTCCACTGATCTCAGATCAGATCCTGACAGTCAGACTGAGGCCGCAGGCTGCACTGAGGGATTGTGGGTAACCGACTGTGGGACAGGAAGTGGGCAGCTTTTCCCTCAGAGGCCTCGGCCCATTCTGCCGATAAAATCTGCGATTAGTCAAAGGTTTCATGTGACAGGGAGGATCGCAGTCTTCACGCCACATGAAGATGATTTTCAGGGTCCAGAAGAAAGAGGGAAGATCAAAACAACAACAAAACTTTAGATCACCAAGACCAGGATCAGGATCAGAATCAGGATCAGGGCTGTCCTCATGTCCCTGGTATTAATGCAGTCATTCAGGATGATTTTGTTTGATGGTGACAGCCAGAAACACACTTACTGAAGTAAAGTCTGCAGGTTCTCTTAGATAGATGAAAAAATGGATGACGCATCAGCTCCCCAAAGCTGAAGTCAAAATATTTAGAGCTCCTGCTGCTGATTGGCTCCATGTTAACTTATGGGACATGGGTCGAACTCTAAAATTAAAACACGGGTCAAAGAAGTGTTGCTAAAGTTAGCCCCCTAGTCCTTTTAGTTTCCATCTGTTCCTCTGAAAAGTTCCTGGAACCAGCTGATGATGGGCTAACTTAGCGTTGATTATAGCATAGTCTTTGCTGCTCTGTAGGTAGTAGGTTGGCCACACATTGTTTACATTTGAGTGTAAGTTTATAAATTGATGCATCTTTCCTGAGTGAGCACGTTTGGAGCTGTGTAACCTAACATGAACACAACACGAGGCGTTCAGGGTCACATGTTGAGGAGATCAGCTGTGATGTCTCCTCTTGATGTTTTTGGGCACTTTCTGTGTTTCTGTGATAAAGGCCAAAAACTGTTGATTTCAATTATTCATCGGGCGCGACACGAGAGCATGCTAATTAGCATCATGTCAGCGTGTGTCAGGCAGCAATTATGTTAATCCCTGTGAGCACTTCAAGTCCATCCTGTCAGCCTGCGCTCAGGGAGGAAAACACTGCTGCTGCTGAGGAACGCATTAACATCCTCATTACGGAGCACACACACACACACACACACACACACACTCACCAGCAGCTTCTGCCTGTTAGCCTGCAACTGTTAGCCTCTGTCTGTTAGCTTCTGTCTGTTAGAGCTTGTTTATTACTTTGTTCTGGTAGCTTCTCTCCTCTTTCAAACTAAGGATGAGTTTGTTTTGACGCGAAGTCATGAAAGAGGACGTCAACATTAGGGTTCCTCAATTTGTAACGTAAATGCTGTCAAAGTTGTGCAAAGAAATGTAAAAGTTAGGCAGATGCAGCGTTAGCAAAGAATAAAAGCTAATTTAGAGAAACAGAATCTTTAGAAGCTAAAATATCAATTGATCTTCGATTATCGTCAAATACTCAACTTTAAACTAGTTCACATTCCTGAGGACTCTCAGAAACCTTTTCTGACTCACTCGATGTCCTTTGAGTTATTGACCCCGGGGGTCCATCAGGCCCCTGACAGGTGACTGTGGCCCCTGTGAACTGGGTTAAACTCTCTGTGTTCTTATTAAAGCTTTCATTTAAAGAACAACAGATAAATGAAGCTGCTCCTCACCGCGGCTCAGCAGCCAATCAGAGGCCTGGGCTGCTCACAGGGGGAACTAATTTATGAGCTCACGGTTGGAGGAAAAGAACCATTAAAGGGCATATTTAAGCACATTTGCAATCCTTAGAAGAAGGTAACGCTATCTGAATTCACCCGGCTTGAAGGAGAGTCTTTAATGTTGTGTCCACGGGACAAACGCACATCAAAGGCAGAGGACGTCCTGACGCCCTAATGAAATACTTGTGGATTAAGGGGGGGAGGTATGAAGGGGTGGGGGCAGGTGGCCCCCAGACTGTCCTCTCTGGCAGAGCTGCCGGGCACGCCGCCTCGCTGAGCGCGCTCCAACAGCCGCCTCGCCCTGTGCTCTCCTCCCTCCTGATGCAAATTAAATCCAGGCGACGGGGGCCGCTTTGAATCCCTGCAGGAGGGGTGATTCTCCCCCCTCCTCCCCTCTCTGCTGCCTCACTTATCAGCCAGCGCTGGGGGAGACAGAGAAAGAGAAAGTAAAGGCGAGAGAGAAAGTGTATTTGTATACAAAGGTGGCTCACTCAGGGTTGTTTCATATCAAAGCTCTTCTCATTTTTACACCACAGGATGACAAAGAGGGGGTCTGACCTCGGACCAGCTCAGACCAGTTTAGACCAGTTTGGAGCAGCAGATGGATGAGTTTGGAGGAATGAAACCTGTTCACAGATCAGCTGACAGACTCTCTATCAGCAGTAGGGATGGGAATCAAAAACGGGTTCCTGTTGAGAATCGATAAGAAATGTTTCAATCCATCGCTATCGTTAGCCTTTGTGCCTAACGATTCCCTTATCAATTCTTTACATTGTGCTGGAGTCGCCGGGCCTGCAGCTAGCTTAGCTTAGCAGTTGAATAATGTTTTCCAAGAAAACTCTGATTCAGGTTTTTCAGCTTGAAGTTTTACTGAAGAACTGACTTCATAAAGAAACGTACGTCACTCTCTCTCAGGAGATTCATATTCAGTACATTCGAAATGGCATAAATCACCTTATTTGCCAAAATAACAAAATAGCGCAAGCTTGATGCTAAGGTATATGGGAAACTGCATTGATATGCTAGCAGTTAGAGAATTTCAAATGTCAAACGCTAACAAGCTAATGAAAGGCTCATGGCTGACTTCATAACTATGGAAAGGTTCCAAACAAGTTAAACGATTGCTATAACCACTTTAAGACACTAGATGGCCTACTTGAATTATTCATACATTACAACACAGTACATCAACGTCACATTAAGTGCAATTTTTACCTGTTTCTGTATAAATATACCCAGAAATATCCAGACTCTGGGACCAATCACATTTTATCTACTTACAGTATAAACTCAATTAAATGTTGTTTACACAAAAAACCTGTAAAGCTACTTTTTGTTCCTAGAAAATTCACAACAAGAATTGATAAGGGGATCAATAAAATCTTATCAGTTCCCATCCCTAATCAGCAGTGGCCTCCAAGTCTCTGATAAGAGACACTGATGCTTTGAGTAATGTCTCGGCCACACTAATAACCACAATCCTAAAATCTGTATCTGAATTCTGGACAAACTTTGTGTCTTTGTAAGAAGTGGAAAATATAAAATATTAATTAATAAAAGGAAAGATGTGATTGGCTGCTTAAAAAAGGAACAATGTGAAGATTTTTCCTCCTTATGCTGTTTTCTGAGGTGCGTTCACTGACATCCTGTGAAAAACAACCCCCTCTTGAAATGATTTCTGTGGGAAGATTTCAGGCTCAGTTTCCCAGGGTCAGTCCCTACTCTTGTCCTGGGTCTGGTTCAGGTCCAGATCTGATCTGTTTCAGTGTATTTACAGACTCTTTTGGTGTGAGGGCTTACGCTGGTGTTGGAGTGTGATGGAGCTGATAAATGATGATTATTGTCGTGTTTATTGATCCGCGAAGGAAACAAACTGACGACATGTTTCCCACGCCCTCAGTCAACACGCTGCTAATGATCCAGATGTTGTTTTTGCGCTGATCCAGGACCAGATTCTCTCAGTTCTCAGGCATTCACAGCCTCATAAAGACATTTGCAACACTCTTTTGAAATGTTTTATTGTTTAAGAAAAATCTCAGCTCTCTTTTTTTTTCAGGAAGAGTCTGTTAGATGAAGTTTTTTTTTTTCTATCTCTACAAACAACTTTTTAAAAAACGTGAGCTACATTTCTCTTTGTGTGACAGGAGCAGACGGCTGAAACTCTGCTCTGGCTCCTTTACAGACTGAGCTCACAGATTATTTCCCATGGTGCCGTGTGATTCTCTCAGCAGGCTGTTTGGTGTCTTTCTGTTGGGGGTCTTTCTCTGGTCTCAGATCTATTAATCCTGATCATTGCTCCGGGGGGCTCCGGGGTCCGCTGCCTCCACCAGGTAAACATTAGCATAGTAATTAGCCTCTGCTAATTCAGCCAATTAACCGTGTGTTGTTGTTTCCTGGGAGACCTCAGAGGAGCAGCTGATCCTGGGCCCAGGCCAGGAGGGGTCTACGGGGATCTGGTTCATCCAGCTGATGGTTCAGCCTGAGCTCCTCTATCACTCGTCTGTTTCTACTGAAGTGAGGAAGAAGCCTGCTCTCCTCTTCGTCGGAGCCGGAGGTGATCAGGTCTAATCCTGTTTGACCCGGTCCGGCTGAGCCTCCTGGTCTCCCTGCAGACGGAGGAAAGGTTGAGATTTGAAGAAGGAAAGGATGAAGAAGAAAACACCCAGGAGAGCGTGGATGGAGAAACTGTGTTAATGTTAAACCTACTCCGCGGTGCTTTAGCCTGAAGTTAGCCAATCACAGCTCTGTTTTTGACACACATCAAAAGGAGGAAACTTAAGCTTCACTCGGATAACACTGCCTCAGATATCTGTGTCAAACACCGTCAGTGGTGGTATTTTACAACCTCAGTGAGAAGCAAAGACTGAAAAGATATTTGGTGGAGCTGCTGCGGTAGCATTGGTTGTTCTTGGACACATAAGTTTGCAGCTGTCGCACAGGTTTCCTGGAGTCAGAGGTGACATTATTTGGATGAGGGCAGACAATTAGCTTATGCTAATTTATCAAAGCCAAAGAGCCTGTGTCCATCGCTATTTCATGAGCCATGACTGAGCTGGACAACTGTCAGGTTCCCCTCAGAGGGACGTTTTTTTTGTCTTTGCAACTGGCTCACCTGATTCTGACAAGCAGGTGACTGCAAAAGCAACATTATTGTGCCACAATTAAACCTCAGCGACCGCTTTTCGACAGAGCTGGTGCTAATGCTGGAGCCTGATTTAGTCACTAGAGGTGTGAAAAAATATTAATACGGCAATTTATTGGGATACTTTGACCTGGCATAAAATATCGCTATTCCAACTCTTAATATCAATATTTTTGACAATAAAAAATCATATTTTAGGTGAGTTGGAATTACAACACATCTTATGCACCTCCACTGCAGTGGATGGCGCCAAAGAGCTCCTCCGCTGTATGTTGCCCATAAACTGTATTTCTAAGTAAACACAACATTTTATTCCTAAACTTGATGATGTGGGTTTTGAAGTCTCCTACATCAATTTTTTTTAGCTCTATTCTTGGGTCATTTAGTTTAAAACCATTTAAAGTCTAATTTTTACAGTGTAGTAGTCTGATAAAATAATAATCATAGTCTTTTTTTAAGTAATAATAGATTTTTTTAGTAAAGTAACATTGGTAACACCAAGTGACTTTTATCAGTTTCACCAACCGATCACGTCTTTCAACCAGTAATTTCTTTGTAACATCAGTTTAAGGTCACTTCATGACCTTAGTGACAAACTTGATGCACTTTATGTTTTCAAGTTAGTGTGTATGAAACTCTGCATCTGACTTACAATAAAATAGAAAAGTTGTTGAAGCCAAAATACCCCCATTACAGGCGCAGCCATTGAAGCAGTTTGCAGCCAGAGTCTGCGCAGTAGAGATGATGAGAAGCTGAGTGGAGATGGGTGACATAAATAAGTTTTTTGTTTTGTTTTGTTTTGTTTTGTTTTGTTTTCCTGAGGGTCTGATCACTTTTTGATTCTACCTCCCGACATATTTTACAATCCCTGAAAAAAAACACAAGATTGGCAGCTGTTAATCATTTTAAAACGTTACGTAAAGCCTCGTTTTTAACCTCATCTAGCTAATGAAAACAAAATTTTTCAGAAAAAAGAGGATTTGAATACAAGACAGCCAAATGATATCTTCAAATCACCACAACAATCGGATATGAGAAGCATTTATATGAGGAGTGTTAATCTTTTAAAGTTTGACCACAGCCCATCTGGAATGACCGGGGAGATGGATTTTTAACCTTTACCTCAGCCAGCCACCAGGGGGAGCATTGATTGTGGAGACCTCACTTCGAGCCAAGTACGATGACACCCTTTATTTTTTACAGTGTATGAGGTGTATGCATGAGCTTGCAGTCCAGGTAAGATGAACAGTTAGCTGCTGATCACTGTAAACATATAAATGACGGCAGGATTTGAAAGAGTGTAAAAACTGGAGCTCAGACTACATAGAAAATCCTGTCATTTGACAAAAATTTGGGGAAAAATGTCCCAGCAATAGCTTGCACCTGTCACTCAAAGAGGCCCCACCCACAATGTACCAAACTTTAATCCTTAATATAAGCAGGTGATGTCATGAATGCTGCACACATCCGCTCTGCTGCGTTACTCACTGATCAGCCTCCATCTCTGGCTCCTGTGCAGGTCTTATTAAGAGCCATGTTCAAAGCCTGGAGCTGTACCTGGGGGCTTGTTCACAGAGTAAACGTCTGTTAGCAACTGCAGACAGTTTAAAGTGTCAGTTTAACAGACGTCTCCTCCCCTGTTAGCAGCTAATAGTCAGAGGTGGGGACTTTAATGTGATAATAAATATTTACTCTGAAGGGATGTGGGCCAGGTCCTGCAGGTGATTACAGCCTCTTCATCACTTCACAGCGGAGATAATGAGGAGGGGGAGGAGGAGGAGGTGGAGCTCTCTGCAGGAGGATCATTAGAAACAGCTGATCTGTGTCTGATCTAACTGCACCGTAAATAGAGCTCTAATGAGCCCCTCTCTGCCGTAGGTAAGAGGAAGAGGAGGAGATCGACTGGATCAGAGAGGAGTCAGAGGGAGCTGGAGGATGGTTGATGGATGGTTGTTTTCTGAAAGTTGTTGATTGTTTTGTTTTGTTTTTAATGTATCTACAGTGGCTGGATACATGGTTGTGACATAAAAGTGTGTTTTTCTGACTGTTATGTGGTTGTTGGGTGGCTGTGTGTTGGCTGTACAGTGGTAGTTTTGCTGTATGTTATTAGTTCAGTAGTTTAATGGTTGTTGTATGATTGTTGGACGGTTGTGAGCAGCAGCTGTGTTTGCAGGCCCTGATCCTGGCACTGAGCATGCTGACATCTATTATTCATGTGTCCTCAGTATCAGAGGGGATCTGCCACCTGTCTCTCCCTCTTTCACACACACACACACACACACTCACACACACACACACACTCCCCCTCTCAGCACAGTAGTAGAGACGAGGATTCTTACACACCGTTTCTTGTTTCTGTTGACGTGCTGTTCCTTATTTCCTCTCCAGGAACAGATTCCTGCTTTAAAAAGAAAATAAAAGTCCAGAAATGTTTTAATCAGTGTGTAACATTGATTAATATATGATGTTTGAGATGATCGCCGATGTTTATTCATCATTAAACACATCGAGCGTCCTCTCTGTTGATTCAGTCATATTATTTTCCATCTCAGTAATTAGCTCTGTTTTCCCTCGCTGTTTGGTGTCTTGTGTTGCCATGGAGACGCAGTCATGTGACTTTGTAAATGGGGCACGAGGCAAAAAGAGAGAAAGATTGGGACTTTCTGCTCATATTTTATCTCTGAGGGTCATGCGACCCTGAGGAGGAACAAAAACATCCTCCTTCATCATCATCGTCGCGGTGCTGCTGCTCAGACTCTGAAGCTTTCACCTCCCTGTGCCGGCTGCTGGACACAAAGTGAAACAGTTTGAAGTGAAATATGGATGTAAAAAAAGGGATCTGTTAAATTTGAGCTGTGATTGGACCACAGAGTGACAGAGTCAAAGTTTCTGAGCTTTGCTTAAAGACGTCAGGATGAAAACTAACTTGCTGCAGGCTAAACGCAGATGCTAAATGGATCCGTGGAGGATGACCAGGGTCCAGTGATCTTTTAGATTTGAATACATCTCAGTCCTGTTCTGGTTGTGATCAGTCAGACTGAATATTTGTCTCCTTAATGAGCTGTAATTATTTTTGTGTTTTAAACCTTCAGATGTTCGCACACAGAAATAAAAACAGTCATTTATTGTCTCCTGCTGTTTTTAGGTTACAATCCGTCTCTCTGACACCTTTTTTTCAGTCAAACAGGGAATTCAGTTTCTTTTTATAACTCTTTGAAACTCTGTCCTCATTAGCATGCAGCGAGCCGGCCATGCAAATCGTTTGAAATGCAAAAACATCCAGTTTCTATATTTCATCAAGGAGCTTTTCATGTTTAATAAATTACAGGCGCCGTCCTCCAAGACTTTGTTATTCATTAAGCAAAAAGCACACAATTGGGATCCATTTAAAATCTTAATCCCAACCTGCAGGATTATTTGCTTTCTGCTAATATTTGCCTTGACGGGGGGGGTTAGCAGCCTGCAGTGTCTCAGTGTGTTTGTAATGGGATTAGATGTGATTCAGTCAGTGTGTCACTGACACTCTTGCAGATTTCAGACACACACACTCTGCAGGCTCATTCATTCATATAAGACGAGAGAAAACACACACAGTCTGTTCACAGAAACAGTATGAATTATTACTATTGTTAATTATTATTCATTAAGAGGACTGTGGACAGCTCAAACCTGCAGAAGTTTGTACAGTTGGTGCAGGCATGCATGTTTATAATGTGGATCAGGGAGGTGGATCTGACTCAGAGCTGATTTACTGTCACAGCCTGGATCAGGGAAGAAGACTCAAAGATGGTCTTAAGAAAAACATGAAAACAAAGTGGAGCGCTGCTGCAGACCAGTCCTCTACCTGCAGGTGGATTAACTCTCTCCAGTTTAACCCATAGATTGTTTGATAAACGGATAAAGTCTCTGTGACATCAGTCATCTCTTTCTGAAACAGAGTTTTGAAGCAAATCGTCCACAGTAAAGCTATAGGGCACCGGCCTGTCACTCAGCTGAGCTGGGCCTGTGATCGGGGGAAAGAGGGTTCTTAATACCTTCCAAACTGCGAAGTTCATATACTGTAAAAAAGGATGTCATTTTGAAGTAAGGTTGCCACAAAACTGCTCCCCCTGGTGGCTGGCTGCAGTATAGGTCAAAAAATCCATCTCCCCAGTCATTTCAGATGTGCTGTGATCAAACTTCAAAAAATTAACACACCTGGTAGAAATGTTTCTCACATCCTTTTGTTGTGGTGATTTGAAGATATCATTTGGCTGTCTTGTATTCAAGTCCTCTTTTTTCTGAAAAGTTTTGTTTCATTAGTTAGAAGAGGTTAAAACAAGGCTTTATGTCACGTTTGGCGATGATTGACTGCCGTTCTTGTGTATTTTTTTCGGGGATTGTAAAATATGTTGGGAGGTAGAGTCAAGAAGTGATTAGACTCTCAAGAGTAAAGAAAAAATGATTATTTTTGTCACTCGGCTCCTCTCAGATTCTCTCATAGCCTCTTTTGCGCAGACTCTGGCTGCACCCTGTCCACTCTATATACAGTCACTGGTGCCGATATGGAAATAACGATTTAGATTGGAGACATTTTTTTGCACCAGGCTGTCAAAATGTTTATCTCTGCTGTGAAAAACAACTGTTTTTGGCCTGGTGTGTATGTGGTTTGTGGTACTTTGGGAGCCAGCCTCAAGTGGACACTCACTGAATTGCAGATTTTAGCATTTCAACATTGCCTCAAATTTTTAGATAAGGCCATGTGTGTTTCCTTTGTGGATAAGTCTACATAAAGTCCCAGTTCCTGGTAGAACCTTTTAGAGAGGTTCCTTCTGGTGCCCTGTTGGTAGAAAGTAGAGTTGTGTAGATTTCAATGAAATCAAGTAGAGTGGAGTAGATTATGGATTAAGTAGAGTTGAATTTAGATAAGTTAGTTGAGACTATAGACTGTCTATAGAGTGTCAGCATGGCTCAGCCATTTTCAATTGTACAGTTTTGAAGCCAAAATACCCCCGTCACAGGCGCCGCCATTGGCAGACGTGCAGCCAGAGTCTGCGCAGTAGAGACGATGAGGGATTCTGGGAGAATCTGAGTGGAGCTGGGTGACAAAAATAAAAATTAGTTTTTTCTTTTGAGAGTCTAATCAACTTCTTGGCTCTACCTACCAAAATATTTTACAATCCCTGAAAAAGATAGATAAGTACGTGACATCAAACCTTGTTTTTAACCTCTAATAACTAATGAATATTAAACTTTTCAGAAAAAAAGAGGACCTGAATACAAGACAGCCAAATGATATCTTCAAATCATCACATCAATCGGATGCGAGAAACATTTCTTCGAGGTGTATTCGTATTGTAAAGTTTGACCACAGCCCATCTGGAATGACTGGGGAGATGGATTTTTTTTACCTATACTGCAACCAGCCACCAGGGGGCGCAGTTTTTGTGGCGACCTCACTATGAGCCGAGCAAATGACGTCCATTTTTTTTTACAGTCTGTGATTAAGACACATAGAATAGGGATATCTAGAACAGAGTTTAACTAAAACGAAGTAGAGTAGAGAAGGGAAGACGTGTCCTAATGTTACCTGTGTTTCTGCAGCTTTGAGGGTGTGTTTGTTTGTTTGTTTGTTTGTTTGTTTGTTTGGGTTGTGAACGCAGCTCAGTCGGGACTTTTAATGGCCTCCCGTCATCACAGACCATTAATCACTGCAGTCACTAATGCTGCAGCTCCTCACAGCTAATGTTCACTGAAACCTCAGAGGATCATGGTCACATCACCCAAAAACTGAAAAACTTTCTGAAAGATGTGAAATATGTCTAATTTATCCGAATGTTGCTCTTTAGAGCTACAGACCAGCTTCAGTTTGCTGTCATCGTGTGCCGGTCCAGGTGATCCAGATCAGAAAACAGATTTAAAAACTAATCTGTGTCATTGATGGAGAGATTTTTCAGACTTTCAGCAATGTGTGTGTGTGTTTGTGTGTGTGTGTGTTGTTTCATATTAATGATGATGTCTCCTCCATCTGTCTCAATGAGCTGAGGGCGTCCACAATCTGTCCTCCACCGTGGGCTCCATTATGAATCAGTTATGTCCTCTGTGCTGCGTTCAGGTTTCTGTGTTACGAGAGTGTAAAAATGCTTGTTTATTGTAGTAAAAAAGTGTGTGTTGAATCAATGTGTTGTAGATTTTAGAAACAGAACTGCAGACACTTTTCTCTCATGTTTCAATATGAATGTTTTCTTTGAAGCAAAGTCTCTGTTTTTGGCCGTCCAGTTCCTGCAATGTGTTTTCCTGGTTTGTGGATCAGTGTGTGTCAAATCCTGACATGTGTGTGTTTTCTATGATATAATGTGTGTTAGAGACTTGTTATTTCTGCTCGTTTAGTCTAAGTTTGTCTTTATCACCTCAGTCAGATCAGATCCGACTTCATCTGTTGATCTCTGCGTTTCTCCGCAGGTGAGCTCGTCCCCACCTGTCGGCCTGCGAGGTGTTCAGGGCCCCCATTTGGTGCGTTTGTTTGTTGTAGCGCTGACAGAGTGCCTTACCCTCCAGCACCACGCAGCAGATGTCTGCGTGTACGGCGAGCTGGCAGCGTGCAGGTGGCAGATGCTCGAGTCAGAGTGCCAAACACCGAGAGTCGCTCACAGATGGAGCGACACGTTCAGGGAGGAGTGATGGCCTCGACCTTCTGCTGCTGGAGGTGAGGCCGACAGGAATGTGGAGTCACAAGGACGCTGAAAAGTCCCACACACACACACATTCACATCCACACACTCCTCTCTGTGACTTAATGAGGGAAACCTCCTCCCCCAGAGCGGGAGTCACCACGAGCAGTGACACGTCTCAGTCTCTGAGGAGGAAGATTTTGGTATCACAATCAAAATGACAGAATTTTATATTTTTTACAAATCAGAGCTCTTTCATGAAGTCAGGTAATCTTGGAGATTAACGGAGGATTATCAGGCTCCTTTCACATCTGGAAACACCTGTTTTCTTGTTGGAGACCGTCTCTTTGAATCTCGTTGTGGATCTGCTGTTTCACTCGTTGTATAAACTGGTGTGTGCGTTGATCTGGGTCTGTGTGTCAGGGTGAAGTGTTCCTCCTGATTTGCAGACCAACATCTGTCAGACCTCAGATTAAAAAACACTTAGTGAAAATTTGGGCGCCTGCGAGGACGAATTAAAGATTTTCTTCAGTGGGATTAACGACTGATCCGAAAGCGCAGGTTGATTATCCCGCTGACGAGGAAAAAGCAGACATCAGATGTTAGGCGTCACCTTTGTCTTCATCAGCTTCAAAAACCAGCCAGGCCCTGCTGAGGTCAAAGGTCAGACTCAGGGCTGTCCTCAGAGTCCCTCTAACACCACAGAAGAAGAACACGTGTCGCAGTATTTCAGCTCAGTCCGGTGTCCTTACATACTCTGTGAAAACACTCGGTGATCAGATCTGAGCGCTGTTTGATTCACAGCGACAAGCGGCCAATCAGCTGCTTCTATGGTGTTTCTTTAGACGGTGTGACATCATCATTCATACATGACCGTGTAAACAGTTCAGTTTCATATTCAGTGTGTGTATATCAGTGTGTGTATCATAGAAGTGTTTGTCTTTGACAGTGTGTGTATTATCAGTGTGTTGGGTCTCAGTGTGTGTACTTGGACTGTGTGCATGTATTGTTTATTGTGTGTGAGGTGTCAGTATGTGTATTTCCAGGAAGTGTGTGAGTAATACTAGTGTGTGTTTAGTTACTGTGTGTCAAATATCAGTGTGTGAATTGCAAGTGTGTGTGTATTAGTAGTGTGTGTTGTGTCATTTTAATTGTGTGTGTATTGTGAGTCCACGGAATGTTGCAGTGTGTGTTGTATAAATGTGTGTGTGTCTATAGTGTGTGTATTAACAGGAAGTTTGTTTGTGTGTATCAAAGTGTGTATTTTGTGACTGTGTTTGTATGATTAGTGTGTCTTGTGACGGTGTGTGTGTGGGTGTGTATAGTATCAGTGTGTATGTATAAGTAGTTTGTTTATTGGCAGTGTGTGTATAATCAGTTTGTGTATTTTAACTCTGTGTGTTGTATCAGTGTGTGTATTCTGACAGTGTGTGTATTATCAGTGTATGGTATTGTATCACTGTGTGTGTGTGTTATGACAGTGTGTGTTTAAGTGTGTGTATTTTGACAGTGTGTGTATGGTATCGTATCAGTGTGCTAGTGTGTGTGTGTAATGACAGTGTGTGTATGGTATCGTATCAGTGTGTGTGTGTGTGTGTGTGTGTGTGTGTGTGTGTAAAATGACAGTGTGTGTTTTAGTGTGTGTAGTTTGACAGTGTGTGTATGGTATCGTATCAGTGTGTGTGTGTGTGTGTGTGTGTGTGTGTGTGTGTGTGTGTGTGTGTGTGTGTGTGTTATGACAGTGTGTGTTTTAGTGTGTTTAGTTTGACAGTGTGTGTATGGTATCGATCAGTGTGTGTGTGTGTGTGTGTGTGTGTGTGTGTGTGTGTGTGCGTGTGTGTGTGTGTGTGTGTGTGTGTTATGACAGTGTGTGTTTTAGTGTGTGTAGTTTGACAGTGTGTCTATGGTATCGTAGCAGTGTGTGTGTGTGTGTGTGTGTGTGTGTGTGTGTGTGTGTTATGACAGTGTGTGTTTTAGTGTGTGTAGTTTGACAGTGTGTGTATGGTAACATGTCAGTGTCTGTGTGTTATGACAGTGTGTGTATTATCAGTGCATGGTATTGCATCAGTGTGTATGTATTGTGACAGTGTGTGTACATATTGTGGGTGACGCCGTCCGTGTGTAGTATCAGTGTGTATGTATTAGTAGTATGTTTATTGGCAATGTGTGTTTAATCATTTTGTGTATTTTAACTGTGTGTGTTGTATTAATGTGTATTGTATCAGTGTGTGTTATGACAGTGTGTGTATTAGTGTGTGTAGTTTGACAGTGTGTGTATGGTATCGTATCAGTGTGTGTATCAGTGTGTGTGAGGCTGTTCTGATAATGAGGCTGCAGACTGAGACCCGAGCAGCAGGGTGGATCTTCCTGCAGCCTCCCTGCAGGCTTCAGGACCATCGGGGCTCTTTGGACTCGTTGTGGAACCTGGCACCGTCACGCACGCAGACAAACACGCCGTCCGTGTCGCAGCCGGGGGCGATGTTCCAGTTCAGGAGGGGGGGTTCATAAATCTGAGATGAGTCTTTGGCCTCCTGTGCAGACCCAATGTGGAGGAGAGCTGATGGACGGGTGGAGGACTGAAGCGGACTCAGGGGACTGAGGTTTAGCCAGATGGCCCTTTAGCCCGGCCTGGACAGCGAGCGGTCACTGAGGTCACTTCCTGTGTTCATGTGGGACCTGCAGACTGCTGACCTCAGGACAGCAGAGGGGTCGACCTCTCCATCCCCGAAAAACAGCGAGCCGACCCCCCCGTGGATCTGACAGCCCCCGCCCCGTCAATCTGCCCGACAGCTGACAGCGGACCTGAGTCAGGATTAACTTAGTGGGCGCTTCACATTTAATTCAGCGTTTCAGCAGAACAGCAGCGCCTGGTTCAGAGACCCACACAGTTACATGAGAAATAACAAAAATAAATGAACCTTTACCTTTTTACCTGATTAATCTGGGGGAGGGGGTTCGCCTCGATGGGAACAACCACAGGATTTCAGTCTGTCAGCCTGTTTTTTAACAGTCTGTTAAAAAAATAATCTATTCATACTAGTATCAGTTTTTGAAGAAGGGTGTTAACTCTTTAATTTCTGCTTTATTGATTAACTTTTTGAATTGATGTATATGTGGTTTAAGGACTTTTTGCAGCCAGCCCCAAGTGGACACTCAGTGAACTGCAGTTTTAGCACTTATCAGCCCCAGTTCTCACAGCCAGGGGATGCAGATTGGTTGCATCCCAACCATTATCATTAATTCACTGAAATTACTTCTTTCATTTAATAAATCATGATGTAATATTTGCCCATCTTACACCTTGGTCTAGTGACCACACTGAACCCTGTGAGTAAACCATAGACTGTATAATATGCGGACGTAGTCTCTATGATGCCACTTGTTTTTTTCTAATACAGAGTAATGAAGCTAGTAGTCAACGGAGGCCATATTGGAAATGCTGTCTCAAGACACACACTAACAGCTACAGGGCGCCAGAACCTGTCAATCATATAAGCTGCGCCTCTGATTGGACAAACTCTTGATTTTATCATCCCCTTAACAGCTGAGTTTGACACACCCCACACCATGGTACAAATAGGTATCGATAACTAGTTCCTGTTAAGAATTGATTAGAAATGGTTTGATCCATCAACATCATTAGCCTCTATGCTCAACGATTCCCTTGTCAAATCTTCATATTACACCATAGTGTCACGGTGTAAGGTATGGAAAAGGCGACGAGGATAGCGGTAGCTGGCAGAGGATAGGCAGGCAAAGGCACTTACGCGCAAGGGCTCCAACAAGAAGCCCGCAGCGGTGAGGTGGCTCAGCATTATCAGTGAAAAACACCAATAGGAGAAACAGAGCATGATTTGCGAGACTTACCGGCGGGGGCCCCGGTAACAGGGCCCGCTGCTGATAGTCGATGTCCTGGATGGTGGAGGCCTGGGGGTATTAAGGTACTACAGTTGATCTTCTAAGGCTGTGTAACGGCTAGCCTTAGCTTGCATAAAAAAAACAAGCTGGCAGCTAGGAGCTAGCGTATGGTTAGCCGGCGAGTAGGTGTCTAGATTTGAGTCCGGCTCGATGAATGATAGAAAAGCAATCGATAGTTTTAAACCTTGCTTTACTGATGCACTTTGAGATCACTTTGAAAAGTGCTTTACAAATACAATTTATTGTTATTATTATTATTATTATTATTATTATTATTTATAATAATGGCCGGACCTTATGTCCACCTTGCGTGGCGTACCGCACGCCAATTATACCTGTCAGTCATCTGCAGAACTTCCAAGACGATGGTGAAGGGATTGAAGCAATCGAAAGCTTGGCTTCACCTTACCAACAATTGCATATTTAGCAACCCAGTTTTCTTGAACCAGGCTGTAAATATTAGGGATGTTTGATACCACTTTTTATGCGGACCAATACCAATACAAGTACCCCCCTCTCTTAAGTACTCACCAATACAGAGTACTGATACGTCTAATACTTTTGAAACATAAAATTTTGATTAACAGTGACAGATCGTTTGATCAAAGACAGCACAGTCACTCTGCCATTAAGTCCAAAAAAAATACCAACAACTCTCTTTGAGTTGATAAATTGATAAATGTTTTTTTTTTTTTAAACATTGAAAGTGCACAATAAAACTAGCAACTGTCAGAGTTGACATGTTTTTTTAAATATCTGAAGTACAAAATAAAACAGTTTAACAGTTAACCCTCCCTGGTTCATTCATGTTGTCTGAACAGGAACTGGCGCACTTTTACCATGGTGTTAAATGGCAGCAATTAGCAGCAACTAGAGGCTCGACGGGCTGGTATCGGCCTGATACTGATACCTGGTATCGGTACTCGCCCGTCCCTAGTAAAAATGTTTTCTAATGCTGTAAAAGTCTGTTTTTTTTTTTTGGCTTGGTGTGTGCGATTTTTTTGGTCTTCCTCTTAGAGTAAACTCAGACCTGTGAGTTTTCTTCCTACCTACGTTTGTGCACTAAACTAAGATATTCTTTTGCTCTGACATTTTGCTTTTTTTTTTGCTAAAATGTTATAAAATAACTACTGTCACCGTGCACACATCAGCCAAGACTCAATTATTTCATCCTTCATAATTATTAAGACATTTCAAAATAAAAGTCCTCTTTTTTTCCTTCTGCTGACAGCTAAATGACTAATGGACTGCATGTAGTGTATACCTTCTTTATATTCATCTGACACTAAAAGCACTCATGTCTCACACACACACAAAGACACACAAACACACACACACACACACTGTTATGCAAACATATCATCAGTCCAAACATCACTCATTCAATAACATGTAGTGTTGTAAACAAAGACCCTGACACGCCGACTGAGGAGGGAATCAAACCGATGGCGCGCTGGTTAATGGACAGAGGATGTCCAACATGTTGTTACTGATTCTCAGAGGTGTTTGAACAACAGGTGAGAGGCACACCTGACTGTGAAGCAGCAGCAGCAGCAGCAGGTCAGGTGACGCTGCAGCTCGTCTCCTCCTCCATCGGCAGCAGAGGGAGTGGATGATTTCCATCAGAGAGCGAAAAAGAGGAGAGAGGAGCGAGTGGATGTGACCCAGCCTCAAACGGTGGCTCTGCAGTAATGAAGTGTTGGACAGAGAGGCTGACACTCAGGGGGCTCAGAGAGGGCTTTGATTAAGTCCTCCGAGCTTCATTAAAAACCATGAAAGCTCATTTTAGAGACACACTCCTCCCCACCCTCCCTCCTCCTGCCTCCTGCCTCCCCCCTCTTTCTCCCCCACCAAACCTCTCATCGCTTTCTGTCTCTTTTCTCTGTTTGTGTCTCTGTTTGAGCACAGCACGACTGGTTTACACACACACACACACACACACACACACCGGCCGACATTTTATCACAGAAATCTGACAGAAACATTATTTTCTATAAATCCAAATTATGACAGATGGAGAGAAATGATCACCTCAACTAATGTACAGAGTCTTTAAGTTTCAAACGTATTATTATTGTTATCATTGTTTACATTATTGTGACCTTATTATACCACACAGGCCTGACGGAGGCTGTCCTCAGAGTCTTGGCTGTGCAGCGAGACTTATGATGTCCAGGTAAGACGAGCTCACACAAACAGTCAGTCTGCCGCAGAGTAAACTCTCTCCCCCTCGCCTCTCTCCCAGGGGGGAAGAGGAAGAGGAGGAGGAGGGAGCCTGATCTTCAGTCCTCGTCGGGATCAAAGGCAGGAGTTAATTTCCCAGTTTGAGAATCAGAAAATGAAAACGTCTGAGAGTCAAATGAAAAAGAGAGAAGGAAACAGTTTGTGTTAAGTCTGACAGACAGCACCATGACATCACACGCCTTGCCTGTGACATCACGATAACGTCACTGCCAGGTGGGCTGTGTCCAGACGGTGGAGAGACAGTTTGATTTGATTCATTTGATTTAACATGAAGCATAACTCCAAATTTATCCATGAACACACTTCTGGTGAGTGTGTGTTCAAACCACTCTTCGTAAACGTGTGTGTGTGTGTCATACGAGCAGACACATGATGAGTTAAAAGAAGCTATTCTGATTTGCTTCAGTTGCTCGCTCTGACTCTTGTTTACACTCTTTATGTTCATATCCATGAATATGGTCTCTGTATTTCCTCTCTGCAGATAAATGTCACATGATTCCTCCTCAGTTCATTTAAGTTAAAACACTCCAAATGTCATCTCAGATTTTAAAACCTCCTTTGATAATGTAGATATTTTTAAATCTGTAGTTCAAACAAACTACGTGCTGCTATCACACATCATTATTTCTGAGGCAGTAAATAAAAAAGTAAAGCTAGAAGGTCACTTAAAGGACGGAAATATAATCTACAGCTGCCCTTTACTGTTTTTTTTTAAACAATAAATCAGTTTTAAATCCATCCAAATATCCGTAGGAAAAACAGGAAATTTTCCCTTTGAGATAATTTCAAGGATTTAAATTTCTGCATAACAATCTAAAAGTCTGGAGCATTTAATTTCATGTACACTATTATTATAATCATTTTTCTTTTCTTTTTTTTCTTTTTTCTGATTTACATTTTTAGTTTACTAATGAAGAAAATTATCAGTAAATTGAAAAATAAATGTTGGCTGCATTTTTAATAATAATCCAAGGGAATGAGGAGTGACTGTTAAAAATCTTGTTTTTGAATTTATTAGATTAAAAATGCTTTTTGGTATGTTTTTTTTTCTCTTTTTGTTACTGGTTGTTGTATGTAAATTTGATATCTAACCATCTGTTTTCTTATTATTTCCTTTCATTTGTTTCATCTGTTAGTTTATTCGGACAGTTTTAAGACATATCAAAACAAACAAAAAAAAAAGAGAACAGAGATAAATAAGATGCACGATGAGTTTAAGCAGAAATTTTAAAGAAAAAAACAAGAAGCAAAAACAGTTAAAGAAGTCAGAAACTTTTCTAGTCTTACCCCTTTGTCTTTGCATATTTATAGTCTAATCTGTCACAGCATGTGTAGAAACCCTAACAGAAGAAAACAAAGTGCATTACATAAAACAAACAAAAAGAACACAAACAACACATTTTTTATTAGTTTAAGTTTGCTTTCATCTCACTTTTGTATTTACTCAGACAAAGATTTATATAAATCTTTTTGAACTGATTAAGTGATGTGCATGTTTTCATTTTTTCACTGCATTATTATATTATTATAAAGAAAGGCAAAACAGATTTGTGATGAATTGTAGTAACTGGATCAAACAGTCTGACTCTGTTTTAGTGATTCACCTTTAGACTGTTGATCACACCCAGTTCGTGATCCCGTTTGTCTTCATGTTCTTCTCTTTCTCCTCCTCTCTTTAAAAACTTACTGCAGACCAGCTCCTGATCTCTGAAGAGAAAAAAGAAAACCTCTATCTGCAGTGTAAACACCACAGCTGATCACAGAGAAAGACAATCATTGATGGACTCATTGATCAAAAATGTGACAGAGGACAGACAGAAAACCTGCAGTCAGCTACAGTGCTGCTCTGTCCCCTGCTGGACAAATAGCTTCACTGCAGGTAGATGAACATAATTTCATCCTCCTGCATCCTCTCTGCTGCATTTATTATTATCACTTTTTTACACTCAGAGAAAACTCAGCGCAGACTCAAAAACAAAGAGATGAAAACAATGAAAAGTGGAGCAAGCTGATTTCAAAGCAGTGCAACTTAAAAACTATGGAAGAGGAAGGTATGCACTCTGTTTTAAAATGATTCACTGGTGTGTGGAGTTCACAGATGGTCAGGGAGACGAATAAAAGAAAGTTTTCTCTTGCCGATCTAATTTTTTCTGTTAGGGTTTTTGTTTTGACTCTAAATCTGTGGTTCAAAGCCACAGTGATGGATATCCCAGCCCATTATGGCTCTGATTTAAAGATAACAGATGCAAAAATAAAATAAAATAAAATAAACTCTGATAATCAGAACTTTGTTATTGTACTTTTTTTATTAATTGTTAAATATTTATTACAATAACCAATAATTTTTGAATAATCATTTCCAAAACTGTGCACTGCTCTCAGTGACTTTTAAGAATAATTTAACATCTTAATGTATTTATTATTAAAAGACAAGGAAAAAAATATTACTGATTATTTTGTAGTATATGTGTTAAAGGTAGAAGAAGAGATATTCTAGCTGAGAAACAGCATGAATGACAGATTGGTCTTGAGTTCTCCCACTGGTCATTTAGAGCTTCTCATAGGCGCCCCCTTGTGGACAAAGCAGTACATCTCATCTATGGCTGGTCATCCATGGGAAATGTTTCCAGAAAACAAAACTTGTTGGTCTAACACATCTGTCTTTCTCTCTGTCTTTCTTTCTTTGAATATTTCCGCAGTGAAACCTGTAAAGAAGCTGACTTTCTACCTGACAACGGCCTCAGGTAGATGACCTCATTAGCTCAGAAAAAGACATCTGTATGAATCCTAAATGATTTAAGACCAGAGATTCCAATTACATATATATGTTATCATTTATGTATGAAGATCTGACTTCATTATTCTCTCATTTCCCCCCCTATACTCTCCTCTCTGGTCTCTTGTTATTTTATTTTGAAAAGCAGCCGACACACCTCCTGCTCTGATGTCATCATCCTGTCCTCTAATGAGGCTCCATGAAAATTAAAAATTAAAGCAGGCGACCTTTGTGTTGTTTTCATGTAACAGTGTTCACAAACAGCAGCCGAGCTCCTGATGCAAGATTACATTAAAGACATATAAACATTACATCATCATTAGCACAACATTACAGCATCCTGCTGCTAACGAGCTGAGGATGATGAGGGTCTGAACTTCATCACTGGAAACATTCATTCACATGCAAGACACAAGACCTCATAAATATCATATCAGACTGTCTTTGACCCAGGATTTGTGTAGAGAAAGAGTCTGGAAATCATCAGAGTCCGTTATTCTTGTTCTTTCCTATTTCAGTCAAGTCAAAGGCGATGAAAGTATGTGGCAGGAAAAAGACTGAATGAGTCTTGTTGAAGTCCAGGGATGGTGCAAAAACGCAAACCTACAGAGCCCCTGAAGATCATTTCGACAGTTTCCTCCCTGCTGTTGAAGTACAGGACCTGAGTGTTACCTGCAGTACCACTGAGAGCTGGTAGAGGGGGCTGATAGTCTGATCTCCCATGCTGAAAGCTGGAGTGTCTCTGGTTTCTGTTGGTCTCTGTGGACTCTCAGCAGGATTTAGTGTCCTGCAGCTGTCCTCCCTGTTGACACCCGAGCCGACCAGCTGAGACGGTTGCAAAACCCCCGAAACACAGAGATAGAAACGGATCAGCAGAGTAAACCTCTCTGGTCCTCGAACACGTCCCAGCAGGCTGTGTGTTTCTGACTGTACGTTCATGTTTTGATGCAAAATAAAGAGCATCAACCTCGAAACCAGTTTAGAAACCAGAGTTAACTCTACAGCTTTGTCCTGATGACCTACATTCATACAATCACCTGAGAATGCTGATACTTTCACACTCTACAGCTCAGTTAATGTGATGGAGAGAGGGATCTCACGTGACCCCACTGTAGCTACATGGATACATGGAAATATGCTCCAAATTTAACATCTTTTGCAAGAAAGTAACTTCATTTATCTGGAAAACATTTCTTTAGATCCTGACTTTCACTGTCTTAAATGCACCTGTTCAACTTCCCATTAACACAAATATCCCATCCCTTTATGAGCACAGTGTACCCATCTTCTGATGGCTACTTCCAGCAGGATAACGCTCCATGTCATAAAGCTGGAATCATCTCAGACTGCTTTCTTCAACATGACAATGAGTTCCCTGTACTCAAATGGTCTCCACAGTCCCCAGATCTCAATCCAATAGAGCACCTTTGGGATGTGGTGGAACAGGAGATTCTCATCATGGATGTGAAATCGACAAATCCTCAGAAACTGTTTGATGCTGTCGTGTCAACATGGACTTTTATATCAGTCCCCTGCAAAGACCTCAAACGTCTCATACTAATGTGACTGTGACTAATGCTGGAGTCAGGGAGCAGGGGCTTCACACACTGTATGTGTCCTGAACTCTGATAGATTCTGTTGCTGTTGTGATCACTGAAACCATCAGCCCTTTGAGTCCCCCCATCCCCCACCAGGACCCAGCCAGGCCGACAGAAATAACCTGCACGAGGAGAACTGTGGACCACAGAGAGCCTGCAGTCGTACTCACTGAGCAGTGTCTGCAGGTCTGTCCTTTGCTCTCCGTCACCACTTTTATTTCTTCAGGACAGATTTTATTTTTTAAGAAATTATGCATTTAAAGAGTCTCTTTCTGTTAAGACTTTAATAATACAGTTTGTAATACTGTAGAGAAATCCACCAATTGGGAGACAACAATGGTGTAAACAGGATGTTCATTAGGCATCCTGTCCCCACTGGAAAAAACGAAAATCTTATCAAGTGATTTTCTCTTATTTTCAGTAGAAAAAGCCTTTTTAGACTTAATATGAGCCACATTTACCTGACCAGTCAAGAAAAATGTTAGTTATTAAGTTATTTGAAGACAAAATGAGGTCTGAATTACTTGTAACAATTAAAAAAAATCTTCCAATGGAACAAGAGAAAAGTTACAAAATTTTGAAAAATTTTAAGCAAGTTTTTCTTCCATCGGCAGATTTTTTTTTTTTACCTGTTACAAGCAATTCAGACCTCATTTTTGTTTTTCAATAACTTAAAACAAGACATTTTTTACGGACTGACCGGTTGAGTGTGGCTCGTATTAATTACAACAAGATGATTTTTACTTAAGATAAGACAAAAACACTTCATAAGGTTTCAGTTTTTTGCAGCTTCCCTAAAGGTCAGAGTCTGGGGAGGTTTCAGGGGTTTGACTGTTTAACAGATCTCAAGCAAAGGGAAGTGAGGAGCCACATTTAAGCTTATGGAGCGATAATCATCCAGTAACTCTACACTCACAGTGTTAGCAACTATTGGACTTTTCATACTAACAGATGATAGTGAGTGGTATCAATTGTCCACACCACTGATCCTTCACTGAGTACCTTCACAGCTTAGCAGGGTCACATCTGTGCGGTTAGAGCAACAGAGGAAGTTTGTACGCAAACACCTGCACCTGCTCTGCTCATCTGCAGAGAGGAGGCCGGAAAAGTCTCTTGAAGGCCACACCAGATGTTACTTTAGCTAATATGGAAAATTATTGTTTGTAGATGACGCTAGTTTCTGCTGCCTCGGCAACTTGGTGCTCATGCATGACGTCTATGTCCTCCTCTTACTCCTCTGGCTGCCTGTCTGCCATCACTGAGGCTCCTGTTAGTTTTCAGTATCCACATCCATTAGAGAGTCTGCGCAGTAGCGACTGTGACGGATTCAGGGAGAATTTGAGTGGAGCCGGGTGACAAAAATAATATATTTTTTTTCTTTCACGAGTCTAATCACTTCTTGACTCTACCTCCTGACATATTTTACGATCCCCGAAAAAATTACACAAGAACGGCAGCTGTCAATCATTGTTAAATGTGACATAAAACCTCGTTTTTAACCTCTTATAACTAATGAAAACAAAACTTTTCAAAACAAAGAGGACTTGAATACAAGGCAGCCAAATGATACCTTCAAATCACCACAACAATCAGACGTGAGAAACATTTCTACGAGGTGTATTCATTTTTTTGAGTTTGACCACAGGTCATCTGGATTGACTGGGGAGATGGATAATTTACCTATACTGCAGCCAGCCACCAGGGGGAGCAGTTTTTGTGGAGACCTCACTTTGAGCCGGGCAAAATGACGTCCTTTCTTTTTTTCTTTTCTTTTTTTTACAGTCTATAGTTAACTCCCAGTTATCTTCTTGTTTACTTCCTGTTAGCACAGCTCTGGCGTCGTCCCCTGGGCTGATGGTCTGTGGATCATTTGTGATAACATAAATGTGTTTATTTATTACACTGCATGCTTGTGTCTCTGTCCTGTAGTGTGTCCTGTCCTGTTTATTTCTGTTTTATGTCTCAGTGAATTCATAAGATACTATTTTCTTCAGTTGTAACAGCACTTCTACCATAACTGATTTTCCAAAGCCTTGTACACACTGCAAAAGAATGACATGATCAAGTGTTTTTATCTTATTTTGAGTAAAAATTGTCTTATCACACTCATAGAATGTATAAAACATGGATGCAGTCTCGCCGATGTCACCCATCTGTTTCTGAAACGGAAAATGAAGCACATTGGCTATGGCGGCCAAATTGGTAGTGGCAAGAGCTTCGCCTACAGCCATAGGGCGCCTGTCAGTCATGTGACCCTCAGCTGTGCCTCTAATTGGGCGAGCTAGCAATCTTAATATCATCTGAACGGCTGAGTTAGAAAAAAAATCACCCCCCGTACAGTGGGAGCCTGTAGTAAAATTAGCGACTCAGACAGGTGACGTTTTTTGAACCAGGCTGTAAATAGGTTAATTTCTGCTTTGAAAACGGCTTTTTTTTGGCTTGGTGTGTATGTGACTTCCTGTACTTCAGGAGCCAGCCTCATGCCAACACTCCAGAAACAGCAGATTTTAGCGCTTCCACATAGTGTCATATTTTTAGACCAGAGGTTGCTGCTTGATTACACTTGATATGAGCCACATTCAACTCATCAGTCCAGAAATATATCTTGTTTTAAGTTGTTTAAAGACAAAAATGAGGTCTAAATTGCTTGTTACACGTTAAAGAAAAAAAATGTCAACGGAACAAGAAAAATTTGCCTAAAACTAGAAAATTGTCGTAATACAGGAAACTTTTCTCTTGCTCCATTGGCAGCTTTTTTTTACTTGATACAAGCAATTCAGACCTAATTTTTGTCTTTGAATAACTTGAATTAAGACATTTTTCTGGGCTGGCCAGGTGAATGTGGCTCTTATTAAGTCTAAAAAGACATTTTCTACTGAAAATCAAACAAAAACACTTGATAAGATTTTAGTTTTTTTGCAGTGTAGCTGCATTATAGCATCATTCTAATGTACTGTTAATTGAATAAAGAGACAAGTATTTAGAGAAGATTTTAGTTTGAATCAAAATAAATTAAACTTTTTATTTCCTGTTTCACAGAAAGGAGTTTTATTTCAGTGGGTTTAAAGTATGTGTTTGTCTAAAGGTGGCATTATTAATGTGTTTTTATCATATCAGTGATTTAACAGCAGGTCTGTGCAGACTGCAGAGAATTTAGGACCATGTGGGGGAAGGAGTCGTTACCTAACCTTTAATGTTCCTGCAATTTGTTTCTTTCAAATAAAGTTTTTCCTCTGACTTTATTTCTGCAGTTTGTTTGTTTGTTTGTTTGTGTGTTTGTTTGTTTGTGAGATGATTCATGACTCCTGATTTTTATCAGATCGATTCTTACGAAACTTCAAACTTCCTCCTGCAGAGCTCATCACTGCATGATGGATAATTGACAGCTGAGTGGCAGTTACCAAACCTTGTTACCAAAGCATGACAGAGCAGCAGACTTTTGTGTACATTTACACACACACACATGCTCATACTCACACACACATAAACAGTGAAGAGTCACACAGTCTACACGTATGGAGTTGAAGAAGGGATGAATGAAGTTTAAAGTGTAGATGAAGTTTATTTATGTAAACCCAGTTAGTTGGTGTGTTGTAACAGCAGGCTGCTGAGGTGTGTGTGTGTGGGGGGGTGGTTGTGTGTGTTTGAGTGACAGGGACAGCCTCTGCCTCCTTTTGGTCAGCAGCTCTTTAATGTCTCTTTCTGATTCTGTGGATTCTCTCGATCTTTGCCCGGTTTCCTCCACACTCACACTCAGGTGTGTGATGTTTAATCCCTGCTGTCACTCCATCACACACACACATCAGATCAGAGCTGGATCCACTCTAACAGGGGGGGTCTGATAGGGTGGAGGTGGCATACATGGCTGCCATGTCCCATCATGCCCCCCTGAGTGTCCCAGCAGCCAATGGGGAGGCTGTATGAGCTGATGATGCAGGTTGTCCCCCCTGGTATAAAGAGCTACAGCACGGTGTGGGCCCTTCTGAGCAGTTGGAGCATTCCCAGCCTCGCCTCGGGTGGAGGGGATTGCGAGGAGGAAAAGCAAAACTACACGGCGTCTCACTGTGTAGTTTTGTTTTTTTGAGGGGGGAATATTTCGAGGCTCAATCGTTCTCATCTTGGATTTTTCTGGAAACACCTTTCTGGATAAGGAGACCTGTTTGAGTTACCTGGGCTCTGTCCCATCAATCCGAGGCACCCTTGTGGAAACAAGTGAGTACACAGCACCCAGAGGGGGGACCCTGTGGTTCAGAGTCATGTGGTTTGCAGGGGCTCGGGTGTGTCATTGGTTTTTTGGTGTTTAAGTGAGTTTGAGGTGAACCTGGTTGGATTTGGACGCAGCCGCGTGCAGCAGTGATCTGAGAAAGGCCAAGAATAGCTGCTGATAGCATGCGAGAGGCCTGTCAGCTGGGCGGCTGATGGCTTTTTAAGGGAATCAGCAGCAGGGCTATCACCTCACCTCCAGCTATGTGCCACATGGTGGCTGTCAATCAAAGCTCCTCGGGTCAGGGCTGGTGGGGGGTGCTGGGTATTTTTGGTTACTGCCATATCTGTCGCTGGGATTCTGATCTGTAAATATCAGCTGTTTGTTCGCTCTGCTCCAACATGTTGAGATTTTGGATGAAAGTTTGTTTGTGCTGGTTGTTGATTGATCGATCAGAGTTTCATCAGTGTTGATGTGTCGGCTGTGGAGATAATTACAGAAACTCGACACCTTCAGCTGACAGTGCTGAAAAAAAACAGCTGTCCTGACGAGGCATTCAAGGACCCCTGATGATAAAAAAAAAAAAAAACTTATTGACAGTCTTCTTTGGGTGGAAACAGGAAACTTGGTTCCTTAATTTGTTTAATTTTATAAATCAAACTTTAAATTTATTTTTCCAGTTTGAAACTTTGAATTAAGAGGCTTAGAGTTTAAATGGTGTCATGTGACTTTGCATGAATAAATATGATATTATTATTTCAGGCCTGCTCGCTGCTTTGGCAGGATTTCTTTAATTTGCCTCCAAATGTTTGAGATGCTAGAGGAGATATTTATCATGTTTCTGTTTGGATTAACTGACAGTTGAACTTTGTGTGCTGCTTCATGTGTCAGGTGATTTATTTGCTGAGTTTAATGTTTTATAATTTATCTCATATAGACATTAAATCAATAATGTTATTATGGCACTAAATTAAGCTCTTGAAAGACAGTTTCATTTAAAAAAAAGTGTTTATATTTTAAGTTTGGTTTATTTTTATTCCTTATCACCAGATTTATTTAGAATTTAAAGTATTAAGTATTGATGCTGCACAGGGGGGACAGTCTCATGATAAAATAATTCATCACATGTTTATGCCCGGCTGCTCATCCAATCACAGGTCAGCTGTTGACATGTAAGGTCACATTATTTATAGAGAATAAAAAAGTAAAACTTGATCCACTTTTTTGTTTAATAATGAATAAACAATTCGTTAAACAGCAGTGATGGTGTTATAGTAAGATAAACTCTGAAGCAGAGATTAATACAACGAAACCTCTTATCTCCAGCTCTTCATCCATCAGCTGATCACACTGAAGCTATTTTAAAGACTGATTCATAACTGGAACATGAAGTCTGGGTAAACTGCTTCATCAACTTTTACAGATTAAAACCCTCCTGACTGTCAGACTGTGTCTCAGTGAGCTGTAAATCTGCCTGTAAATCAAGGTGGAGCACACAGAGGCTCTTATTGTGGAAACTACAGGAAGTAGCTGCACTCCTGCAGGAAGTAGGAATGAGGCTTAGGTTATCACATGTTGAATCTGCTCCTCTTTAAGGCAGACTGATTAAAGTATAACTGTTAGGATCCACTTTAAACTTACTGATAACATCATCATCATCTTCATGGAGTCTATATTTATTTATAACTAAATCAAATATGAGTTTTAGCACTGTTTCAGCTAAAGATGACTAATGGTGATCCACACTGAAAGCTGCTTTGATAATATGTGGTTATTTGATCAAATATGAACATATCTAATCATAAAAAACAACATTTTGACTCTGGTTGTTTAAAGTAAAGACTATTGACTGTTTGAACTTCATGTCACAAACACAGAATAAAGTGGCGGGACATAATACAGTGTTGTTAGAATTAAAATGAACAAACAAACTAAAGCCTGTTTACTTTCAGGTTTAGTGAAATTAGATGAAAAAATACTTTGGATTTTATTCACAGTGAGGATAAACTAAGTTAATTATTGAACTTTTAACAGCCAAAATTAATGAAGTCTTAAGTTTAAAGTAAGGTACAGGGTCTGTTTAGATATATTTAGTGGCCCTTCAACCCCCACCCCCCAAACACACAGTTCTTTGACCCTGATTAAACTTTCTATTTTAACTTTTTAAAAAACTGTCAGAAATACATTTTTCTGTTTCTGACTCCCCCTTATTTGCAAAGATCAGCTGATTTATCACAGATCTAACCCTGTAGGGTCATTAGCAGCAGCAGCTGGAGGGGGGTTGTTCAACATTTGTCTAACAACCTCAGGTGTGAACCCCCCCTTCACAGAGACAGAGACAAACACACATTATCAGACCCAGCAGATCGCCTGTTTTCTCATCTGAAGTGTGGATATTTAAATTCTTTCAGGTTTATTAAGTATTCTCCTGTATAGACTCATTTGACATAAAAACTATCTAAAGATAATCTCAACATATAGCACATCAAACAGATGGATTCATTTGTTGTTGCTGAATTTAAGTGAATATCAGCATGTTTGAGGTAAACAGCTGTTAAATCCACTTAATCTTCACACCTTGTTGGAGTCCTTTGTAAGTCCTTTGTTTTTGATCACTGAGAAGAGATCAGCTTTTACAGTCGTCTGTCCTCACCTGAAATGTGAGGAAGACACCAAACTAATGTCTGAGTGACAAGATTTCCGTTTTATTTCGAAGTTTTTTAAACAATGACTTTATTAACACAGTCAGAGTGAACACAAATTAAACAGAATAATTCAAACTTTCAGGATGTTAAAAGAAATATTTAGATATTCTTTAACTCAGATGTCCCCAAAACACCGGTGACGCATCTAAAGAAACAGGAAGGGAAGAGAAAAGAAACTCTGTGTTAAAAGGAAGAAGGTCACAATAATTATAGCAATTTTAAAGTGCTAAATACATTTAATAACCAACTTCTTTCAGCTTCTTTATTAGTGTCAAAAAGAAAAATATTAAAGCTCACTTTATCCCAAGCCTTTTTACATCAACTATTGTCTCTCACACACATGTAATAATATCCATATTCATCATCAGCTGTTAGAGAAAAAGGATGGAGGGACCTTAACGTATCACCAAATAGTTCTAAGGAGTTGCAATAACCTGTAAAAGAAAAGAAGACAAAAAAAATAAATAAATTTCAGAGTTTTATAATCAAATAAAAAACATCACAGCTGTTAAAGTTTTAAACTGTGGGACAGAAACTTAGATCTGAATCAACTTTTTTTTTTAATAAAATCAAACCTTTGATGATAAAAATGTTAAACTGAAGGCAACAGAATCAAAATCTCAAAATTTGATGAATGACACAAGGAGTTTAATAATAACAAAGATCAATTTCTGTGACCCAGACAGTGATAAACTTCCCAAACAAAGACAGACATAGAAAAACAAAATAATAAGATAAATAATCTAACTCATTAACTAACTCTGACTGGTTTATTTACAGCTCTTCTGAGCAGCTGCGAGCTGTAAAACTGAGCCGGGCTAAATTTAGACCCGATGTGAGAGTGAGACCACAGGGAGGGGAGTCCACGTTTATGCTGAGGCCACAGCAAGGTCACAGCATTACTGTCAATATTACTCATTGATTATCAGGTCAGGTTCATATAGGCAGACATCAGCTATTTCGAGTCTTGTTTTTTTCCTGTTTATTTTATGTTATTAGCATTTTTTAATTACATATTTTATTTTCTCCACCTACAGACTTTATTTATTTACATTTTTACCATCCCTGCATTCTAAACCCTTCCATTTCTCTGTGTTGAGTTTGTGATTCAGCTGAAACTCTGAATGAAACATATCCAGCTTCCTGCAGCACATACTTTATTATTTCACTCCTCTTATTCTCATTTTGTGGTGATGACTCGTACATGCGGCTGACCTCCAGCTGCTGCTGTCCGTCGCCGTCCTCTGCCCTCCAACAGGCCCCGCCCCCTGACATTTATAGCCCCGTCCTGCTCCGTGAAACTCAAACCTGCTGAGAGAAGCTGCACAGGCTTCATCCAGCGGACTGTAAATATGAACACCAATCAAAAAAACATACAAACTCAACACAAACTGATCCAGAAAATGTAGATTTGTTGATATTCTGTTGAGATAGTGTGTTTGTTTCAGAGAAGGAGAAGAGTTACGTTCATGCTATTTGATGTGTACTGTGTTTTCTGAGTGTGCTTGAACGCAGCACACGCGCCGCACCTTGAGGAGCGGGAACTATGAATCTGACAGATGCTAAAGACGTTAAAACTAAAATACTGTTAGAACTGACTCCAAAAGTTTGATATAAACGCAGATATGTCTGTGATGAGAATACTTGGACAATCTGAAGTCAGGTAAATATCAGGATCACGTGGTGCTGGGGCTTTTTTTTTTTTATTTTTTTATCGCTAGCTCGTGGATAACGGCCACTTCAATCTGAGCTGTTAGCAATGTTAAGTTAGCTTCTAAGGAGACGAGGGTGGAGCCGCGGGAGGGGTTTGATTGCTAGTGGAGGGCTATCAGTTGATGCTAGCAGTTAATTCAGTGCATCTGTAATGAAAATGTAATGTTTATTTAGATTTAAAAAAAAAAAATTGTCATGCACATAACGTAATCTCTAACCCCTAAAAGTGTGTTAAATAACAACCAAACACTGAACAGCAAATTGTTATACCTCTATGTTAGCAGCTGTGATGTAGCTCTGCCTAACTATCCTCTTCTGGACTCTAAATGGGACTATTTACTAGAGATTTAGATCATGAGCTCATCAGGAAACTGTTCACTAAGGGAATAAATAAGCCAAGAAGGAGTTAATATAAGACAGATGCATAGTTAGTCATAAGAATGTTCCTGTAATCTTTATTTTATCTTTAAATTTGTGTTTGAATGTGAGGAAAAGTGTGAAAAACAATCTCATCATGAGGTTTCTTTGCTGCAGATTGTTTGTTGTTTTAGATTAATGCATTTAATTCATATATTAACATCAGATGGTGACTCAGAGCACTGTAAATCTGACATATGGAGACATTTGGTTGGTCATCTATTTCAGGAGAGAGGAGTTGTGGCACAGCCCTGTCCTCTGTCCCCTGACTGACTGGCTAACTCTTATTTCCGTTTGTGTGCAGGGTGCCGCCATCATGACAACACAAGCACCAACGTTCACTCAGCCGCTCCAGAGCGTCGTGGCACTAGAGGGTAGTGCCGCGACGTTCGAGGCTCAAGTTAGTGGTAAGAAACCCCACCGTGCACGCTGCTGTTTCATTACTTTACCTTTCAAACAAAGAAACAAACACTGTAAACGAAACTGGCAAAACCACAACCAGAAACCATGTACGGGATGAAAATTAGACTCTTAAATGTGCATGATAACTTTACCAGAGCTCTTTATTTATTGGAGTTTGTCAGAAAAGTCCACTTACTTCATTCAGAAGATTGAAATATGAAAAATCTAGTTTTTGTAATGACTTGTTAAAAATTGATGTAAGCTGATATACTTGTCTTGTTTTGCTCTGGAACTTTTTTTAGAGTATTAGCCTTGGGATGTGACCTGTACACAGGTGTAAACCATTCAGCCAATGAGATCTGTCACTGATCAGCTGTTAAAACTAGAAAAGAAAGAAAGTTGTATTAAATAAAAGTAAATCAAAAGGATCCTCTGACATAAAGGTGAAAACAAAGATCTGCTTCAGGTGTCTGAGACCTGCTCTGGCTCCTCTCTCCTCTACAGGTACACCAGTTCCTGAAGTGAGCTGGTTTCGTGATGGCCAGGTTCTTTCCGCCGCAGCTCTGCCCGGTGTTCAGATCTCGTTCAGTGACGGCCGTGCTGTTCTGAGAATCCCCGCTGTGACCGCCGCACACAGTGGGAGATTTTCTGTCAGAGCAACCAACGGAGCTGGACAAGCAACGAGCACCGCTGAACTCCTTGTCACAGGTGAGAGCGACGGGGTGTTTGTTGTCAGGCATTACAGGTGAGAGGGACAGCAGATCTAATGAAAGACGTTAGAGAGCAGCTGTTCTGGTAACCTCCATCATCACAATCTCAGAGTTTGATTAGGTTTGTAAAGAAAGGTTTTTGGGTGTGTTTGTGGAAATGTGAGTGTTGTTGGTATCAACCAAATCCTTCAGCCAAGCTTGGCTTCCTTTTTCGACCTATCAACCTCTTTATGTAATCATACATAAGAAGACCACTTCTTCTAAGATCTTGGTCTAACAGACGGAAACCCTCTGCAGACTCCTATAAGAAATAACACAGCTGTGCTGGTGATGTCACCTGATGTCTTCAGCTGTTAACAAACTTTGACTCGTCTGTAAGTTTTCAGTCTGTTGAAGCTGTGCCTCCGAGCACACTCTCATGAAGTGAAGTGATTCAGGCTGGTTTCTCAGACACCACAGGAACAGACTGGCTTTCAGGCTAACTTGAACTGTGTCCATACTTTGCTGTGCAGCTGAGACAGCGCCCCCCAGCTTCCTCCAGAGACTGCAGAGCTCCACGGTGAGACAGGGCAGCCAGGTGAGGCTGGACGTCCGTGTCACAGGAATCCCAGCACCTGTGGTGAAGTTCTTCAGAGAGGGAGCCGAGATCCAGAGCTCAGCAGACTCCAGGATCCTTCAGGAAGGAGACCTGTACAGTCTGTTGATCGCTGAGGCCTTCCCAGAGGATGCTGGGACATATTCTGTGACCGCCAGCAACAGCAGTGGACGGGCCACCTCCACCGCTGAGCTGCAGGTTCAGGGTGAGGACAGTCAACTGTCTTAAACAGTTTGAACGTAACCTGTCTGCTCCAAAGCCCGATGTTTGATTTCACTTCTCTCTGAGCTGCTGCGGGAGGTGTTAGCCTGCTGGCAGAAACTGTTAGCATAGCATCCAAGCTAAACTAGAATTCACAGAATCACCTGAAACTGTGACCAGGTGTCAGGGTTTTTCTTCTTTGTGTTTCTACCTCAGAAAAGGAAGGAAACAAAAATCTGGGATGTTAGCGGGGACTAAATTTGGATAAGAGTAATTTCTGGTGATGCTGTGAATGTTTGTTGTGTAATCTGTGTGACCCACTCATGTAAACCTTCCCGTGTCCAGGAGAGGAAGCCGTTCCAGCAAAGAAAACAAAGACAGTGATTTCATCTGCTCAGATTTCAAAGACTCGTCAGACCCGAGTGGAGAAGGTGTGTTCATCATTAAATCATGAATCTGTTCTTTCTATCAGTCAGATCTCTCCTCCCTCAGTCTCGCCTCATCCTCTCCTCTCTCCGCCCTCAGAGGGCCACGTTCCAGGCCACCACCATGATGGAGATGCAGGTGGAGGGCGCCGAGCTGACTCAGCTGGCTCACAAGACTCCACCCAGAGTTCCTCCCAAACCCACATCCAAGTCCCCACCTCAGGCCACACTGGTGGCAAAAGTGGCAGGAGGACGGCAGCAGTCACCATCACCCGTCAGACACGTGAAGGCTCCCACACCCACACCTGTCAGGTAAGTAGGATACGGTGAAGACAGTCCCATGGTTTTAAATCAGCGAGCCGGGTGACGGTGTTATCGGAGGTTGGCCCTCTGCTGGCCTATAACGGGACCTCCTTCCCCCCCGTCTCCAGGCCTGCCTCTCCCACTTCAAGACTCTCAGTCTCCCCCATCAGGCCGGTCAAGTCCCCAATCACCGCGCGCAAACAGGCGGCCGCCGGCGCCGGTGACGTCCTGCCGCCATGGAAGCAGGGAGACTATGTGTCGGAGACCAGCTACACCAGCGTGACCAGCATCACTCAGACAGGCCAGGAGCAACGCTGGGAGCAGCAGGTCGCCGGGGTGAAAGAGGTGGGTGGTGTCGAGGGGCGGGGCTTATCACCGTTTTTGTGGGTTTGTGGAGCAATGTTTCAGTGTTGAAGTGTGTTTTTGGTTTTAGAGTTTACCAACTTTAAGCTTCTTGTTGAACAAATTGCTCTAGAGTGGGAAGACGATCATGGCCGACTCATCACATCATGTTTCCTCTCTGGTTGTTGAATCTTAAACGTCTCTTCTTACACACTTAGGTCTTTACGTCTGTCTTGTTTGTGTCTGTCTGTTGAAATCTTTCGCCCAGCTTATCTTTTCACAGTTTAAATTTGTTGTGCTCTGTCTCACTGTTAAGTGTTTCTCTTAGTATTCAAAGGCAGCATGTCTTACTGTTGTCTGATTCACTCAGACCTGTTGTAGATTAGAGAAAGACCGATTATCGGCTGGGCAGATTATCGGGGCCGATATTTGTCATTTTGGGGCATATCAGCATCAGCCTTTTTTTTCAATCCAAAGGCCGATAATGCTAATGTCAATGGAAAATCCCATTAACAGGCTAACGCAATTAGAATCATGACTGTTTTACTGTCTATGAGCTTACTTTAACTTTTACAGACACAAAAATCAGTCCTCTTATCAATACCCACAGGAATATGTTTTTTCTGCCCCTGAAAAACTGATAAGAAATGTTTTAAACTGCAGACATTCAGGAGCTGCTTGCTGATACTTCTCTACACTATGGAAGCCCTAGATGGTCAAAACATTTAAAATCATTCATGTAAAACCTCATAGAAAATTAATTCAACTGCGTTACGTACCTGTAAAAGGCACAAACTCAATTCCGTCCAATTTTATTGCTGTTACATAGAAATTTTGGAAAACTTTATTTACTGTAGAAAACTTTAGCTATTTGTTTTTTAAAGTTTTCATTTAACTTCATAAAACATGCTGCTAAGCCTGGGAGCTGTTTGACAATCATATGCTTGAAGGAATTTGAATGCCGTCAAGTGTTGGAGTTTGTAGTGCTCAAAATTTTTTACAGCAATATTTTCACTTTGACTGCAAATGAATATCGGCTTCAAATATTGGTTTTCTGCCTCCTTGCCTTCTAATAATCAGTATCAGTATCCGCCCCAAAAAATCCATATCGGTCTATCTCTATTGTAGATGTTGTTGATGTGGCTGTTTGTTAAATGATTTTCATGTGATTAGCCCAGTACACGTTTTATGAACAGCTTTAAACAAAAAAAAACACTGTTTCTAAAATATTGTCTGGCTGTGAGAGGCAGAAATCTGCAGGTATCTCTGTAAAAACATCATGTTGTGAAACACTTAACAGTCACTGAAAATTTGTGTATTCTGATTTTTAAGTTTATAGTTATTGTTTCAGATTTTTGATTATGTACCCTCAGTTTCAAACGGGGATGAAAGTTAAGTCTTCAGAAACTTCCTTCCCTTCACCCTAAAGTCCAATGTTTTCCACTTCTTCCTCCTCCTTGTTAAATTTTATTTCTCGTGTATATTTCTGTCCCTCTGTGCTAAACACTCAGACATTCTTGGTTTGTACCTGCAACCAGCAGCATGAACACCGCAGTTTTTAACCTTTTAAAAAATAATCAAATATGTGAGACCGCAGATCAGATAAGTTTGAAGCTGAGGGAAAATGAAGTGTGACAAAAACAGAAGTCTAAAGGCTCAAGACTTGACTCAGGATCAGGAAATGAGTTCAGAGATCCACTGGTGATGTTACCACATCTCCTCCTTCCCCAATCACAACGACATCTTCATCTTTTTTAACCGTGACGTCTGAATCAAGAGTTTCCTTCAGCTGATGAGCAGAAACCAGGATGTCCCCCCAGAAACCTCTTCATCCATCCTGTCTTTTTTTGTTTTTCTTCACCTCTTTTTTTGAATCTGATGACAGGATGTTCTCTTTTTTCACCTCCCTCTGGTTTCAATGTTGGTTTTCCTGCATGTCAAACAGCAGAGCATGTATTCATCAAATAATGTGATATGTTTATGTGAGTAAACACTAAGACACACACACACACGCTGGTTTCCTAGTGTATTTGTATTTTAAGTATAAGTTAAGTTATTTGGATTTAGACCAGTTTGTGTGTGTGAGAGAGCAGAGACTCATGTATTGATCTGTGATGTGTTTTAACGTCTGTTACGGAGACAGGCAGGTGTGTGGGTCGATTGATAACAAACAATTCAGCTTCAGTGAGAAGTCATGATGCACCAACTCAAGTCTGGCTCTAATAAATCGACTTGTCAGTGAACGTGTTAGAACGATACTGATATCAAGGAACCAGAGTCCCCGTCCACCTGCCTGTCTCTGTACACCTGTCCTGCCATGGATGCTCTGATATCTATGTGCTGCTGGTTGTGTCTCCAGGCTGGGGGAGGGAAAAGAGCCGGGGCGGTGGCCACGGTTATGGCTGCCGTCGACCTTGCTCGTGTCCGCCAGCCCGTGCATGCTGAGGGCGCTCGAGCTGAAGAGGAGGCCGTAGAGGCAGAGTTAAAGCAGCAGGCGGCCGCCGCTGCTGCTGCCACCATGGCTGCTGATCGACAATATCAAGTCGGCTGGACAACAACAAGAGGGCAGGCTGGCCAAATGCTTACCACTGCTCAGGAGTTTACACCTGAACCCACTCTGCCTCAGGTTAGCTAGGCCAAAACATGAACAGGGACTCAAAAGAGGAATTCTTGGTTCTGTACTGGCAAACAATTTCTCACTAAAACATCAAAATTTCACAAAATATACCAACACAACAATGTTAACCCCTTCAATATCAGTTAAAACAATCAGGTACAAGCCTTCATGCTGTTTACATCCTTAATGCAGACAAAGATTAAAACTGTTACATCTCAACAATTTAAAATATGTGTAAACAAACAGTAAACATTAACTAACAGAGTAATAATAACTGAGCAGAATTATTTGCCAGTGCTTTAAGATCATTTCTCTGAGTCAGTCTAATCTCTTCATAACCATGTGATTATTTGTTCTACTAATAGGAATAAATAATAACTATTTCTCCAGCTCCTGAAATCTTCCTGAGTTTGTAACGCTCTTTTGAACTCTGTTGGTTACTCCAGATTCAGAGAGCGACAGAAATCTCCATCACCCAGATGGAAAGTGGTCCCGCCCCGTCCCCAGTGCCACAATTTACCGTTTCTAAAGTTTCTGTCCCAAAACGCGAGTCTAGCGCTGAGGTAAGAACGGTAACACGAGGGAAGCAGCAGAAAATAACCTGCGTGGAAAAATTAACAACTTAAACAGAGTGAAAAACCCTTTGGACTAAGAAATGAGACATTAATGGAAAATACCTGCCAACTCCAGGGTCATCTGTCGTTGTATCGTTTATCCTGTGATTTTTGATGGTCAAATAGCCTCGTTATAAAACATCCTCACAGGCTTAACAGATATACATGGCTTATACTTTTGTCCGCACATGTAGGAATGGGTACCTTTCATATATGAAATGATACTGTACCAATGCCCGACACCTGGCAATCGGTATCGAGACTCAAGGGTACCAATTTTTGGTACTTCTGTGTGTGTTGATATGTTAAAAAAACATCGATTTGTTCAAGAGTAAAGTCTCAAAGTTTTTCAATTAAACATATTTATTTCTCAACATATAAACTTGCAATGCTGTGTTCATGTCCAGCATGGAAAATCACCAACTCTTCTTCTTTGTCAATGTCACAAGGATGCGTTTAGGTACCAAAACATGGTACCTTTTAATTTTGCGTTAATCGATGCTTGGTACTACAGACAGAATTTGGTACCTGTAAAAGTACCTAATTTGATACCCATCTTTACATCTATGTATAATTTGAAGCCTTTTTCGCCTCATACACTCACACCTTCGCCACCTCCGCCTCCTTTCAAATCTTGAGACCCAAATGTTGGCAGGTATGACAAAGAACTGACCCTTCGCTAAAGCCTCCTTTAGAAACTCAGCTGGTTATTTATCCTTGCAGATACTGATGAACCATAATTTTCAGCCGCAGCACAGAGATGGAAAGATCTTACAACTTAAAGCCAGCTTACATCAGCACCTCAGGTGGAAAAAATTAAAAGCGCCATCCAGGGATGGGTAACTTTCACATTTGAAATGATACGGTACCAATGCCTGGTACCTGGCAATCGGTACCGGTACTCAACAGTACCAATTTTCGGTACTTTTTGTGTTTATGTGGTAAAAAATATCAATTTATTTGATAATAAAATATATATATTTTTTTACAATTTAACACATTTATTCTTTAATATAGAACCTTGCAATGCTGTGTTCTTGTCCAGCATGGAAAATCGCCTACTCTTCCACTCCCTGAATTGGTACTCGGTACTTTAAAAAAAAATTTGGTACCCATCCCTAGCGCCATCTCTTTTTCTCATTTTCATTTAACCCATTTTACGCTCATTAACTTTGGATGAGCAGTTAATCAGAAGTTATGTTTGGTGATTTGTCGGAGGTTGCTGGTGTTGAAATCTAATCAAAATTACGTAGAGATTTCCACCGGGCGGCTAATTTTAGCTAAACTCTCACTACATCAAGGATGGTGTAGCTCACAGTGGACATTACAGCCTTCAACTTCACCTAAAACTGATAGAATAGGACAAAGAATTATGCTAAAGTTGATGCTACATGTGGTGATCTAGTTAGCTGGTCTGTGTAACGTTAGGTCGTGATATCTCTTAGGGATGGAGGTGTTTGGCGAACGGTTTAACGGTTTTTCACTGCTTGTCTAAAATGCAAACCTCTAAACCTTCAAAAAGTAAAAGCTACCTTTCAAAAATAACAAAACAGATCCAACTTTAACCCTTCCTTCTTCACTCTTTTAATCAATAAACACAATGCAGAACCTTCCTATTAATCCAGCTTTACCTCAGAGTCCCTTCACTTCACCCTGTCGTAGCGTTAATAATACTAACGTGCCGTAGACCCCTCCCTGCACTGTGGTGAACCTTTGAAACCACTTTCTTTGTTGATGACGGTATGGCTGTTCCTCCTCTGTGGGTTGGTCAGGTCTCCATCGCCGGCTCGGCTATCGCCACTCTGCAGAAAGAGTTATCCACGACCTCCACTCGAAAGATCATCAGACCTGTCAAGTCTCCCATCCCTCGTGTTGGGGAAGCCAGAGAGACCCCGGAGCCCATCCCTCCACCGTTTAAAGACCTGACTGAGAAATATCAGAGTCAATTTGGTGCTGAGTTACAGACAGGGGTGGTGTACTCTGGGGTTGTGGAGAGAATGTATGAGGACTGGGGAGAACAGGTTTGTAATCTAGTTTAGTCGGCTGGATCTGAACAGGATGAGAAAACCTGATGAGTAAATGAAGGTGGAGAATGTTTCTTTATCCTGAACTAGCAGGAAGGAGTCTCGAAAGGCTAATGAGCTTCCTGACTGGATGACACAAATTATATTAGGTGGATTAAATACACCGAGCATGATTTCTGTAATGTTGGAGACATGTTTTAACCACATTGTGAGCCTGAGAAGCCTTCATTTAGTTCAGTTTGAGTCCGGTTTTCTTCCTTTCTGTTTCAGTCCAGTGTTCGTCACCCTGTCATAACACTCTGACTTGCTCCTCCATGGCATTGACAACCTCATCTTCACCTCTTCAGCCCATCAAGCCTCCCTTCATCTCTTTGTGTTTTTATCCCTCATCTGTAACATTTCCTGCGTCTTGTCCTCAGTGTTGCTTTTGTGTCTCCCTGACGTTTCCTGTGAAAATGCTGTATGTGCTGAAAAATGTGTCTTTCTGTAACAGGCAATGGAGGCAGCAGCTGTAGCTGGCCCTGGAGGTGCGGTCCCACCCACTCTGGTGTCTGTAAGTGTCTCCCCCAACACTACAATCATATCCACGTCCTTTTAGGAGGAGATGTTTTCTCACAGGGTTTCTTGTTCCTCTCCAGGGCTTGAAGAACACAAACGTGACAGAGGGCGAGTCGGTGACCCTGGAGTGCCAGATCAGCGGTCACCCCGCACCCGTCATCATGTGGTTCAGAGAGGATTTCAAGATTGAGAGCTCCATTGATTTTCAGATTACTTATAAGAGCGGAGTCGCCCAGCTGGTGATCCGCGAGGCGTTTGCTGAAGACAGCGGACGCTTCACCTGCACAGCCACAAACGAGGCTGGAACCATCAGCACTTCCTGCTACCTGCTCGTCCAGGGTCAGTACCAAAACTTCTGACATGATTTCATTTACTTCAAGTTGCATTCACTACAACTGAACCACGTCTCTTGTTGGTTACATTTCCACACGTTAAAACCATGTGTTCTTTTTTAGTGTCTGAAGACATCGAGAGCAGAGAGGAGGCTGCTGAACATGTTGAAACTGCTGTGAAACCGTGAGTTTATCAAACAGTTTCTAATTATGTCGATGTAACTCGAGAAAGGATTCCTCTAGATCAGCCGTTTGCAACCTTTACTTTCAAAAGAGCCATTTAGCCTCAGCTCACCTGGATAAAAGTCATTCGGAAGTCGGAAAATCTAGTTTATCTTCACATTAAGACAAAAAAGTGTATAATCAGGTGAATAATTATCTAAACAGGAAGTTTTTGTGTTTATAAATTTGTATGTGTGATTTCTTAGTTTTTTATTTTTATTAATTACTTAATTTAATTTATTTGATTTATTTTTTAACTAATTTGCAAATTTAAGAAAAAAAAAGAAATTTGTAGTGTCATAGATTTTTATAATAATTGCAAAATTTGGAAATAAAAAAAATAACAAAAATTTGCAAAAAAAATGAAGTTAAAAAATGTGCAAAATTAAAAAAAAATTGCTGAAATGTCATAAATTTGGGAAAAAAATCTTAATCATGCAATTTTAAAATTAGTCAAAACTTTATAAAATTGCAAAAAAGAGGGTTTATATAAAAAATTCAAAAATTTGTTAAATCTTCGAGAAATGTGGAATTTGTTTCTCAATTTGCAAAAATGTCCAAAAAAAAAAAAAAATCACAAAAAAGTAAAATCTTTGTTTCAAGAGGTGATGCATTTCTAGTCCAATTTTTATTCTATGATTTTACTTAGTGCCTGTATCGTTATCATTAATACCCTTGTAAGAAAAATATTAAAAGCCTTTTATTTTGATAATATTTTTAAAGATACAAGGAGCCACTGCAAAGCAGTCAAAGAGCTGCATGAGGCTCCAGAGCCACAAGTTGCAGACCCCTGCTCTAGATGTTGTTTGGCTACTTGTTCTCAAACGTGGATTTCATTTTCAGAGAAACTGAAGAAGCCAAAGAGGAAGTGAGTGAGTCAGACGCTGCTCCAGCCGCTCCTTTCTTCATCAGGAAACCGACCGTTCAGAAACTAGTGGAAGGAGGAAGTGTCGTGTTTGACTGCCAGGTTGGCGGTAGCCCCAAACCGCACATCATCTGGAAGAAGAGTGGAGTTCCACTCACCACCGGATACAGGTAGGAGACTTTTTACAAACCTGGTCAGGTTTTGAAAGTGAGACAATGCAGTAGGTTAAAGAAAAATTTGAACCGTTTTGTACTTTGTCTATCAGATACAAAGTGGCCTACAAGAAGGACAGCGGAGAATGCAGACTGGAGATCTCCATGACCTTTGCTGATGATGCTGGTGAATACTCTGTGTTCGCCAAGAACCAGCTGGGAGAGGTCTCAGCCTCCGTCAGTCTGCTGGAGGAAGGTACGCCATCATTCAGAGTGAGGGGTGAAGAGTGGGCTGTAGATGATGCTCGAATGGAAGTGTCAATGAGTCTGTTGTTGTTTGTTTAACAGAGGAATATGAAGCCTACATGAAGAAACAGGAAGCTACCTTTAAGACTGAAGTGACGGCAGTGGTTCAGGAGCCCAAAGTGGGAGACGTTCCCCCTGTTGTTGTAACAGAGCAGATGACCACCATTATATCCGGACAGGTATGAGCTTGAGCGACTGTGCTTAGATGATGTAAGTGCATCAGGAGACTCAGATTTTTATTGACTGACTGATGTTTATTCTTGTTTGCAGGAATTCCACCTTTCTGCCATCGAGCAGAGAATCATCCAGGAGATTGAACTCCGCATTATGCAGATTACCTACACTGAAATTGTGACCGAAGATGGAGAAACAGCCGTGACCATATCTACTGCCGAGGCCCAACAGCCAGCCTTTGACACGCCTGTGAAAAACTACAGAATCAGAGAAGGAATGGGCGTCACTTTCCACTGCAAGATGGCCGGAGTGCCACTCCCAAAGGTAAAGGACATTAAAACACGGTTTCTTTTATTGTGGTCTGGAGTGGTCCTACAACAATGTTCTGCTAATGCTCTTTCAGATCGCATGGTTCAAAGACGGCCAGCGTATCAGGGCTGGGGATCGCTACCAGATGGAGGTTCTTCAGGATGGACGGGCCAGCCTGCGTCTGCCTGTAGTCCGCCCAGAGGATGAGGGCGTGTACACTGCCTTCGCCACAAACATGACAGGAAACACTGTGAGCTCTGGAAAGCTCTACGTTGAGCCATCCGTTGGAGCCCCTCAGAGATACACACCACAGCCTGCAATGCAGAGGATCAGGTACAGTGGCCTTTAGTAACTGAGAGGTGCTCTTAAATTCAGAGCTGTTGACTCCTGGGTGATGAAAACTCTGCTTCATTCTCAGGTCTACATCTCCTCGCTCCCTGAGCCGCTCTCCTGGACGTTCTCCCAGCCGTTCTCCTGGACGTTCTCCTGCTAGAAGGCTGGATGAGACAGACGAGGCTCAGCTAGAGAGACTCTACAAGCCAGTCTTTGTCATGAAGCCCTCTTCATGCAAATGCTCTGAGGGACAGACTGCCAGATTTGACCTGAAGGTCGTCGGCAGACCAATGCCGGACACATACTGGTTCCACAACGGTGAGTAAAGAGCAGAAGAAACCTTAGAAAGTGTTAACCCATAAGTTTTGTTGACTTCATAATGATCAACATCGTATTGCTTTCAGGACAACAAGTTGTTAGCGACTACACCCACAAGATAGTGGTCAAAGAGGATGGTACCCAGTCCCTGATCATCGTCCCAGCTATGCCTCACGACTCTGGAGAGTGGACCGTCGTCGCTCAGAACAGAGCTGGACGCTCATCCATCTCCGTCACTCTCACTGTTGATGGTAAGACTGAATCTCACGTCCCACACTGAATAAACAATGTTTGAGTATTTAAAGTGACTATCATAAATTGTGATCACTTCCTTTCTTCTTTTTCAGCTAAGGAAACTTTGGTGCGCCCACAGTTCATCGAGAAGCTGAGGAACATCAGCGTGAAGCAGGGAACTCTGGTTGAACTGGCTGTCAAAGCCATTGGAAACCCCCTGCCTGACATCGTCTGGCTGAAAAACAGTGACATTATCACTCCTCACAAGCACCCAAACATCAGGTGGGTTATATTGAATTTAGTTATCAGTGTTTATGTGATCATAAGGCATGAACTATGAGGAAAAAAAACGTGTTGGAGATATTTTAACCGGAGTCATCCATGTTCCAGGGTTGAAGGCACAAGAGGAGAGGCCAAATTTCAGATTCCCTCAGCAGTCGGCTCAGACAGCGCTTGGTACACAGCTACAGCCATCAACAAGGCTGGCAGAGACACCACCCGCTGCAGAGTCAACATTGAGGTGGACTTTGCTGAACCAGAACCAGAGAGGAAACTCATTATCCCCAAAGGAACCTACAAAGCCAAGGAGATCGCCCCTCCTGAGGTTGAGCCCCTTCACCTGAGATACGGTCAGGAGCAGTGGGAGGAGGGCGACCTTTACGACAAAGAGAAGCAGCAGAAACCCCAGTTCAAGAAGAAGCTGACCTCTGTCCGCATGAAGCGCTTTGGTCCAGCTCATTTTGAGTGCAGACTGACTCCTATTGGTGACCCCACCATGGTAGTGGAGTGGCTGCATGACGGCAAACCCCTGGCAGCTGCCAACAGGCTGCGTATGGTCAATGAATTTGGTTACTGCAGTCTTGACTACGAAGCTGCTTACGCCAGAGACAGTGGCGTCGTCACCTGCAGAGCCACAAACAAGTTTGGATCCGACCAGACCTCGGCCACTCTTGTGGTGAAGGATGAGAAGGGTCTTGTTGAGGAATCTCAGCTCCCTGAAGGCAGGATTGGAGCTCACAGAATTGACGAGATGGAACGCATGGCTCATGAGGGAGGACCCTACGGAGTCACAGCTGAAGAGGAAACTGAGAAAACCAAACCTGAGATTGTCCTTGTCCCTGAACCAGTCACAGTTATGGAGGGTGACACGGCCCGATTCCGCTGCAGAGTAACTGGTTATCCCACCCCTAAGGTGAACTGGTACCTCAACGGACAACTGATCCGCAAAAGCAAGAGATACAGACTTCGTTATGATGGTATCTACTACTTGGAGATCACAGAAATCAAATCCTATGACTCAGGAGAGGTGAAAGTGGTTGCTGACAACATTGTAGGCACAACAGAGCACATAGTTAAACTGGAGATTGGACAGAAAGAAGACTTCAGAACACATCTGCGCCGTGCACCAGAAGCAAAGGGACCTGAGGCTGTTCATGAGCCTGGAAGGGTCTCCTTCGAGGTGGTGAAAGCTGAGGCACCCGCTGACGACTCTCAGCTGAAAGAAGTGGTCAAGCTGAAGAAGGCTCAAAGAATCAAACATGAGAAAACCACTGAAGAGACAGAGGAGCTGAGGGGTAAGTTCAAGCGCAGGACTGAAGAGGGCTACTACGAGTCCATCACTGCAGTGGAGCTCAAGGCCCGTAAGAGGGATGAGTCCTACGAGGATCTCCTGAAGAAAACAAAGGAGGAGCTGTTGCACCACAAGCAGAAGGAGGAGGAAGAGAAGAAGAAGAAGGAAGAGGAACGCCGCAAGGTGACAGCTAAACCTCTGAAACCAGAGAGAGTCAAGCTCTCAGCCAGCATGGAAGCTCCAAAGATCCTGGAGCGTATCACCAGCCAGACCGTCTCTCAGGGCGAGGAGGTGAAATTCAGAGTCAGGGTTGTTGGGAGACCAGAACCTGAGTGCCAGTGGTTCAAGAACGGAGTCCAGCTGGAAAAGTCTGACCGTATTAACTGGTACTGGCCTGAGGATCATGTGTGTGAGCTGTCAATCAGAAACGTCAGAGTGGAAGATTCAGCTAGCATCATGGTTAAAGCTACTAGCAAAGCTGGAGAGACTTCAAGCCACGCCTTCCTGCTGGTGCAAGGTAATGTTTAGAGCACTCACATCTGACGTGACACATTTTGCTGTTAAAGTCTGAGTAAAGCTCATGTTGTATTTCTTCACAGGTAAACAAGTCATCACCTTCACTCAGAAGCTGGAGGAGGTCAACGCAAAGGAGAAGGACACCATGGCCACCTTTGAGTGTGAAACCAACGAGCCTTTCGTTAAGGTGAAATGGCTGAAGAACAATGTGGAGATCTTCTCTGGGGACAAGTACAGAATGCACTCCGACAGAAAGGTTCACTTCCTGTCTGTGCTGATAATCGACATGAAAGACGATGCAGAGTTCACCTGCGTAGTTGTTGATGACGATGAAGTCAGAACAACTGGCAAGCTGAATGTCGAAGGTAGGTTGGCTGATGATTACCTGTTTAACAGATACTCTGAAGCTCTCTGCTGCTTCCTGTCACTCAGCATCTGTATGTTTCTGTCACCAGGAGCCCCACTGGAGATGGTGAAGCAGCTGGAGAGCACCGAGGTTCCTGAGACCTACACCGCAGAGTTTGAGTGCGTTGTGTCTCGTGAGGATGCTGAGGGCACCTGGTACTTTGGCGAGAAGATACTGTCTCCCAGCAGCAAATACGTCATGACCTCCCGCCGTGGAAGACACGCTCTGTCTGTTAAAGACGTCAAGAAGGAGGATCAGGGAAAATACACCTTCAAAGTGGGAGAGTTCAAGACAAGTGCCTCACTGAAGATGAAATGTGAGTCCTGAAGATGATGTTCATCAGATTATGAAAGAGTCCAGTTCCTAACATGCTTATCTTTCTGTCACAGTGCGTCCAATCACCCTGATGCAGCCTCTGACTGACCTGACCGTCTGTGAGGGCGACATTGCTCAGATGGAGGTCAAGTTCTCCCAGGAGAACGTAGAGGGAAGCTGGATGAAGGGCGGGCAGCCTGTCACTGCTTCAAACCGTGTTCACATTGTTATCGACAAACAGGTCCACAAACTGCTGATCGAAGACACCAACAAGGATGACTTTGGGATGTACTCCTTCGTTGTTCCTGATCATGGGATTTCAACTACTGCCAAGCTGGTTGTTCAGAGTAAGACACCACGCACACACACACACACACACACACACACACATATCTTGTTTCTTTCATGCCACAAAGAGGTGATATTAACTCAACTTTCCTCTGTTTCAGCCATTGGCATCCTGATCCCGCTGAAGGACCTGAGTGCTGTTGAGGGAACCAAAGCCGTCCTGGAGACTAAGATCTCTGCTCAGGATGTGAGCTCTGTCAAATGGTACCACAACGACAAACTGATGACCCCCAGTGAAAGAGTCCAGATGGTCGCCAAGGGAGCAAAGCAGCGTCTTGTGTTTAACAGGACCTACGCTTCTGATGAAGGACAGTACAAGCTGATGGTGGGCCGTGCTGATACCAGCTGCAGATTCACTGTTCAGAGTAAGTCATCCATGGAAAGACTGATCTCCTACTTTCTCACTTTGTATTTTATAGAACCATGAAGCCTCAGTGATGTGTTTTATCCTTAGTTTGTTCATTCTTCTGTCTCCGACTCTCCATCCAACCTAACAGCTGTCCAGATTGTGAAACCAATGTCGGACAAGGAGTGCTCAGAGTCCGAGAACGTCACTTTTGAAGTGGAGGTTTCTCACCCTGGCATCGACGCCTTCTGGACCTTTAAGAGGCAGCCCCTGAAAGCCAGCCCCAAATACAAGATGGAGTCCAAGAACAAGCGCCACACCCTGACTGTGATGAACGCCATGAAGGACGAGGAGGGCGAGTACATGTTTGCTGCTGGCGAGAAAATGTGCAGCGCTACACTCACAGTTTCAGGTGAGTCGACCTCAGATTGGTTTTAATGACACAGTGAGCTTTGCAGACACGAAAGGTGAAACTGACTCTTTCCTTCCACCAGGTGGAGCTATTAAGAGGCCCCTGCGTGACTTGGTGGTGGCTGACTCTCAGACTGCAGTGCTGGAGTGTGAGGTCGCCAACCCCTCTGCTGAGGGCAGGTGGATCAAAGATGGACAGTCCGTTGACTTTAACGAGAACACGATCAGTGAGGTGAACGGTGCTGTGAGGCGCCTCGTCATTGTCATCACCAAAGCCACTGATGTTGGAGAGTACACCTACCAGGTCGCCACCTCCAAGACGTCAGCCACTCTGAAAGTGGAGGGTAGGTCCAGATTATGGAGTGAAAATAAGAAGTCTTTGTTATTCTAACTACTCTCAAGTGAAGGCTGTAAGCTTTTTAATGTAAGAGGCGTCACATAAATATGAACTCTTGTCTGCATTAACGTCAACCCTTCTCTACAGCTGTGAAGATCAAGAAGACTCTCAGGAACCTGAATGTGGTCCAGACTCAGGAGGCAGTGTTCAGCCTGGAGCTGACCCACGAGGATGTGAGAGGAGCTCAGTGGATCAAGAATGGCGTAGAGATCCAGCCCAGCAACAAATACGAGATCACCATTGAAGGCACAGTCCACACCCTAAAGATTAAAAACTGCAACACCCAGGACGAGTCTGTGTACTCTTTCAAACTGGGGAAACTGTCGGCAAACGCCAGGCTCAACGTTGAAAGTAAGCACACACTTTCTTTATTATATTAAAACAGAAATAACATGTTGAGTTTAAAATTAAAATTAAAATTAAAATCAAAAATCACCTTTTCCACAGCCATCAAGATCCTCAAGAAGCCCAAAGATGTGACTTCTCTTCTTGGTGCAACTGCCACGTTTGAGGTTGGCCTCTCTGAGGACGATATCCCCGTGAAATGGATGTTCAAAAACCAAGAGCTGAAACCCAATGAGCACTACAGGATGCTCTCTGAGAAGAAGACCCACAAACTGATTGTCCAGGATGTGGACACCAGCAAAGAGGGAGAGTACACCTGCATGGTGGGACACCTCCAGTGCAGCGCCCGCCTTCTTGTAGAGTGTAAGTGACACAGAATACTATCAGTATTTATTAAAAAAGGGGAAAGCTCTGTACTTGTGGTAAAAAAGTTAAAGAGCTGTGTGTAAAGAACATCTCCCTTCACCCTCAGCCCTTCGTGTCACAAAGCCCCTGAAGAACGTGCAGGTACCTGAGACTCAGGTGGCCACGTTTGAGTGTGAAGTTTCCCACTTCAACGTGCCATCCACCTGGCTGAAAGACGGCGTGGAGATCGAGATGAGCGAGAAGTTCAGGATCGTGGTTCAGGGAAAACTCCACCAGCTGAAGATCATGAACACCAGCAGGACAGACTCTGCAGAGTACACCTTCGTCTGCGGGAACGACAAAGTCTCTGCTACGCTAACTGTGAACCGTAAGTTTATGCATTTGCTCACACTGCTCCAAATCCTGTGGAAGTTCTGTCCAGCTAATCGTCCGTTTTGTATTCCCCAGCTATCCTCATCACATCCATGCTGGAGGACCTGAACGCTCAGGAGAAAGACACGGTTACTTTCGAGGTGAACGTGAACTATGAGGGAGTTACCTACAAATGGCTGAAGAACGGCGTGGAGATCCGCTCCACAGACAGATGCCAGGCTCGCTGCAAACAGCTGACTCACACTTTGAGCATCAGGAATGTTCACTTTGGAGACAGCGCTGAGTACACCTTCATGTCCGGCTCTGCTGTCACTTCAGCCAAGCTCTATGTTGAAGGTGAGACATTCCTCCGACCTCTTATGGGTCCTTAAGATCGATGTTCAGTATGATTTTAAGATTTTAATCTGTGGTTTTTGCAGCTCGCGTGGTTGAGTTCACCAAACACCTGAAGGACCTGAAGATCACTGAGAAGAAGAGAGCAACATTTGAGTGTGAAGTTTCTGAACCCAACATCCAGGTGATGTGGATGAAGGATGGGCAGGAGCTGGAGATGTCTGATAGGTACGTTTCTCGATAGACATCCCAAAAACCGACAAGTTTCATCAAAGTTTGGTATCAACGTTTGGTGTTTCTTCTTGTGTTTGCTGCAGGTATAAAATGACCTCAGATAAATTCGTGCACCGCCTGGTTCTGCCATCCGTCCGTCTGTCTGATGTTGGCGAATACACCGCTGTGGCTGGATCAAGCATGTCAAAGGGTCGGCTTGGGGTTGAGGGACGTGACGTCAAAATCTCAGAGCCTGCCAGCAGAGACATCACTGTGAGTTTTAACTATCATCAACGTAAAGTTACAGCATGTCTCCTGAGAATGTCCTGACAGGTTCCTGCTCTTCTCCTGCAGGTTGTTGAGAAACACAGAGCCACTTTTGAGTTTGAGGTTAACGAGGAGGAGGTGGAGGGTCGCTGGTTGAGGAACGGTGTTGAAATCCAGATCTCGATGGAGGAGAGGTTCAACTATGCCACCATCAGGAAGCTGCACCGCCTCACTATCTCTGAGACTTTCAGGAGTGATGCCGGAGAATACACCTTCTTAGCCGGAAAGAACAAGAGCACTATTAACCTCCATGTCAAATGTAAGAGACGCCATACCACAGAGATGTTGGCGATGGCGGCTGCCAGTTTTCTACTGTCTTGTGAGATCTGGAATGAAACTTCTTGTCTCGTCTGTTTGCAGTGCCTGAACCTCCTCAGATTGTCCGCCACATGGAGCCCCAGACTGCCACGTCAGGTAGATCTGTGCGCTTCTCAGTGCAGGTGAGTGGCATCCCACAGCCTCAGGTGTGCTGGTACAAAGACTCCCAGGCCCTGTCCACTAGCTACAAGTGCAAGTGCCTGCACGACAGAGATGAGTACACTCTGATGCTGCTTGAAGTGTTCCCCGAGGACGCTGCCGTCTACAGCTGCGAAGCCAAGAACGATTACGGAGAGGCGACAAGCTCCGCCCCTCTCACTGTTGAAGGTAGGTTCTGTGCAGAGTTTTAACAATCTGGACTTTCTTCTTTGCAGGATGCGTGATGACTCTTTTATTTGTCTCTTTCAGTTCCCGAGGTGGTCGAAACCGTTTCTCGGCTCTCTGCTCCAGTCATTTCAGCTCCCATCCGGGACATCCTGGTAGCAGAAGGACAGCCAGCCCGGTTCCAGTGCACCATCTCTGGGGAAGGTAGTGACCACTTCTCGCTGTGTTCTAAAATAAGACAAATAACGTTCACACTTTGACTTCCTGGTGCCATATCTACTCTGTTCTTTGTTTTCTAGATCTACATGTGTCTTGGTTCTGTAGTGACAGAGAGATCAGACAGTCAGATGTCTATAAGATGTCTCATTATGGGGACATCTATCAGCTGGACATTTCCAGAGTTGTGCCCAGTCATGAAGCTGAGTATTCATGTGTGGCAACAAACTCAGCAGGAATGGTCACATGTACTGCCAATTTGATTCTCGATGGTGAGTATTTGGGTTCGTTGGAGCTCAAAAGAGATTTAGATGAGACTGCACGCTCTGCATGGGCTTCTTTAACCAAGTGTTGGTCTTCTTAGCTGGCATGTTTTAAACCAGAGAGGCTGTTTTTTAGAAATATGAGCCTCAAATGTTAGTCTCCAGCCTGTAAACAAAAACTCTGACTCCTACTGATCCGTAGAGCTAAAGCTGGGAGTCGTGGATCTCAGAGTCAAACGCTTTTTACAGTAGTTTGAAAATGACAACAAAACTCTGAGGCTTAATTTGAAAAAAAAAAAAAGATTTCACAGCTACCTTTAACTATTAAGCTATAAAGTCTTTTATACTTTGTTTATGCTGCAGTAAAACCTGATAAAATGAATGTTCTTCTGTCTGTGAGCATGTTAAACATATTGTGAATCATAACCCCATTGATCAGTTTTCTGACACTCACTTTAAGCACAGGTGACAGGTGATGCACGTCTGTCTCTCTTCTTATACCGTAACAAAAATGACGCCTTCACTCTGAAACACAGGACGTTTTTCTTGAGGAATGCAGCATGCTAAAAACAGAGATGAACTCTGGAAATCTTTCTTTCTGGGTTCCTCACTTTCACCCACAGACACAAACCGTAGCTGATTTTTGTTTTCGAAGTTTGGCTCCGATCAAGCTTGCATGATTGAAAGTGGAAACCAGTCACTGTCCACCCCCTTCACTGATCATGACTGATCCTCAACGCTCCACCCCTGGCACAACACAAGTAACCTGAAGAAATCATCAGACAGAATTATGTGCTGACCTAATTCTTCTACTCTTTCTTACTGCCCAGATAAAGAGGCCTTAGCTAGCTCTGCAGCTGAGACTCAGAGTGAACATTTCAGCTCCCTGTCAGTGGAGCAAACAGCCCACAGGGTTGAGTTTTCTGAGTCAGTCTCTGAGAGCTCCTCTGTGTCTTGGAGGACTGTTGAGATTCAGTTGGAAGGCAAACGCTCGGTGGAGATGAGCTCTGAGAGCAGCTTTGATATCAGACTCTCAGCCAGACCTGAGCTGGTGATGGAAATGAGCGACATCCAGGTGAAGAGTGGTGAGATGGCTGAGTTCAGCTGCTCCTTCAGCGGGCAGCCCTTCACCGGTGTGGTGTGGGATCATAATGGCCGCAGTCTGACGGATACTGAGCGGGTGAGGAGCTCTGAAATGGGGGGGCTGTTGTCCCTGATCATCCAGGGTGTTGGCGTGGCGGACCAGGGCGTGTACCGCTGCACCGCTGCCAACCAATACGGCAAGAACAGCTCCTCTGCCAAGCTCACAGTAGAAGGTGGTTAATCTTTCTTTTTTATGAATCTGTTGAATCTCCATCTGGTCCATCCTCCTCTCCACCTGCTCCTCCTGCTCCAACCTTCTCCCAGTATAAAAGATTTCCTTTAGACTGTAACCTGTTAGGCTGTAATACAATAACCATCCATGAAGTATTTCTCCCTACTGTTCCAGCTTCGCCTCACTAACCTCATCCATCCATCCCACTAATCCCTTTAGTGTTCAGTCATCAGCCTTATAAACTCTGACCCCTAATTACTCTCCCTAACTTTATTCTCACCCAGCTAAAGAAGCAAATCTCAAAGCAGAAACCCCCATACCCGCCGATTCTGTTCGTAAAGTGTCTCAGGCAGACAGGGAGACCCCTAGAGACCCCAAAATCCAAGAAAAGCAGGAGGTGGACAAGCCTGGACCCTCTCCTTCGTCTTCCCAGAGACCTCACAGCCTCCTCAGTCAGCTGTATTTCCCTGATGTGCTGCCTCATGCCAAGCGAGGTCTCTCCAGCTGCCCTGAGTTCCTGATCAAACTTCCCCCTGAGCTGCTGATCAGAAACAGAGACGGCGGCTCCTTGTGTTGCGTTATGAAGGGGGCTCCCTCTTGGTTTCTCATTTGGCTTTACAACCGGTTGAATGTTGAGGACTCTGTGTCTTACTCTCTGAAACATGACGGCCCCTTGTGCTGTGTAAATGTTAACACTTTGGGACCCGGACAAAGGGGCTCTTACTCTTGCAAAAATGTGAGCTCAGCCGACGATGCTGAGCACAGCACAGTGATGAAAGGTTGGCATCTGCATGCTTTTGGTCCTTCTGCTCGCTCGGGCTCTGTTTGGCCCTTCACTCATCCACACTGCTTTCCACCTACACAGCCAGCAGAGGCACACTTCCTCACACGGTGACAGCTCTTCTTCAACAAGGTTTTAACCTTTATGCTTTGAAGGCAGAGAGGGACACTCACATCACTGAGAGATTTTCAAAAGCCAGAAGTGACGCACATTAAAGAGCAAAAGGAAGCATGCCCAAATGTAAACGAGTAAAAAAAAAGGAAATATGGATGCACGACCTGTCACTGATTCTAACAGTCTTGCACCATATGCGACACTATGTGCAGTTTGTGGAGTGATTTTAATCTGAGAATGTTTGTGTCTTCACAGTTACAGAAATGCAGAAGGAACAGATGATTCAGCAGGAAGTGAAAGGTAAATATTCTCCTAGAAACGCTTTGATTCTTTTGACCTGCAAAGAAAATGTTTTTGGGGTTTTGATTCTTCCTCAGGTTATGCTGGTAAGAAATGCACCAAAACAGTGTGTTTAAAAGTGTTTTTAACCATTTACTGAATTTATTTTGAAATGCTGTTTGACAGAAACTGTTCCCAAAAATCTTTGAGTTGAAGCCTTTAGTCTACATTTTTGGATATAAGATTCTCATTTAATTCTTTAAAAACTTCCCACACTTTATCAGGATGTTAAAGGTCCCATATTCTGCTCCTTTTCTGCAGTTTAATCTGGATCAATGATGTCTTCATGAAATGGTAGTAACATGTTTTGGTCCAAAAAGCCAATAAATCAAGCACAGCCACGAGCTCCGAGTGCACAATGCTTAGAAAACAGCGAAGCTCGTTTACCGTAACATTACAGGCTAAAACAACAGGCTAACCGCAGCTACAGTTAGCATCCCGAAGCTAACACAGAGACAGGGGGGACACTGAGGAAAAGCTCTTCCATCTGCTCCACAGCACACAGCACTTAAAATACTCACATTTCAAGGGTTCCAGGTTTGTTGGTGGATGGTTAGTAATGCGCCTGGATTCAGGACCAGTCTATTCGCTAGCCCTCTGTTGTACTGTCCAAAGTTGGAAAAGCAGTCGGCCGTGAAGTGACTAGCACACACATGCACAGTTTTACTGAGTGTAGCTGGAACATTTCCTTGATAAATGAACTCTAGACACTTAGTCTTGTCTTCTTCCGAGATGGGAAGCTTGTGCATGGAACTATGTGGCTGTTTACAGCCAAAAACAAAGAAGTGATGGCTACTGGAGCATCAGCGGGGAGGGGAGTGGGCGGGGAAGGGGTTCAGGGGTATCTGCTCTGGTGGACCAATCAGGTCAGACTTGCTCCTGATTGGTCAAAAAAGGGAATCACTGACGTCGACAAATCCTGGAAATTCCAAACAGCTTGTTTTAGGTCAGGATTTTACATTCACAAGCACTACTAAGTACAGGTTTTGTCATTAAATATCACATTTTGTGGGCTGGGAGGAAAGCCAAAGACCCACAAATTGGACCTTTACAAATCAGCATCACAAGTAGAAATGTAAGTTTGGCCTGTCAATCTGTGTTTGTGTGTCTCTTCGCTCTTACACTGTCATTATTTCACACAGCTTTCACTAGCTCAACCGTCACAGTGGAAGAGGAAACCCAAGAGTCGTACTACACTGGTCTCAAATTTCCAGATAAAACTAAAACACTTGAACTTAAGCCTGAGTCCAAACGCTTCTCTAGCAATCTGGAGAAGAAGAAAGAGAAACCAGTTTTCCTCACCGAACTTTCTCCAGCAGCTGTGACTGTTGGAGAAACTGCTCGGCTTACTGTCAGAGTGTCTGGTTTCCCCAAGCCCTCTGTTCAGTGGTCTCACAACGGGCAGGCTCTTACTAGTTCCTCAGTGTATAAATTCATCCACGAGCGAGATGAGTACAGCTTGATCATTACTGAAGTTAGACAAGAATATGAGGGAGAGTACTCGTGTACCGTCAGCAATCGGTTTGGGAAGTCAACCTGCAAATCTTACCTGCATGTTCAGGTAAAGGAGCCAGAAAGGGATGAAAAAGTAGACAGGAGACTCTTTGCACCAATAGGCAGGGCCCCAGAGTTCACTAAAAGTATCGAGTCAGTTCAGCTGTCTGAAGGAGGTCAGGCCTTCTTCAAGTATGTTGTGACAGGAGAGCCTCTTCCTGAAGTTCAGTGGCTCAAAGGCAGCTTCCACATTCAGCCTGGTGGGTTCTGTATCATCGTGAACAACCCAGACGGATCAGGCTTCATCAACTTAAAGAGTGTGAAACAAGAGCACGGCGGTGTTTACACCTGCACAGCCTCAAACCAGTATGGAGAGGCTTCCTGCTCTGCTGAGCTGCTGGTGTGCAGTGATGAGGTTCAGGAGGAGCACACACTGATTAAAAAAACTAAAGGTCTGAAAATATCCATGACTGAACAAACCACAGAATCCAGGTTTTCAGCCGAGAGGTCAGAACAGATGATTTATACCATTAGTACGGAAGACCGGCAGATCATTTCCAGTGAGGAGGCAGGCACACTCAAAGAACTCGATATTTCTGCTGCCACCCTTCATCGAGAGCGGCTCACCCACCAGGCAGCAGTGCTGCAGTCTCACGAGATACAAGAGAGGGTTTCTGTGGCTCCCAGTCATCCACCTCAGTTCTCAGCCGTCCCTGCAAAACAGCTTCACCTGGCAACCTTCCTTTCCTCTGTCCAGGAGAAACAGAAAATCACAGAGCAGCACTCTGAGCGGATCCTCAGCCCTGAGATCGTAGAGCTAGAATTAGCCAAAGAGCATCCGTCGAAGCTCATGTCAGCCACATTCGAAGAGATCCTTCCCCTATCCACAGTGAGAGCCGGGGCCCTGATGGAGCACGACACAGAGCAGCTGAAGACTTTGACTGAACGCCAGCAGCTTGTCAGTTGTCACCTGGTTGAGTCCACTCTTCCTGTGCTTGATGAGATTTCAGGAGACACCCACAGGCCTGAGGAAGAGAGGGGCTTTAAAGTCACAGAGGGGGTCAAGATTTTATACTCAGCTCAGTCTACAGGGAACCTGCCAATCACAGAAAGACACTGTGAGCCGCTGGCAGATTTAGACTCAGCCACTCAGCCTGTGAGTGGCAAAGAGCAGCCTAAAGCAGTGGTAGCACCAGTGAGTGAGACTAGAATAGCTTTATCTAAGGAGCAAGCCTTTAAGATAGAAAGACCAGAACAGGACAGTATCAGTCCACTCAAAGATGTGGTCTACAAGTCAGCTGTAACTGCCGAAGAGAGATATGAACTCCAAGGTGAAAAAGAAGGACAGGTGTCAAGTTTAGCATCTTCAATGTGTCTGCAGCCTCAGAGAGAAGGCGAGAGGCTCCTGAATCTGCAGGTAATCCATGAGCAGGATGTTTTACAGTCTGAGGGCAGGTTCAGCAGCGAAAAACCATCTGCAGAGCAAGCAGAGGCAAGGAAGAGTCCGACCATCCTGCACTCTGTGACTCAGGAGGATCAACAAACTGTGGTGTGTGAGGCAACGTCAGAGTTCTCAGCAAAGACTGATTCCATGTCCATTCAGCCACAGAAAGAGTTTCCCCCAACAAAATACCTTCAGTCAGTTCAGTCTGAACCAGTTTTACCAAAGGAAGGACTTCTTACAGTCACCAAACCGGACCAGCAGGTGGCAACACAGAAACAGGAGAAGTCAAGAAGTTATGCAGCTACATCAGAAGAGAGGAGGGAGATCACAGCAGATTATCACAAAGATCTGGAAGTTTCTGTGACTGGAGTTCAGTCCAAACTTCAAACTGAACCCAGACCTTCAAGCATCCTTTCTGTCTCCTCCCACCCCATGCAGCTGCCAAAGGAAGCGCCTTTCAGCAGCGACGTCAAGCAGCAGCGTGCACTTATCCAGAAAGAGGACGACTGGGGCATCATGCATTCTCTAAACATCACAGACACTCATCCTTTAGAGGAAGGTCACACTGTTAGCATTAAGACTGATGAGAAGTTCAAACCTGAGATCAAGGTTGAGCCGAAAATCCCGAAAAAACCCGTCTTCATCGAGGAGAAGGCTGTTGCCACTGAGAGCTGCTCTATCTTAGAAGCCGCTGAGCAGGATTTTGCTGTTCAGATCCAGGAGGGCCAGTCAGTCCAACGGTCAGTGCTGCTTGAAGAGAAGCAGGTCATACTGGGAGAGCGGTCAAGTGAGCTACATAAATCTGAAGGCTCAGCTCTTAGTGTTACAACACAGCCGAATGAAGTTTGGTTTGCTCATGAGTCCCAGGACGCTCAGACGCTTCCTAAAGAGCTCAACTTTGTCATCCAGATCCCCAAACCTTTCAGTGTGAATATTCGTCATCAGCTCAGGGACGCTCTTCAGTCCGCTGTGGCCAGTGATCAGCCCATATTACTGGCTGACGTTGTGGGTAGGTTAGAGTCAGTTGAGGTGCAGGAGGTTAGAGTTAAGAGGGAACCCAAACGGGCCACGCACACATACCTGATCACATCACCAGGGGCCCCTATGGAGATCACACTGTCATTTGAAGGGGAATACCCTCAGACTGCTGATCTTAGGTCAGAACTCCAGGTAGCTCTGCACGCCATGGTTTTCCATGAGCAACAAAGTCTAACATCAGAGCAACCAGGTACCATGCAGATCGATAAACCTCAGAGAGGGCGGATCAGCTCGGCTCCCTCTAAAGAGGTGTTGCCAACTGTGGTGGGCACCGTGATGGTGGCAGACAGTGCAGTAGGGTTTCCTCCGGCTGTATCTCAGTCTGCATCGGTGAAAACTGAAGCAAGGGCTTCCTTCCAGAGTGCCACTGTTCAGAGTCAGGCTGACATCCATGAGTCTGTGCAGGTGAGCAGTATGGCTGTCAGGTCAGAGAGAGCAACAGCTTCCACTGCTGCGATGACCGCCACACTGCCAGCACGTCAGGTTGGTGTCGAGCATCATGTGGAGATTTTTGTCCACAAAGAGAGCAGAGAGGAGTTCCTGTCAGAGGCTATCATGATCAGTGAGTCCTCTGACAGCATCATAGATTATCCTGTTGTTGTTGATTCCCTGGAGGATGTTTACACTGAGGAAAATGGCAAGGCTACTTTTAGTACCACCATTAAGCACTGTTCCAGGGTTAACTGGTTTTTCAATGGCCAATTGATAAAATCAGGCAAAGAGTTCAAGTGCTGTAAAGATCTGGACAAACACACATTAGTGATTGAAAAAGTTGTGAAGGAGAGGCACCAAGGAGAGTATGTCTGTGAGGCTGAGAATGAAGCCGGCAGGACTACAACATCTTCAAGACTCACTGTGGTCTCAAGAGGTTTGATGATGGACGATTCTCTGATATCATCATCAACTAACCTCACATATTTCAACCTTGTTGGCTGAAAACCTCAAACATGACAGAAAGTTTTCTTTTATCGTGTTTTTGAGGTAAAAACTTTAGTGGAAAGTTTGAGGTTTTCTTCTGACATTAAGGACATCTTCACTTTTCTTTAAGGTCACCCATTTTTGCACATTTACAGCTCTCCATTCACATCCTTGTTTCACCCAGGAAAAAAAAAGCACTGACTCCACATTTTCACCATCCATCAGCTTTCAATCTTGGTCCTTTCCTATTTGCATGTTTTCTTTCCTCTTCACTTTCCAGAACCACTTTTTTCATTTTCAGCTCTAACCCTATTCTTCCTCTTCAGTCGCTTCCACCTTTTCTTTCCTCCTCAGTTGCAGCAGGATAACTGTGTGCACCGCTCTCCATCACCGCTTGCAGTGGAAATAATGACTTGTACTTTTCATTTCGTGACTTCTGTCCGTTAACTTGATCTTCTCCTCTCTCCAAATTTCAGTGAAGCCTGTGTTCAGGCACAGAATCGCCCCTGTGGAGATCAACATTGGCAGCACTGCCAAGTTTGAATGTGAAACCGAGGACGCTCCAAATGTGAGCTTCAAGTGGTTCAAAGATGGACACCCAATCAAAGAGGGTGACAAATACAGGATTATCAGCCGCTTTGTCAATTCCTCTCTGGAGCTTCTGAGTCCAGGCAAGGAGGACAGTGGCGAATACTCCTGCAAGGCATCCAATCAGCATGGCAGTGACGAATGCTCTGCCTCTCTCAGCGTGACAGGTAAGAGCATCAAATACTTTCCTCCTCTTCGCTGCTTGGGTGTGATCTGATATCTTTCTTGACTGAAGCTCAAATACAGAGCTGTTGTTGTCTTTTTCTTACAAGGAACCTTTTGTAGGTTGCTGGTCTTTAAATTGTTGGGTTGTGTTATTCTTTCGACCCTGTGGGGTTGTTTTTGAGTGACTGGAAACTTCTGGTTAAGGTTAAATAACGGGGTATAACAATTTCCCACTAATACATTTCTCTTTTTCTGAATTCTTATAGAGCTATGTCCTCCTGCCTTTATAACTAAACCTGAACATCAGACTATGTATGTGGGCAAAAAGGCAAAAATAAAGTGTGAAATATCAGGATCTGTTCCACTCAATGTTGTCTGGTTCAAAGACAACCAGCCCTTACCCCAAGCGCCCACACACTACCAAACCATTTCTGAAAAGAATAAGCACACACTCGAGATATCCAAACTGGAGCCCAGTGACTCAGGAGTGTATGTGTGCAAGGTGTCTAATGATGTTGGGACGGCTGAAAGCGGCATGGAGCTGCATGTTATTAATCAGCCCAACTTTGTAAAGCCCCTGGGTCCAGTTGCTGCAGTGGTCGGAGCGCCACTGCACCTGGAGTGCCAGGTGGATGAGGACACTGGAGTTAATGTCACCTGGACCAGAGATGGTAGAAAAGTTCACCAGTCACCAGATTGTAAACTGTCTTTTGAGGATAAGACAGTGAGTCTTGATATCCTAAAGACCACACTGAAAGATTGTGGAAATTATGTGTGCACGGTGACAAATGAAGCTGGTAGTGCAACTTGCTCCACTTCAGTGAAAGTACAAGGTAAGAGATGTCTGCATATTTGTGATGTCTGCTGCAGCATTTGAAACTTTGCAAATCTGCAGTTCTGTGGTGTCCAGTTCAGAATGCATTAGCACAGCTCAAGCTGTGTTCTCTCATGTCTTCTTTTTTAATGCTGGGTTATTTTTTTTCATTGTGTTTTTTGACTTCATTGTGGCTTTTTTTAACCACGCACCTCTCCAGAGCCACCAGTCTTTGTAAAGAGGCTGGAAGCCAACACAGTCTGGAGACAAGGCAGCACTGCACGGCTGCAGTGCCCCATCAAAGGATCCCCTGAACTTCGCAGTTTCTGGTTCTTTAATAACAACAAACTGTCAGCTGGTGGTAGATTTGATGTCAGTGTGAAGGATGGTCTCACCACTCTTGAGGTAAAGGATGTCTCGCTGAGTGACAGCGGAAACTACACCTGTGAGGTTCTCAATGATTCTGGCAGTGAAAGCTGCAGCACTAAAGTGACAGTCAAAGGTTTGTAGATTCAGGAATCTTTATACTTCACTAAATACTTAGTCAGAATAAGAGCTTGTCTAACTTCACTCTATGTCAACCTTTAGAGCCTCCATCTTTCAAAAGGGAGTTGCCGTCTGTAGAGGCGGTCAGAGGGTCAGTAGCCGTACTGGAGTGTGAGATTGCAGGCTCTGCACCTTTCGAGGTGTCCTGGAGAAAGAATAAGAAGCGTCTGTCATCAGATAAGAAATACAGCATAGTCTCACAGGGGGCCCTCAGCTCTCTTGAGATCCGCTCCTTCGAGAGCACTGACGCTGGTGAATACGAGTGTGTTGTATCCAACGAGGTTGGGACAGTGACCTCAAAATCAGTAACAAAACAGAAAGGTCAGTAATACAGCGATAAAAGACAAACTTTAAATCTATGGTTTCTTTGATCCTTTTGGTCGTTCATACTGTTACTGTTATTTCAGAGCCTCCTATGTTCTCAAAGAGGATTGAGAGTGCTACAGCAGTTTTGGGAACCACAGTGAAGCTACAGGGAGTCCTTAAAGGCTCCGTCCCCATGACTATCAAATGGTTAAAGGACTCTGAACTGCTCAGAGATGATGACCCAAACGTGAAAATGACGTTTGAAAACCATGTCGCTAGCATTTCCTTCTCCTCTCTTGAGATGAAGTACGCGGGCAAGTATACATGCCTGGCTGAAAATGAGGCTGGACAGCAAAAAAGTGAAGCTGCTCTGACAATTCAAGGTTAGAATTGAATCCAGATTTTAAGAAATAAAACCGAACTCTAGAAATATTTAATCCTAATGTCTGAAACTCATGTTGTGTTGTAGAACCTGCTAGGATCTTAGAGAAAGCAGCATCCATCAGTGTGACTGCTGGAGATTCAGCCACTTTGGAGTCCACGATTTCTGGAACCCCTGACCTAAAAGTAAAATGGTTCAAAGAGGGTAAAGAGCTGGTCAGTGGCAGTAAATACAAAGTCGCAGTGAAGGAGAACACTGCCACCTTAAAGATCCTCAGAGCAGACAAAGGAGATACCTCAGAATACACAATGGAGGTTTCCAATAAAGTCGGGAAGGATCAGTGCTCCTGCTCCGTCACTGTTATAGGTTAGTTAAGCCCAGAATACAGAGTTTATTACAGCTTTGAGGTTTAGCCTTTGATGACAATATGTATGTTGGATGTATTTCCCTACACAGATCGTGCTGTGCCACCATCCTTCACCAAAACTCTTAAGAAAGTTGATGCAAGTCTTGGTAGCAATGTTACGTTGGAATGCAGAGTTGCTGGATCTCAGCCGATGGTTGTTTCCTGGTTCAAAGACAATGAAGAAATACACAGTGATGGCAAATATAAGCTTGAGTTCAGTGAGAGCAAAGCAACTGTGACAGTAACTGGCCTTGAGCAAGCTGACGGTGGAGTTTATACATGCCGGGCCTCAAATGATGCTGGAGAGAAAGAGACAAGCGGTTCACTGTCCATCAAAGGTTAGAGAGATTGAGCAAGAATATGTCAGATATTTCATCAAGTAGGGCTTAATATAGGGTTTAAGCATGTGTGCTCTTCTTCTTCCCAAATGACTGCAGAACCTCCTGTCTTTACGGTGAAACCTGAATCCCAGGATGCCTCACCAGGATCAAATGTTGTCATAAAGTCAGCGTTTAAAGGATCAGCTCCTCTGGTTGTTAAATGGTTCAGAGAGGAGAAAGAGATTTTCACAGGGGGGAAGTGTTTCATTAAAAAGGACACTTCTTCAAGCTCTTTGGAGCTTCACTCTGTGAAACCCACTGATTCTGCTAAATACACATGCCAAGTGTCCAACGAAGCTGGAAAGGTGGATTGCACCGTAGACCTCTTTGTGAAAGGTGCTGTTTAAGACTTACCTTTGAGAAAATTTTCCACTAAACTGATGTTTCTTCCTTTAACTGTTAATGTTACTGTTAATTTACAGAGGCCCCAACTTTTACAATCAAGCCCGAGCCTACACAGCACCTGAAAATCGGACAGTCTCTGATGCTGTCATGCAAAGTTCAGGGCACACCTGTTATTAGCATCTCATGGTTTAAAAATGGAGAAGAGATCGCTCCAGACCACAGACACAAAATGTCCTTCGACAACTCTGTAGCAACTCTGGAGGTAGAGGGATGCTCAGTAGAGGATTGTGGAGAATATGTCTGCATGGCATCCAGTGAGGCCGGCAAAGACCAGTGCAGCACTACAGTGACAGTGAAAGGTTGGTCAAACCTTGAGTTACTTCTCCTCAAAAGATACCGTGTTTTTTGGGAATGAAAGGAACATTTGGTCCACAGTGTTCTTTAACAGCTTCAGGTTAGGTTACCCCCCTGCTGTCACTACAGATCCCTGGCCTGTGGTTCTAGCGTACTTTTTCCAATCCCCCCATCAAATGTTGGCACAGGGACCACAGACTTTATTATTTACTAGGGAATGACCAAACCTTGCTCAATGTCTGGGTTGATTGGTGACTTTGTTTTCGGTTTTGAGAACTTCTGTGTTTTGGTTTGACTCCTCAAAGCGTACCATGTTTCTCCACTGGTGCCTTGACTTCAGAGGAAACCAGGGACAAAGCAGAGTTTCCTAAATCTGAGCAGTTAACTGAACTCTGTGGACCAGGATGTCCTTGTGAGACTTGAAACCTTTCAGCCCTTTGTTTCCTTTAAACGTAACCTCCATTATCTCTTTGTTATAGAGCCCCCAGTGTTTGTGAGACCTTTTGAATCAGCTGAGGTTGTAAAGGGAACAGAAATTATCTTGGAGGGGACTGTTTCAGGTACCCCTCCATTTGAAGTGAACTGTTTCCTCAACGATAAGCTGATCAGGAGCAATCACAGGCATGCGATCAGTGTTGAAAACGATACCGTGACCCTTCAGATCTCTCACTGTGAGATTGCAGACGCTGGGACATACCAGTGCACTGTGTCAAATGATGTTGGGGAGACAACTTGCTCTTGCCAGGTTTCTCTGAAAGGTTAGTCAAAAGACAGTTGTGCAGATTCTTATGTAAAATCAAATCAATATGTGGGCTTATTTTTTTTAATATGCTATTGCTATTTTACTGTGCTTGATTTTGTTAGTAGCAAGCAGAAGGTTATCTCAGAAAGATGATGTGTTTGTGCAAATCCCTCCACAGCATGCCATCTGATTTATGGTTTTCTCTCACTAGAACCACCATCATTTGTTCAAAGACTAGAGGATATGTCCTGCATGACGGGATCTGAGATCTCTATGACATGTATGTTATCTGGATCACTTCCCATGACTATCACCTGGATTAAGGACGATCATGAGCTCACAGAGGATGAGCATGTTAAGATGTCCTTTGATACCAAAAATGCCGTGTTGAATTTGAAAGATGCTCAGTTGTCACACGGCGGGAAATATGTCTGTCAGGCAAAGAACAAATCCGGGACACGCAGCTGTGCAGCGGTACTGGTAGTGACAGGTTTGTAGGAATCTGAATTTCGTCTGTTGTAAATGCTGTCGCTTTTTGTCCAGCTTTTATCTGTCGCATTGATGCCTTTTCATCGCAGCAGCTAATGCAGTGTTGGATAATTGTGTCATCCTAGAACCAGCAAATATTTCTGAACATGCAAAGTCAATCAGTGTTACGCAAGGTGACCCAGCCAGGCTTGAATGCAGATTCTCAGGCACCAAGCCACTGAAGTCCAGATGGATGAAGGCAGGGAAGGAGCTGACTTCAGGCCACAGATATAAGATTCGAACTACAGACACCAAGTCTTTGCTCCAGATCCCTAAAACAGATAAGAGTGACAGTGGCGATTATACTTTTGAGGTTTCAAACAAAGCGGGCTGCAGTTCCTGTGAAGCCACTTTGACTGTCTTAGGTCAGTTTTCCATAATTTAACACATCAGTAATTTTCTTGTGTATTGTACATAAACAGCCCCCTCAACATTTTTCTTCTTTGTACAAATAGATCAGATTTTCAAACCCTCTTTCACAAGAGAACTGAAGGAGATGGAAGGTATCAGAGGATCGTTTGTCCATCTGGAGTGCCTTGTGTCCGGTTCCCTTCCAATGACAGTACAGTGGTCTAAAGATGGATCAGAGATCCGCTTGGATGAGAAACGCAAATGTACATTCTTTGAAAATGTTGCTTTCCTGGAGATCAGTTCTATTGACAGCGAAGACAGTGGCTGTTACACCTGCATGGCTACAAACAAAGCGGGATCAGCTCAGTGCTCTGGGACTTTGTTTGTTAAAGGTTAGAAATGATTTCTTGCATCCTTTGCATAAGTTGAAGGTATTGTGTCAATGAAACAGAGATAACAAGTTTTGTCCACCAACAGAACCACCATGCATTACTGAAAAGCCTGAATCTATGGATGTTTTGCCTGGATCAAAGGTCCAGTTTAATGTTCTGGTCTCTGGCACACCACCACTAGCCATCAGGTGGTTTAAGAACAAGAAAGAGATCTTACCCAGTGCTGATTGCTCTGTGTTCAAAAGCAACACATCAAGCACACTGAAGCTCCACTTTGCCAAAACCACAGACTCTGGAGACTATACCTGTGAGATAAAGAATGATGTGGGCTCCACGTCATGCCAGGCCAAGCTCTTTGTCAAAGGTTCTCATTGGTTTTTCATCGTTATTAGTTTTATTTACTACTCAGTGGTTCGAATTATGTAGTAACCTGTGTATTCTTTTCCAGAGCCTCCATATTTCATTGAAAAACCTGAAGGTGTGTCAGTAGTAATAGTCGGAGACACTAAAGTGTTTGAGTGCAAGTTAATTGGCACTCCAGAGATCTCTGTGCGTTGGTTCAGAGACGGAGCTCAGATTCACCAAAGTGACAAGCACAGGATGGCCTTTTCTGACTCTGTGGCCACTTTAGAGATTCGTGAAGCGTCTGAAAATGACAGTGGTAAATACTTCTGCGAAGCCTGCAACGAGGCTGGCACAGAGAGTTGCACTGTTGAGCTGGAAGTGAAAGGTTTGTTTGCACTGAAGTCTTTCATGAATAGTAAAGATCAGGACACATTTGACAGGACCAAAAACAACATCAACAGCTTGTTCAGTCAGATCTGCTTTCTTTATTTCAGAGCCGCCTTCTCTTTTGGAAGAGCTGATGGATCAGGAAGTTGTTAAAGGATCCACAGCTGTGTTTGCATGCAAAGTGGCAGGAAGTGCTCCATTTAAGGTCACATGGTTCAAAGATAGGATGCCAATAACATCCAGCCAGAAGTATGTTATTGTCAGCCCTGATAACATGAGCTTGAAAATCCAGGACTGCAGATCAGGGGACGTTGGTACTTACAAATGTCTGGTAGCAAATGAAGTTGGAAGCTGCTCTGGCTTTGCAGCTTTGTCTCTTAAAGGTTAGTTTTATTATTTCACCCTACACTGACATCCATTAGGCATACAGCAATGTGTTCACTGGTGTTACAATGACCTCTTCTTTTTACATCAGTCCCTCCAACATTTGAGACAATGATAGAAAATGTCTCCACTGTTCTGGGAGATGAGGCAGTCTTTCGCTGCACCTTGGACGGTTCTCTGCCTCTATCTGTTCAGTGGCAAAAAGATGGGAGCTGGATCCCAGAGGATCCAAAGATTGAGAGAACATTTGAGTACAAAGAGGCCACTCTCAGGATTCCTGCCTGTGAAACATCTCACATGGGAAAATACACGTGCTATGTTGTTAATGAGGCCGGGCAGGACAAATGCTCTGCTAACCTCACAGTGCAAGGTACTGCTGCTTTTATTTTACTGCTTCTGCCTCACATTTAACCCGCTCTGACTGCAACAAGTTTACTCATCTCTCTCTTTCGGTGTTATAGAACCACCCACGATCATAGAAAAACCACAGATAGTCAAAGTGACCTGTGGGGATCCAGTTAGTCTTGAGTGCAGGGTAGCTGGAACTGCTCAGATAACTGTGAAATGGACCAAAGATGGCAAAGAGGTCCGGCCAAGCCGGGGACACAATCTTTTCTACGCTAAAAACGTCAGCCGTCTGAACATCTCGTCTGCTCAGCTGGAAGATGGCGGGGAGTATGTGTTTGAGGCCAGAAACTCTGTGGGTGCATGCAGCTGTAAAATCACGCTGGTTGTTTTAGGTTAGTAACAAAATAAACATAACATAAATTACATAAATTTTACACTCGTAGGATGTTGTTTTTGTTACAACTAATGATATCTCATCTCTTAACATGTTAAACAGAAGAGGTAATTCCTCCCATGTTCCTTCGGAAATTAACAAACATTCAAGCAATTCTTGGTTCAGTGATAACCATGGAGTGCCAAGTGGCTGGTTCTCTTCCAATATCAGTGGAATGGAGCAAAGGAAAACAAGAGATCACCAGCAGCTCCAAATACAAGCTTGTGCAGACTGAAAACAGTCTCTACCTGGAGTTCAAACTGACTGAAAGTGCCGATACAGGAACATATTCTTGCAAAGTAACCAACACAGCAGGCAGCTGCCTGTGCAGTGGAGTTCTTACAGCTAAAGGTTTGGATTCAGAGATCACCTTGATCATATTTATTGCTCAGAGGCTTTAAGTCTTGTAACCTCATGTTCTTTTTGTATGGGTTTTAGTGCCACCAAGATTCACTGCTGAGCCTGAGTCTCAGACTGTTATTCCAAAGTCTTCTGTACGCTTCAAAAGTGTCTTTGAAGGAACACCTCCATTTGTGGTTAAATGGTTCAAAGGTGACATGGAACTGATCAGAGGACCAACCTGTTCGATCACGCTGGAAACATATTCCACCTCTGTACAGCTCAGCTCAGTTGGGACCCTGCAGTCTGGGATTTATTCTTGCCAAGTCAGCAATGAAGCTGGCGCAGTGAAAAGTGCAGCGCAATTATTGGTGAAAGGTTGGACTATTCTTTTTTTGTCCGCTACCATCACTGTCACCATGCCATTAACCCTGGCTTTTTTCTCCATTCGCCCAGCTTCTCTTTCTTCATTGTCTTTTCTCATCCTGCTCTTATTAACTATTATTTTCTCTCCAGGAATATGTCTGTACGTCCTCACAATCATCTGCCATCTCGCTCCATCGGCACACTCTTGCTCAGGTGTTTCTCAGTGCAGAAGATAATAACCTGACTTTTTTTGACTTTGCAGAGCCTCCTCAGTTTGTCCTGAAACTCCCTTCCACTACCTTTGTGAAGCAGTGTGAGGGACACCGTTTCGAATGCAAGGCAGTCGCATCCCAGTCTCTGACGATGTGCTGGTTCAAAAATGACCAAAAGATAACCGATGGAGGCAACTATAAAACAATGTTTGTTGACTCCACCGCATATCTTCAGCTGAACTCTGCAAAGTTTGAGGATAATGGTGTCTACACCTGTGAGGCTCGTAATGATGCTGGCAGTGCAAGCTGCAGCACTGTTCTCAAAGTCCAAGGTCAGCTATCCTGGCTACACGTTGTTGTTTTGCGGATTTGCCCCCTCAAAACTTGTGTAGCATGTAAAACACAGAATGAAAATCCCTTTGATGTCGACCGTGATATTTGATTTGACCTGAGAGTGCTATGAAACCTTTTCTGAAACTCGAGCATGGACTGAACAGCACCACCTCTGGATTCTGTGAAAGATCTGATCTCTTACCCCTGTTGTGTAGAAGAGCATGACTTAAAGTGTTACCTCTTTTTTTATAGGCATGTATCCTCTGAATATCAGCAAAAAGGACTGATGTTTCCCCACCTTTTCATGATTGATATCTGTGATCTCATTATAGGACTCTCAAGTCATAGCATGAACGAAAGCAAGTGTTTCCATCCCTTCACTAATGATCTTTGTTTCATGTCAACGTCTGGATGGATTCCCCAAGCATGGACTGATATTAAGCATGACCCTCCCAAGAAATCCTGTCCAGAGGACCTTTCGGATTGAAGTGTTTGGAGTGAAGACGTGAAGTCCAAAACTATTCCTTCTGCTAATATTTCTTCATATATTTTCCAGAGGCTCCATCCTTTATTAAAACACCAAGCCCAGTAGAGGGCATCAAAGGGAAAGATGCCAGCCTGTATTGTGAGGTGTATGGCACCCCACCGTTCCAGGTTATTTGGTACAAAGACAAACGGCCACTGAAGGAGAGCAAGAAGTATAAGATGGTTAGTGAAGCCAGCTCTGGCACTCTCCACATCATGAAGCTGGAGCAGGACGATGCCGGTCTCTATGAGTGCAGAGTTTCAAACAAAGTAGGAACTGCATTCTGTCGCACAACTGTTAGCCTCAAAGGTTTGTACCCAGTCAGCGAGTATTTCCTCAGACCAAAGAGTTAGTGTGATTACTTCTCACGTTCGATCTTTCCATCATTATTCAGAGCAACCTGCATTTGTCAAGAAACTGGTGGACCAGTCAGTGAGGATGGGTCAGCAGCTGACTCTCACAGCTACAGTGAAAGGCTCTGAGCCTTTGACTGTGTCCTGGGTTCAGGACAAAGACCACATCCTCAGAGACGGGGACAACAGGAAGATCACATTTGAGAATAATGTGGTCACCCTTGTAGTGCCCAAAGCTGACTCAACCACTGTTGGTAAATACACCTGCCAGCTGAGAGGTGACTCCGGAGTCGTGGAGTCCGTCTGCCAAGTAGCCGTTCTAGGTTTGTAGAACTCCAAACTTTCAACGTCAGCTTGGGTAGTAGTGTAAGGACCCTTTTAGCTCAATGTCTTTTACTGATTTTTAGAGCCCGCAGCGGTCGTGGACAGCCCCGAGTCCTTGAATGTGAAGTCAGGAGAGAATACTTCTCTGGAGGTCACAGTAAGTGGCTCACCAGAACTGAAGATTAAGTGGTTCAAGGATAACAAAGAGCTCTCTGCTGGTGCCAAGTATCAGATGTCCTTCACAAAGAAGGTTGCATCCCTGAAGATCCGCTCAGCTGATAAAGCTGAGGCTGGAGAGTACAAGTTAGAGGTTTCTAACAACGTCGGTACAGCCTCTTGCAGAATTAAGCTCTCTGTATCAGGTTGGTGGCCATTGCGCACATGCTAAAATTTAGATCCTCTTTACCAAGAATAGTCTGGAGTACTCTATAACATCTTCTTTTTTGCAATAGATAAGGTGATTCCACCAAGTTTCATAAGGAAGCTGAGAGACACCCACCTTGTCGTGGGTAAGCCCGGTGAGATGGAGTGTAGAGTCGCTGGCTCTGCTCCTCTTACAACATCCTGGTTCCACGACGGCCAGGAGATCAAAAGTGGACCAAACTATGACATTAGCTGCTCTGAAAATAACTGCAGACTGAGAGTGCCATCAATCAAGATGTCAGACTCAGGCAAATACACGTGTAAGGCCGCCAACTCTGCAGGAACCAGTGAGACCAGTGCAACAATGAACGTGACAGGTTAGTAGACGCGAATAAAGTCAGGAGGAAAAACTTTCAAGGATCTTTATCTAAGTATGGGATCAGGCTCATCAAAACACGTTTATGACCCCCTCTCTTTATTCACATCCAGAGCCTCCATATTTCTTGGAGACACCTGAAGCGAAGGAAACGTTGCCCGGCAAAAATGTGTCTTTCTCAGCTAAAGTGAAAGGCAGTGCTCCACTGAAGGTCAAATGGTTCAGAGGAGCCAAAGAAATGCTGCATGGGAGAGGCTGTGAGATCTCCCTGAAGAACGACGTTGCTACTCTGGTGCTTCACAAAGTTGAAAAATCCCACGCAGGAGAGTACACCTGTCAGATCATTAACAATGCAGGGAAGGAAAGCTGTCCAGTTAATCTGTTCGTTAAAGGTTTGTTAGTATGATAGATCTCTTTTTTTTAAACCCATCTCTTAGAAATACATGTGATGTAACTGATCCTGGAATTGCCTCTCTCAGAACCAGTCCACTTTGTGAAGAAGCTGAAGAACGTTTCCGCCGAAAAGGGGAAAACACTGAGGCTTGAGGTCACATTTGCTGGAACTCCAAGGGTTAACGTGGCCTGGAAGAAGGACGGTAAACCCGTCTGGGCCTCTTACCAGTACAATGTGATCACCACAGACACCTCCTGCATCTTGGAGGTTCTTAACTCCGACAGGCTCGAGGCAGCTGGTAAATACTTTTGCGAAGTCGACAATGGAGTTGGAAGCGACAGATGTGAAGCAACAGTGTCAATCCTAGGTAAACAGAACATGTGCATGTTCATCTTCTTAGTGAAATTGTCTCAGCTAAATAATCCTCAGTTGCTCATTCATTCATTGATTCATCCATGTTTGCACAACTCAAAACCACAGCTTACACTAAACCATCACCATCACCATCTTTCACTTTAGAACGACCTTACTTTGTTGAAAAGATGGAGCCGGTAGAGGTAACCGTGGGTGATGCGGTTACCCTGAAATGCCGTATCATGGGAACTCCAGACATCTCAGTCGCCTGGTTCCAAGGTGACGGGCAGCTGCGCAAGTCCAACGTTTGCTCAATGGACTTCTCAAATGGTGTTGCAACTTTGAGACTGGCCAAAACAACCAAGTTCGATCTAGGCGAATACACCTGCCAGGCAGAGAACCGGGTCGGTTCAGCCTCAGCCAGTTGTAAAGTGGTGGTGAAAGGTGATGCTTATTTTCCATACCTTCCTTTTGTTCATAGATCAATGAAACTGAAAAGATGACTTAGTTAAACTCTGAACGGATTGTCCTTCAGGGTTTAAGATTCCTCTCCTCAGATAAAGTTAATCGTAGTCTTGTCTTGTCACATACCATCATTTCTTTCAACAGTCTACTCCTGAAAAGTATTCCTGCAGTGTTGTGATACGATTTCATTCATGACAGCTAAAATTAATTTTGGCATAGAAGCTTAAAAATGCATGGCAATTTAACAACTGGCTCATTTCTAACATTAACATTGCTTCTCGTAGAACCTGTGCGCTTTGTCAAGAAGCTGGAAGACACTACTTTCTTTGTCGGTCAGCCGCTGAAATTGTCCTGTTCGTATACGGGAAGCCAGAGAGTCTGCGTCACGTGGAAGAAGGACGGCAAGCTGATTTGGGCTTCGTATAAGTACAATGTCAAAACTACAGATTCGATCTGTGTTCTTGACGTTCTGAACAGCGACAGGCCTGAGGCTGCTGGGATGTACAGCTGTGAAATTTCCAATGGAGTGGGAACTGACATCTGCCACGCTCGTGTGAGCTTAGGTAAACTGCAAACTCTAACATATCACCTGCTTTCAGTTCATCAGCTAAGTTTGCTCTCTGCTGTTATAACCACTTTTTGCTGTCTAGGTTTCTAGAGGTAAACAAATACTCACTGTGTAGGGACTAATGCTCTCCTGCTAGCATTCATGCTAACCTTACCGTTACTCCACTCAGAGCCCGCTCGCTTCGTCCAGAAGCTGGAAGACACATGTTTCAGACTCCGCGAACCTCTGACCCTCAAATGCATGTACACTGGAAGCCAGAGGATCAACGTTACCTGGAAGAAGGACGGCAAACTTATCTGGGCATCGTACAAGTACAACGTCAAGACCACCAAAGACACCTGTATCTTAGAGGTGCTCAACAGCGACAGAGAGGAGGCTGTTGGGAAATACTCATGCGAAGTTTCTAATGCTGCAGGAAGAGATGTCTGCCATGCTAATGTCAAACTAGGTAACGCAGGTTTCAAATCCCACTTCAGTCATTTTCTGTATGCTCTGATACACCACAATTTAACCAGCCTCCTTTACACCCAAACACCACTGCTCATAGTACCTAACACTATTATGACTAACTGATCTTTTAGAGCCTGCTCGCTTCGTGAGAAAACTGAGGAACACCTACTATAAAATCGGCCGACCTCTGACGCTGGATTGCCAGTTCACTGGCAGCCAGAAGATTCACGTCAGCTGGATGAAGGACGGCAAACCCATCTGGGCTTCGTACAAATATAACGTCAAAACTACCAACTTCACCAGCACCCTGGAAGTTCTCAATAGTGACAGGCCAGAAGCTGTGGGAAGATACTCATGCACAGTTTCCAATTCAGAGGGCACTGATACCTGCCATGCTTTGGTTAAGATAGGTAATTGCACTAACAAATGCACCACATGATTTCCAATTAGATGTCTCCTGCCGAGCAAACCTTTCTACCTATTGTAACAAAAAAGCAAACACTAACATTAACATTGCTTCTTTTAGAACCTGTGCGCTTTGTTAAAGAGCTGGAAGACACCACATTCAGACTGGGCCAGCCCCTGACTCTGTACTGTGGGTTCAGTGCCAGTCCCCGGGTCTATGTGAGCTGGAGAAAGGACGGCAAACCAATCTGGGCTTCCTACAAGTACAATGTTAGGACCACAGATAGCTCCTGTTTCTTAGAGGTCCTCAACAGTGACCGGCTGGAAGCAGCTGGCCATTACTCCTGTGAAGTGTCTAACTCTGAGAACACAGCTTTCTGCTCTGCTCAGGTCAAACTAGGTAAAACATTTAACATGAGGTTTCAAAATGAGGACTCATTTCTCTGTTTTTTATTGTTTCTCACCAAATTAAGTTACAAATTAGCGCAAAATTACATCTTGGGTTTAACCTTGAAAAATAATTATAAAACTGATTCAAAACATTTGATATGAAAACACCAGCTTCAAATCTTGAGAGATCTAACTTTACTGAAAACAATGAGCCTCATTTTTATCCTCATAGTGCCTCTGCCACTTCTATTTCCATATAACATTTCTTATCCTATATGATAACCATTAACAGCTTTTAACTAACATCCTTGCTTTCCCTAGAACCTGTGCACTTCGTGAAAAAGCTGGAGGACATGACCTTTAGGGTTGGAAAGCCTCTGAAGCTCCAGGTCACATTCACAGGCAGTCAGCCTCTGCGCGTGACCTGGACCAAAGACGGCAAGCCGATTTGGGCTTCATACAAGTACAACATGAAGACCACAACTGACTCCTGTGTGCTGGAGGTTCTCAACAGCGACAGAGAAGCGGCTGCTGGGAAATATTCCTGTGAAATATCCAACCCTTGTAGCTCTGCTGTGTGTCACGCTCATGTCAGACTAGGTAACTACAGCCTAACAGACTTACTCACTGGTTAGCCAACAGGTTAGGCTGATTTTCATGACTAACGCTGCTGTTGCCTCTCTCAGAACCTGTGCGCTTTGTCAAAAAGCTTGAAGACACACCATACAGTCTGGGCGATCCATTGCGTCTCTCTTGTACGTTCACTGGCAGCCAGCGAGTCCACGTCAGCTGGACAAAGGACGGCAAGCCAATCTGGGCGTCATACAAGTACAACGTCAAGACCACGGATAGCTCGTGTGTTCTGGAAGTGCTCAATAGCGACAGAGAAGAAGCAGCCGGGCTTTATTCTTGCCAAGTGTCTAATGCAGAAGGTTCAGCCGTCTGTGACGCGTATGTCGTTTGTAAAAGCAAAAAGAAAGGTATAGCATCTACAACTCTCTACAGCACAATCCCCTCTCACTAACACTAGTCCTCAAAGCAAAGAAAGCACATAATGCATCCTACTCCAGACAAAGACCTGAGTAATTTAACTGTAATTTAACAGATTCACATAGACTAATTTGCTTTAATCACTGAACAAAGTTAAAAGCTTAAATTTGCTTTTGCTTGCTTGTCATTGCCTTGACATCTAACAGCCCTCACTGCCTCTCACAGAGCCTGCACGCTTCATCAGGAAGCTGGAAAACACCACGTTCAGAGTTGGCAAACCGCTGACACTTAGGGTCACTTTCACCGGTAGCCGGCGTGTGAATGTGACCTGGAAGAAAGACGGGAGGGTGATCTGGGCCTCTTACAAGTACAACGTCAAGACCACAGACTGCAGCTGCGTGCTGGACGTCCTCAACAGTGACAGAGAAGAGGCGAAGGGAAGATACACTTGCGAAATTTCCAACTCGGAAGGCTCTGACGTCTGCCATGCTTATATCAGGCTAGGTAACAAGAACCAACAGTGCTTGTGGTGTGCATCATTCATTTCCTGCATGAAATGGATAATGTTAACTTCTAGACCTCAAGCACATAGTTTTTCCACTGCCTGTCGTACCTCCATGTACAGGTAAAGGTTCGTCCAATCACATAGCTCTTCCTCCTGCGCATGAGAACAGACGCCATATTTTTTGGATATTGCGCGGTCACACATCATTTCGTCCTCCGCATGTCGAGCTCTGTGGTCTCTGTGACTGATCTCAACATTGCTTCTCTCAGAACCCGTTCGATTCGTCAAGAAACTGGTGGATGTGTGCCAAGAGCTGGGCAAACCCTTGAGGCTGGAGTGCACTTACGCCGGCAGTCAGAGGGTGTACGTGACGTGGAAGAAGGACGAGAAGCTGATCTGGGCTTCTTACCAGTACAACGTCAAAACCAGCGACTCCTCCTGCGTTTTGGAGGTCCTCTACAGCGACAGACCCACAGCTGCCGGGAAATACACGTGTGAAATTTCCAATGCTGAGGGAACTGCTGCTTGCCATGCATATGTTAAATTAGGTAACCCATCGACATGTACTAACTCTAACCCTGACTGTAGTTCTGGTTCCCGTGGTTGTTCACTCATTGGTTCGTAACATCCCTAAAGTCCTGGTTACTCTCTGTTGTTTAGGGCTGGTTCTAGTCCTAGTCCTAGTCCTGGTCCTGTGTTTGGTTTGGAAAGAGACATATTGAATGATGTCTTGAAGGTCCCTGAGAGTATTTTCATAGTGTAACGGCTGGGTCATTGAATATTTGCTTGCTTTTCAAAGGTGTTCATCGACACGTCAGAGTAACTGTTAAAGTGTGGATACTCTGTATGTTTGCCATGTGTTGCAGGTTGTTTTATGTCGTCTCTCGTGCTGTGGCTCGCTGTTTTTCCAAAGGTAAAGGCCCAGTGGCCTTCGATTATCATGTCAGAACTGTGCCTAACTGTCTTCACTTTGTCCCCCACAAACAGAACGCAAAGTGCCTCCAAACTTCACCAGGAAGCCCTCTGAGTCCATTGTGGATTCTACGGGTAAAGTGGTGAAGATGGAGGGTCGGGTGTCCGGCTCTCAGCCTCTGACCATCTCCTGGTTCAAGGACAACACCCAAATCTATGCCTCTGACAAATACGATATCAGCTTCAAGAACAACATGGTGTTGCTGTGTGTCAGAGACTCCTCCACCTATGACACTGGTGTGTACACCTGCAAAGCCTCAAACGAAGCCGGAGAGGCTTCATGCCAGGTGTCTCTCAACGTCTCAGGTATGTAGCTCCATCCTCATCATTGATCGTAGGGGTTCGCTGATACTCATCGTGACTTTAGAAAATGTGTTGTAGAAAGTTCCTTTGAAGGTAAAGTCATCTTCAGGTAAAACCGAAAGCCCTGACCTGGCTGTGTCTTCGTGGAGCTGTTTGAACAGAGATCCTGGAAAGTTTGAATCAGTCCCGCAGAACGCTGAGAAACATAGTCAGTTGGTGCAATTTCATGTTGGTTAAGCAGAGTGTTGTAGCCGTTCTGCCTTTGCTCCCCCAGAAAGCGGCCAGGCTCCTAAGTTCGACATCCCTCTGGAGCCTGTGATGGTAAACCAGGGTGACAAGCTGAGCATCAAATGCCACGTCACCGGCTCCTCTCCTATGACCATCCAGTGGATGAAGGACAGGAGGGAGCTGAAGTCCAGTGGAAACACTAAGATCACATTTGTTGGTGGGACAGCTTGCCTGGAAGTGAGCTCCGCATCTCACAGTGATGCTGGAGATTATCTTTGCAAGGCAACCAACGCAAATGGCAGCAACTTCTGCAAGTCCAGGGTCACTGTGAGAGGTAAGCAGTTTGTCATTAGGATTGTTAACAGGAGCTGTGCTGTGGTTGTTGTTTTCATTGAAAAAGCAGAAAACAATCGGAGACTCACATTGGGTTCTTGGTGTCTCCAAAAATGTAACTTGTTTCCTTTTTTCAGACACTGGTGCCAAGCCTGCCCCCACAGAGGCTGCCCCAGCAGCTGCTCCCACCCCCGTCAAGAGGCTGGACAACCTCTTCTTCATTGAGGAGCCTAAAAACGTTTCTGTCACAGAGAGTAAGTTAGCAAAAGCTGTGAGACTTGTGTATCTCAACAGCTTTGTGCAGACATTCACTGAGTCTTTCAATGTGGAGCTTCATGTCTGTCTGTGCTTTGCTTGCAGAGGGCACTGCAACTTTCATCGCTAAGATCGGAGGGGATCCAATCCCCAGTGTTAAGTGGATGAAGGGCAAATGGAGGCAGATCACTCCTGGTGGTCGTATCTCCATTGAGCACAAGGGCCAGGACGCCAAGATGGAGATCAGAGAGGTGACAAAGTCAGACTCTGGCTCATACAGATGTGTGGCCACTAACAAACATGGAGAGATTGAGTGCAGCGCTGACATTGAAGTCACCAAGAAGGAGGAGATGGAAGGAATCGGAGACATCAGGACAAGGCTGAAGAAGTAAGATGTGCAGGTTGTGCTGTAGGTAAACGGCGTCTCTACCTGTGAACCTCCCTCTTACAGTCTGTGTGATCTCTATCAGGACACCTTCCAAACAGAAGAGTCCAAAGAAGGAGGGAGACATCGATATTGTAGAGCTGCTCAGAGGCCATGACCCCAAAGAATACGAGAGGATCCTGACTGAGCACGGCATCCACGACTACCGCGCCATCCTGCAGGCCATTGAGTTCCTGAAGAGGGAGAAGGAGATGGAGACTGGAAAAGTGGTAAAGAGAGAAATCGTTACTGGATCATCAGTGGGTTTATTGTTTCATGAAGGAGTCGCCTGTTACAGGTAAATGTTTTATCTCTGCTGAGCTGTGGTTGATGCTGTTCTACAGGGTGTGGAGCATGGCGGTCGGGTCGCAGAGGAGGACATGGCTCGTCTGATCACACAGCTGGAAGGACGTGTTGGTACAGAGGTAATAGAAGATACTAGAAATAAACTGGAGGAAAAGAGCTTCAGTTTAAATGTTTTACAGGATTTTTCTTATCTAATCCAGGCCTGCGTTATTGTATAATCTGTCTTAATTTGAGTTGAGTTCTACGAGAAGTGATAAAAGCTGTCCACCGACGTGAGGGTTAAAGCTTGTGTTGACTCCTCAGCCTGTCTCTGTCCTGGAGGACATCACTGATCAGACAGCAGCCGAGCACCAGAGCGCCACCTTCGAGTGCCGCATCCGGATCAACTACCCAGAGATCACACTCACCTGGTACAAAGGCACTCAGAAACTGGAGAACAGCGACAAGTACGAGATCAGCAGCGTGGGCGACCGCCACCAGCTGAGGGTGAAGAACTGCATGTCCAAAGATCAGGGCAACTTCCGCGTGGTGTGTGGACCTCACATCTCCAACGCCAAGCTCACCGTCACAGGTAAGAGCAGTCTAACTTCCTGTCCTGTCTGATGGGCGCCTGTGTGTGCGTCTCTAACATGTCCTTTGTTGTATTATCAGGAGCTGCTTACACTACAGGTAAGAAGTTTTTGTCCAGACTAACAAAACCTGAACTGACCTCTTTGAACTTGTTGGCTTACACCTGATGAGTTTATTTCTGTGTTCTGTGGATTTCTGTTTCTCGTCCTGTGTCTGACATATTAAATTCAAAGACTCCGAACAGGAGCGTAATCCATCAACAAATAACGTCAAATCAACAAACTTCACACTAACACATATCTTATGATGTCAGATCAGACAGTAACTTTGATTGTCTGGTTTTAGCAGAACAAATTCAGTTCACTAAAAGCATCCGAAGTATCGAGGTCAATGAACGCCCCGCTGCCACTTTTGAGTGCGAGTTGGCCTTCGACAACGCCACGGTGACTTGGTACAAAGACTCATGGGAGCTCAAAGAGAGCCCCAAATATAACTTCAGGACCGAGGGCCGGCAGCACTTCATGACCATCCGTAATGTAACGCCGAAGGATGAAGGTTTGTCACGATGACACAAAGAAAAGCAGATGAAGTCACTCCAATTCTTACTGTAAGATTGATGCTTAGCCAATCAACTCAGAGGAATTATAACTAGCATTAATGTCCCTACTCGTCAGGCGTATACTCTGTGATCGCTCGTCTGGAGCCGACCGGAGAAACTCGAAGCACCGCTGAGCTTTACCTTTCAGGCAAAGGTCGGTACAGTTCATCACACAGCTGAAACCCCGTGACGTGATCATGTAGTCCGCAGAGTAAATAACACTTGTACCCTGTCCTTTCACAGAGATTGGGTTAGGAAGGGTTCCTCAGGGTGAGTATTTTAAAACTAAACCACTAATAGACGTTATCCTGAGTCAAACATCAACCTTCTTCGTAACGTGGAGCGGTTTTAAAGTTTTACTGTGAAAAATTAAAGTGTCTGAAGTTTTCTTTTTGACTGCGCCTTCAGACGCTCCTGACACAGCAGTTCATATCCCAGAAACCTCTACCATGGTTGTTCGAGGTGAGTCTGGGACAGTTTCTCTTAAATAAACCCAACAACAGCTCTTTAACTAAAAAAAACTCACTTATTCATTATTTTCCCCTCTTCAAAAAGATTCTGCAGAGTTTTATCACTATGAAGAGAGAACACAAGTGGAAGGTACAATTAAAAAACTAATTTCAGTATGGATTACATTTTTGCGTGAAGAACATGTGTCTCCATTCTTTGCATTCTTCATCCATCAGTATTAATACGGAAACGATCCCTCTCCCATCCCAAAAATTAACCTCCATCGTTTCATCCTAAATAACCGTGTGACCGTTTGAACCATCCTCCCTCCTAATAGTAACACCTCCGGGATTTCATCCATTCACCTTCTTTAAAAATATTCAAAACATCACTGCAATGAGACAAACGTCCAGAGGAGGATTCATCTCAGTGTTTTTTTTAATTTATTATCTTAGTTTTTGTCTTAACTCAGATATTTAATGTTTAAAGTATGAGATTAAAATGATTAAAGGTCCCATATTCTGCTCCTTTTCTGCAGTTTAATATGGATCACTGATGTCTTCGTGAAATGGTAGTAACATGTTTGGGTCCAAAAAGCCAGTAAATCAAGCACAGCAGCATTGTTTCCAGGCTCTCATAGCCCCTCTGTTCAGAACGCTCTGATTTAGTGGGCGTGGCCTTCATATGTAAATGAGCCACCACTGATACCACCCCACTCTTCAGCGTCACTGAGAGTGGCGCCACGAGCTCCGAGTGCACAATGTTTAGAAAACAGCAAAGCTTGTTTGTTGTAACATTACAGGCTAAAACAACAGGCTAACCGCAGCTACAGTTAGCATCCTGAAGCTAACACAGAGACAGGGGGGCACTGAGGAAAAGCTCTTACATCTGCTCCACAGCACACAGCCTTTAAAATACTCACATTTCCAGGGTCCCAGGTTTGTTGGAGGATGGTTGGTAATGCGCCTGGATTCAGGACCAGTCTATTGGCTAGCCCTCTGTTGGACTGTCCAAAGTTGGACAAGCAGTCAGCCGTGAAGTGACTAGCACACACATGCACAGTTTTACTGAGTGTAGCTGCCACATTTCCTTGATAAATGAACTCTAGCCACTTAGACTTGTCTTCTTTAGAGATTTCTCTCCATCAGCAGGGAGAGGAGTGGGCGGGGTTATCTGCTCTAGTGGACCAATCAGGCCAGACTTGCTCCAGATTGGTCAACAAAGGGAATTGCTGATGTCAGGAAATCCCAAAAATCCAAACAGCTCATTTTAGGCCAGGATTTTACATTCACAAGCACTACTGAGTACAGGTTTTGTCATTAAATATCACATTTTATGGGCTGGGAGGAAAGCCAAAGACCCACAAATTTCACTTAAAGACTTAATAAAGTGATTTTTGCATAATATGGGACCTTTAAATTGGCAGAGATAAACTTGGGTTTCCAGATCCTCCTCTGCACGTGGTTCAGATGTGTGGTGATGAAGCATTCGAGCTGAAGTGTAACAGCTGATTATTCTTCAATGATCCGCTGTAGCTTTTCAGAGTCTGACGGTAGAAGAGGAGGTGGTTTCCGTGCGTTACTCCTCTGCCACAGGTACCAGCACCTGTTTCTTATACCACACATCCCGCCTCTGTCTGTGTCTTTAAATATCTGTCCCTGCTGTTCGTCTTTTTCATCATCTTTGTGTTTCTTTATTTACGAATGTGTATTAGCAGCAAGTCTCACCTTTCTCCTTAAATGCTGCAGATAATTAAAGATCTGTGACCATCCAAATATGTCAGTCAGCCTGTTTTTGTCTAAGACCACTTTCCTCCCTCATCAGGAGACAGAAAACCTGTTGAAGAAATAATTGAGAGGACTGAGTTTGATAGAAGAGAGGGAGTCCCTGAAGGTATAAGACACTGCTTGGTTTAAAGAAAGGCAAACTGGCTGTTAGATGGCTGAACTATGAAGCTTGTGGCTGCAGCAAAGTGAAGCCGCTGATCAGAACGGCATCTCTGCTTTCTGCATTGTTCGTCCGTCTTCTTGGTCTTACCGCTTTGGCAGCTGATGCTGTTAGATGCTTTTCTTCTGCAGAGCTTAGACTCTCCCTTTCTGCGCTTAAGCTGCCGTAGATCAGCTTTTCATCTAGTCTATCTGTTCTAGGTGTTTCACCCCTCTTTTTCTTGTGTCTCTTGTTATAGTTCACCTCTTTTGTGCTCTTATTAACCCTCGCTAGAGCTTTCTGTAGCATAGAGTTGATGTGGAATTGATCGTCACAGTTTTAATGTGAACTTTCTTGATTTTTCAAGCTCCTGAAGGTTATGGGAGATACGGTGAGAAACCTTCTTGGGATGCAGATGCAGCTGCCTCTAAAGGTATCTGAAACATCTCCTCCTGTCTCTCTGACTGTCTGTCTATCTCTCAGTCTGTTTGTCTGTCTGTCATCTTTTCTTATCTATGTCTCTGTGCGCTCTCTGAGATTTCATTGTTTGTATGTCTTCCTCTTTCCTCGTTCATTTCTGTTTCTCTTTCATTAAAAATTCTTGATGTTAGCTTTTGTCTTGGTCAGAAAACTTAACCTGACGATCATATTTTAAAGCAACTGACGCAAGGAGACCACACGGGGAGGTGACCTTCGCTGATCAAGCTTGGAAAGATGGAGCTCCGACCCCATCAGGTAAACTCTACGACTGATTCTTCTCTTTGGGAGTCGACACAGCTCAAACTCTTTACCATGAGCATTATAAGAGATGAAACATTTTTATAGAGACTTTAAAGTAGATCTTACTTTTTCATTACTTACCTGATGTTAATTATTGAGCAAAGAAGCGTAAGTTGAATGTTTGTTAGTAAATGTTTAACCAGTCACTCATAGTACAAACAAATGAATGTGTAAATATGTGTGTTCAATGTTTTAAGACCTCAGATAATCTCAAGAACAAATTCTTCTCTCTTTTATTGTATAAACTCTTTGTTTTTTCCCCTGTTGTCCTCAAAGTGTTGTCTGAGTCTGTCTCTGCTGTGTTCAGCTATCTTTCAATGTATAAAAACAAACCTGTCCGTCAGTCTGTTTATCTGTATGTCTGTCTCTTCTTGTTTCCTGTCTCTTATCCTCTCTTTCTTCCTGAACTCTTGAAGCTTGTGTCTCTTGCTCTTGTGTCTCACAGTCATATTTTTTTTTTAAACTTGAAGAGCCTTCAGCTTACTTCAGACCAGATGAGCAGGAGACGGTGTCTTTTCCCAGAAAGGAGCCAAGCATGGTTCCTGCTGAGGCCAAGATAGCACCTCACAAGGAGGCAGCACCTGAACCGAAGGTGTCCCCAATGACACCTCAGGAAGCGAGAGAAGAAGCTGCTAGGAGAGCTGCGGGGGCTCCGAAAGGTAAAGTACTAGACCCTTTCTTCTTACCTTGAAAGACATTCTCTTTAACTTAATGTCTTTCCCTTTAACTTTATGTCTTTCTTGATGTTTGTGATCTGAATGTGAAACTCACACCTTATTTTAAACAAAATCTTCATCTCTAACCTCTTCAGCTGGATCTTTTGACATAATCTACTTAGGTTGACAGCACATCATTTTGTGGTGTTGTGGTTCAGTTTTCTTTTTGAACTAACTTTAGGACCGAGTGTCAGAGCTGTGGTGTGTGATGAGTGCAGCTCACACAGCTTGTCTTAAACAAACTGATTTATAAATGCTAAGAAAAGTGAAAACTTTAACTCTTTCCAAAAGAAAAAGCCAAACCAGAGGAAGCCATAGTTCTACCAACTACTGCGAAGATTACTCCAGCACAGACTGAGGACAGGGTGAGAAAAGGTACAGGACAGACGGTGTGTTCTCCGTCTTCATGCTCTTTGATTTGTCATGTCATGTGACTGGTCTTCAGTCCCTGTTGTGTGTTTTGTGTTGTCAGGTTGGTAGTTATCTTTGTGTAAAACACTCGTTAGAGTGGTCGGTTCTGTTAAACCTTGGTAACTACCAGCCTAATGAACATTTACCTTGTTCAATGTTCTTTAAAGCACCAGAACCACAGAGACCAGAGGAACCCATAGTTCAGCCAGCTCCAGCTAAGGTTCCTCCCTCAGCCCCGGAGCGGCTCCCAGCTAAAGGTACTGGTTCTCCATCTTTTGGTATCTGTAGTTACTCTTCTTTTCCAGTTATATCCTCTTTCACTCGTTTAGAGTGTTGTCTTTAATTCCGTATTAGCTTACCTGTTGGTTAAACGTTACGTCATGTTTTCTTAAGTGCAAGATGTTCCAAGACCTGAGGAACCAATAGTTCAACCACCAGCTCGAAAGGTTCCCCCTCCAAGGACTGAGGCTGTTCCAGCTCCAGGTATTTAAAGATGCTTTCAGCAGGTCTCTTTGCTGTGCTCTCTGTTCTGTCTGTCGTCTGTTTCTGTTGTAAGTTTAAGCTCTTTAGAAGGTAAAGTGTCTTCGACATGCTGTCTTTCACCATCTTTGAAAATGCTAAGCACTCGACAGAGTGTGACTTCACTTTGGGTTGAATGGTTAAACAATAATCATCTTACTAAAATGTTCTTGAAAGTTGTCACAGAACTGAAGACACCTGAACCACAAGAACCAAAACGCATTGCTGATGTGTCAGAGAAGGTTCCACAGGTCCCAAAGAGGGTACCAGAAGAACCAAAAAGAGTACCACAAGAGCCAAAGATGATACCAGAAGAACCAAAAAGAGTACCACAAGAGCCAAAGAGGATGCCAGAGGAACCAAAGAAGATACTAGAAGAGCCAAAGAGGGTACCAGAAGAACCAAAGATGGTCCCTAAAGAACCTAAATTTGCCGTTGAAGAAATGCCAAGGGTTCCTGAAGCCCCGAAAAAGGTTCCTGAAACACAGAAGATGGTTCCGCAAGAACCAAAGAAGGCTCCAGTGGAACACAAAAAAGTTACAGATCTCCCTCTTGAGGCAGATTTGGAAACGCCAAAACGCGTACCTCATGCTACAAAGCCTCAGCTTCAAGGTAGATATGTCTGCAAGATGTGAAAACTTCTTTTGAACTAACTCTTAGCCCTTCTGATCTTCTAACTCCTCTACACTTTTGTTTGGAGTTGCCTTGAGCTAATCTTTGGATGTTTTTATCTTAATGTCTGTGTTGTTGTGTGTTGACTGTTTGCTACACATATTTCCAAGACTTTCTTGACTAGCTGTATTTATTTGTCCTAAAAACCAGATCAAGATAATCTTTCTGGATTAGTCTCAGTCCAGCCTAAGTCTAAGGAACCAACACTACAGAGAGGTATGGTTATTTTATGTAGAGCTTAACAATGAATTAAGGATCCCGGCGCATTACACACCACATTGAAATTTGTGTTTCTGTCTTTTGATGGCTTTGTTTTGTGTTGTCTTTCTCTTGGTCACCGCTTCATGGTGCAAATCTTCCTCTTGGTCCTATTATGAAATACAACTTCAGCTCATCTTAAGGCTGATCTTAAACAAAGAAAAGAAGAGCTTGAAGAGAAAAGATCAACCTCTCTAAGGAGGGATCTACAAAAGAAGATTTCCCAGGTAGAAGAAGTTGTACAGAGGGAGGAAGAAATCAGGATATCTAAGACCCAAGAGGAGTCTTGGGAGTCAGCTGTAAAAGAAGAGAGAGCTTTAAAAACTGTCAAAAGACAAGAGATCACAAGGGAAGAGGTTTCTTTATGGTACAGTGAAGATCAGGGGGTGGGAGGAGCTGAGCCAGAAGAGGAAACTGAGGGGGTTTACGTCGGATATGAAGAGGAGTCTTACCCAGAAGACAAAGCAGACGACCAGAGAGTGGATATTTCTTTAAGGTCTGTGTCTCCATCTCCTGAGGAAGCAGATGCTGTGCCAACACCTGAAAAGACTCAAACCACAATGGTTGAAGAGGTCCGAAGATTTACACCCAGAAAAGAAGAGGTAGTTCACAAGAAAACTCAACAAAGACAGATACTTAGTGAGGCTGACGTCCCCTTTGCTTATACAGAGCAGATAGAGGTGACCGAATCATTCACAACGGTTCGTCGAGAAGAAACTGTTCATCCTAGTCTAACCCCTATACAGATCCAGTCTCCAATAGAAGAAAAAGTCAGACCTCCCACACCAGAGAGAAAAATGTCTCCTGAAGTTGCTGACTCTCAGAAGAAACCATCTCCTGTGTCCATGGAAGACCTCGTCCAGGCAGGGAGGGAAGTGCTACCACCAGTTCCAGATCTAGTTCCTTTTACTGAGAAAACAGTCAGTCCTGTCCTAGAAAGTTCTCCGTCAGCAGATTCTGTTCAACCTTCAGAGAAGACCTTCCCTGTACCTGTAGAGAACGTTTCACCAAAGAAACCAACCAGTAAAGACAAACTTCCTCCAACTAAAAGATCTGAAGTACCATCTACAAAGAAACCTCAGGCCCCTAAAGAAGAAACCCTTCCACCTCCAAAGAAACCTGTGACCCCCAAAGAAGAAACCCTTCTACCTCCAAAGAAACCTGTGACCCCTAAAGAAGAAACCCTTACAATTGCAAAGAAACCTCAGCCTCCTAAAGAAGAAACTCTTCCAACTCCCAAGAAACCTCTGCCCCCTACAGAAGAAACTCTTCCAACTCCAAAGAAACCTCTGCCTCCTAAAGGAGAAACTCTTCCAACTCCCAAGAAACCTCTGCCCCCTGCAGAAGAAACTCTTCCAACTCCCAAGAAACCTCTGCCCCCTACAGAAGAAACTCTTCCAACCTCCAAGAAACCTCTGCCCCCTACAGCAGAAACTCTTCCAACTCCCAAGAAACCTCTGCCCGCTAAAGAAGAAACTCTTCCACCTTCAGAGAAACGTCTTCCAACTCAAGAAGAAACTCTTCCTTCAAAGAAGCCTCTACCCCCTAAAGAAGAAACTATTCCAACTCCAAAGAAACCTCTTCCCCCTAAAGAGGAAACTCTTGTACCTGTAACGAAACCTCTTCCAACCCAAGAAGAAACTCTTGTACCTGTAAAAACACCCCTGTCCCCTACAGAAGAAAGTCTTCCTCCCTCAAAGAAACCTCTTTCCCCAAAAGGAGAAACTCGTCCACCTCCAAAAAAACCTCAGCCCTCTAAAGAAGAAACTCTTTTACCTCCAAAGAAACCTCTTCCAACTCAAGAAGAAACTCTTATGTTGAAAGAACCTGTTCTCGAGGTGGATCTTTCAGAAGAAGCAGAGCCCCCTGCTATACCTAGAGAAGATTTCAGGAAGGGGGTTCAGAAGATTGAACAAACTCTTCAGAAAGGTATTTTGTCTTATTGGAGCCATTTAGGCTCATGATCGCCATAAGATCAACCCCTCTTTACAGACATTCTCATCTTACTCACTTCGTCTGATGTAGTCTTGAGTAGGTAATTCATTTCACACTAATCCTCACGCCATAAGAGTGAGTGGTATCTTTCCATCTTCATCCATGACCCGGTGCACTGAAGAACCGATCTCAGTGTGTTAACTGTCATTGTTTGTGTTGTTTTGTTTCTTCATCCCCTGCTTGTTTGTGCTGTTTGAGGAACTCTCATCTTAATCCTCTTTGAATGTCCTGATTGACCATTTTGTTGTCTTGGTCGTGATCTTGGTATCTTGTATTCCCAAAGTGTCTCCTCCAGAGGAGAGGAAACCAACCGCACCAGCTGCAAAGCCTTCACCTCCTGCTCCTCCTGCTCCTCCTCCTGCAGGTAGTCTGTACTTTCTGTGTATCCTCTCTGTTGATGGCTCGCCATGAGTCAGCCATGTTGTTTTCCTGTCTTTTTCTTCTTAGTGTCTCATGTGTTACTCTTTGTGTCACCTGTGATGTTTTGACCAACCTCATTCTTGACTTGGTCATGATTTTGGCGTCTTGTATTTCCAAAGTATCTCCCCCAGAGGAGAAGAGACCGTCTGCAGCGGTACCAAAGCCTTCAGCTCTCCCTGCAGAGAAAGCTGCTCGTCCTGAAGGTAGTTTCTCTCATGCTTTCGTCATCTGTAAACTTCATGTCTGTATGTTTTCTGTTCTCTTCTCTTCGCTTGATGATGTAAGGTCATCTGTACTGTTCACTCTGTCTGATCTTGCATTTTATAGTGCAGTAGTCTGTCTTGATTGACCGTGTTGTGGCTTTGGTCATGATCTTGGCATCTTGTATTCCTAAAGTGTCTCCTCCAGAGGAGAAGAGACCGTCTGCAGCAGCACCAACGCCTTATGCTCCTGGAGCTCCTGGTGCTCCTGCTGCACCTGCTGCTCCTGGTGCTCCTGCAGCCCGTGGTGATGTCCCTGCAGGTAGTTCTGTGCCCTCTCTTTGTCTCACTGTTTTTAAGTGTCTTTTCTGTTTTTCTTTAAGATGAGTGTCAGTCTTGTTATTCACGTAAACTTCTTTAAACTTTTAACATCTTAAACTGTCTCTGTTTTAATGTCTTATCACTGTCACATCTTCTGCTCTCTTGGTTATTATCTTTGATATCTTTTGCTTCTAAGCATTCGCTCCAGGAGAAAGGAGACCATCTCCACCAGCTGAAAAGCTGCCAGCTGAGAAAATTGTTTCACCAGAAGGTATTTCTTTTGTTCGTCATCCATGTGGTTTAAATTCCTGTTTGTCCTATGTAAAATAAACAATCTTTCAGTTTAAATTCTTAAATTAATTTTGTGCTGTTTGAGTATCTGTCTGTTGTTTCTTGTTAACCACTTCTTTGCCAGTGATTTAATCAAGTTGGCATTCTTGTAGCTCAAGTTGGAGCGATGGAGAGGAAACCAGGAGCTGACAGGTTCGAACCTGCCCCTGCAGATGAGGAAATCTATGGCGCTGAAGGTAACGTCCCTGTGGCTCTCAGCGCTGTCGTCTCGTCTCGCTGTTTGTCTGCAGCTGCCACTCTCTCTTGCGTCTTGGAACGAAGCAATCCTCGCTTTGAAATGCAGTCACTGTCCAATCCTGTCTCTATGTGCTGGTCTAGAGCATCAATTAAAAAACTGAGTATTCCTCAGTTCAATCCACAGCTTCTTTCTTCACCGTATCTTTGTAATGAGGCCAAATATCTTTTGGTGAATCTGGTTTAAACTAACCTGGGACACTCCAAAGATGAGGCTGATTCCTGGCTCACTTTAAACTGTAGTTATTTCTGACACTAAGGCATGCCTCACCTTCCTGACTCACAGTTCTGTCTGTGCTTAAATTCTGCTCTCTTGTCTCAGACTGTGTCCTGTGAATACTTAGATTGATCTTATTTAAATTCTTACAGACAAGGAACCAGTTTCAGCGCCTGGGCCAACTAAAGGTATCAAATATTGGCTTCTTTATTTTAAAGGGCATTAAATACAATCTGCTGTATTAGATACTTTCCCATGAATCATAGGTATCTGTTGTTTTCCATGTTTCATGTGCTTTGTGAGTCCTGTGTTTGATATAGATCACATAAGGTCTGTCTTTGTGTTATAAATTGTGTGTTACTGCTTCAACCACAGTGCCAGCTCCAAAGCTAAAGGGTAAGACTCCGGTTCAGGAGACAAAAACACCCGAATCACCTAAGCTGAAGAGTAAGTTCAGCAGGAAACCCAAAGAGAAGGAGCCAGAACCAGAGGTCATCAAGCTGAAGCCGGTCACTAAGGCGGTGAAACCCCCAGAGCCTGAGAAACAACTCGTAACTCTTAAAGCAGAAGTGACCAAGCATATTAATCCAGAGCTCATGGTTCATGGTCTTCACGACAGAGAAGATCGTGAGGTTATAACGCTCGGGAGAACAGAACGGGTCTTCACTGCAGAGGAAGAGACGATTGAGATGGGCTACTTTGAGGAAGCCGAAAGAGTTGAAGTCGTGACAAAGAAAGAGAAAGAAGGATGGAAAAGAGCTCCAAAGCCACAGAAAGAGGAAGAACCTGAGGTGCCAAAAGTAGAGAAGAAGAAAATAACCAAACTCCCAAAGACAGAGGAGCAAAAAGAGTCAGTCAAACTGAAACCATTTGAAAAACCAGGGAAACCAGAAGAAGAACCGCAAAAAGTCAAACTGAAAAAGGTGCCAACTAAACCCAAAGAGCCCGAGAAGGAGATCGTCACTCAGAGAGCTGAAGTTGTGAGGCATTATGACTCAGAGCTGACAGCCCAGAAGCTCCGACACAGAGACGATCGAGAGCTCATCACAGTCATGAGGACGGAGCGAGTCTTCACTGCTGCTGAGGAAACGGCTGAACTGAGCTACATGGAGGAGCCTGAACATCCGGAGACAGAGGACGAGAAGTCAAGATGGATAAGAACCCCGAAGGTCCCCAAAGAAGGCGAAGAGGATCCAGATTTAACCAAAAAGAAAATCAAGAAACTGCCAAAGGAGGAGGAAGAGCCAGAGGTAGTGACTCTTAAACCATTTGAAAAACCTCAGAAACCAAAAGAAGCTGAACCTCCAAAAGCCATGAAGGAGGGTGAGGCAAAGACAGACACTGAACGCACCCCATACCTGAGGGGTGAGACTCCACAGAGAGATCAACCTACTGCTGCTATCAAACACAAGAAAGACGAAGACACTCCTACGAAGGCTCCAAAAGTCACTCCTGAACTCGGGGAAGAAAAGAAGGACGCCCCACAGATTAAAAAGGTCGACAAAGCACCCAAAGATGAGGAACCGACAGCGGTCGACAAGCTCCGTGGAAAACCAAAAACTATTCCCACACCAGTCAAAGAGAAAGAAGAGGTTGTGTTGAAGCCTTTTGCTAAAGAAGCCAAACCTGAAGAAAAGCCAGTTAAAAAACCTGAAGACAAGGAAAAGAAGCCCGCAGACTCAAAGGTACCAAGTCGAACCCCACGAGAAGAGACTCCTAAAGACTTGAAAGACCGGGAGCCAAAGAAAGCTGAGAAGACTGTAACTCCCAGAAAAGAGGATGAGAAACCTCAGGAGAAAGAGAAACAAAAGGAGCCAGCTCAAGAAGAAAAGAAAGGACAGGAGAAAGAGACGCCACCGAAACAAGCAGAAATCCTAAAGAAAGGTGTTGAACTCAAAAAGACTCCTTCTCCTAGAGCGGGCAGAGGCAAGGTGGAGGAAGAGAAACCCCTGAAACCTCTTGAACAACTGAAGAAGGTCGAGCTAAAAAAGACTCCATCACCAAAGCCCAAAGAGCAGGAGCAGGTACCTACTGAGCAGAAACCCAGTCTGGAGAAGATCAAATGGAGTCCCAAAACCGTTTCCCCAAAAGACTCCCCTGAAGCTGTGACTCTCAAAAAGATCCCAAAGAAGCCAACTCCAGAGGAGGCTGCAGAGCCTGAGAAACCCGGTAAAGGCCGGGTCCCCTTGGTCAAGGAGATTTCTCCTGGAGCTGTGCAGATGAAGAAGGTTCCCACCCGGCCTGAGGAGGAGGTGTTCGAAGAGGAAGAAGAAGAAATGGAAGGCGAGGATGAAGAAGCCTGGGGCTGGGAGCTGGTCCCTTCAGAGGACTGGGAAGGTGAAGGGGTGGATGGGGCACGAGAGACTCCGGTTTTCCCCTTAGGAAAACGAGGTGAGACGTAGCCTACAAACTTCATCCTCATCAAGTGACTGGAGCGCCTTCATCCATCTCAGACGACCATCTCATCTTCATCACTCTAATCATGTGACCCATCTGGTCAGCTCCCGATCATGAATCCTATCACCTACTCGCCCATCTCCAACCTCTAACGCTCTTTTTTCATGCGTCAGTTCCATGTTTGTCTGTAAACAACATCCATCGTTCAGTGTCCATCTTCATCACTCTTCATCTTCATCACTCTTCATGCCATACCTTTAAATCCTCTTCATTTTCTTCCACCCATGACCGTCTCTTTATCATCATCTTGTGTTCTTCATTAGTTGACAGATTTTCTTCCATCTTCCTCCTCTTCATCATGTGTGTGATATTTGATTTAGCATGTAATCTTCATCTTGGTTTGCCTTCCAGCGAGCTCTGACTGAGACAATAACGCTTTCATTTCTTGTCCAGATGGAAAACCATCGGAGGAGGCCGCAAAGGGCAGAGGCAGAGGATTTGGGGGTATGGATTAGTAGAAGTAGAAATCATGTTTACTAACAGTTTGTGTAGAATAATCTCTTTACAGTTTGTGAGTCTTGTTCGTTTCACTAAAACCAAAAAATGATTTGATTTGACTCTTACATCTTGAAAATTTCGTGTCCGTTCTCCCACTTTTCAGTAACAACTGAAACGTGTGTGTTTTTGTGTGTCCACAAGAAAATCTTTAGTCTTGTTCCTTTTATTTTCTTATTATTGTTGTGTAAAAACAGGTAAGTCTTTGTGTTTTGCTGGTTGGCTTCACAGTTGCCTGCTCTTACTGTCTCTGTGTGGTTCTTCTAGTTTGTAGTCCGTTTTCGGATTCTTAAGTCGCTCCTGTCTCAAGCTCACAAAGAGCGACAGTGCATGATTCAGCCTGAGCAGAATCTTAAATGCACTGCTGTTAATTTAAAACACTCTGTGTGATTATGTTGACTTCATAATGGATCATTCACGGTAGGCACAAAGTCTGAGAACATGTCGAAGTCACTCATTAATCTGATATTAACTTGTTTCTGTATGTGATCTTACAGCAAGACAAACCCCGTCTCCCGGTGACGGTGGACGAGGCCGCGGTCAGAGGCCTGGTGGAAAAGGCCCCTCGCCACCTGAGGAACCCTTCGGAGGATTCAAGCTCAAAGCTGTGCCTCTGAAATTCATCAAGAAGATCAAAGACATCGTGCTGCAGGAGGCAGAGTCTATCGGCTCCTCTGCTATATTCGAGGCTGAGGTCTCTCCCTCCACCGCCATCGCCTCATGGATGAAAGATGGCAGCAATCTGCGCGAAGGCCCCAAACACAAATTCACATCTGATGGAAAGGATCGCACACTGCACATCATTGATGTTCAGCTGTCAGATACAGGTGAATACACCTGTGTGCTGAAGAACGCTGGAAAGGAAATCCAATGCACGGCCAAGCTCATTGTTGAAGGTAAAACCCTGATACTCATCTACTTACACAAACATTTTCAACATTTAAAGCATTAACTAAGTAAAAAACAGCTCCTTGTTTTAGTCTGAAGGTACTCAGTCTCAGGTACGGTGTTGAAATAAACAGAAGTCATTCATACGAGCTCATTCTGTGACGTTTGAACACAAACTGTCTTATCTCTGCACAGAGCTGCCTGTGAAATGGCTGAAAGAACTGGAGCCAGAGACGTCATGTATGAAGGGTCAGCCCATGTATCTGACCTGTGAGTTGAACAAAGAGAGAGATGTGGTCTGGAAGCGTAACGGTGCCGTCCTGAAGAAGAAGGCCGGAAAGGTGGCCATTAACATCATCGGTATGCAGCACGCCGTGACCATCCAGAACGCCACTGAGGAAGATGCTGGCGACTATACATGTGAGGTAGAAGGACAAGAGGATGTCAAAACGAACACCAACGTCAAAGTGATCGGTAAGCAGTCAGCAGAGTGTCTCTTTGATGCTTTACACTCATGATGCATGAACATGTAAAAGTCAGATTAAGATATGAAACATCTGCACAATATTATCCAAACAGCAACTTCACTAAAGCTGATTTCCAAACCGCCTATTTCACTGGCAGTGCCTGAAATTATATACTATACTAAAAATCCCCAGATGATCCAGGAAAATTTCTCAGTATGCAACGGATCAGTCTACCTGGCATACTGTTTCCCACAATGCACGGTGCCAACACTGTTTGTCGACGCGGGCAACAAGATTTGGTGAATTACTGCCATCTACTGGGATAAGTTGGCACTACAACTACAATACAACAACACTAACGTTAGACGGTCTATGATAGAAGTGAAGTGATGCAAAGAAACACCCGTAAATCTTGTCACTTCCAGTCGTAAAAGAGGTGTTTACTTCTACAAATCCATTAAAGCCCGTATAAATCACTAATTTACTTTTTAAACAATGCGTGGTTTATATAGAAGTGTTTTTCCCATCAGCTGTAAAAAATAAAAAAAATAATACCAGATTTATTTTCAGTAAAAGATATAACTTTTGGTGTAAGATTAGAAATCAAGAATGATGATTCTGTGTGATATGATTAACAAAATAACTAAAAGGTCGAGATCTGCCCATAGATTGTTTTGTACATTTATAATAAATGCAAAAAAACATAATCTGTAGCTTTGCTTCTGAAAATCGAAACCAGAGTTGTATACTACAAAACAGACCCAACAGAACAGTCACATGTAGTATGGAATAGGTGGTTTAGAAAACAGCCTAAGAAATGACTAAGTGCAAAAAGCTGCAGTTCCTTCAGTGTCCACTTGAGGCAGACTCCTGTGAGTTTACCTTTGACAGTTAACGTTTCTTTTTTTCCTTGAATTTTAAACCACCTGATCTCTGTGTCCTCAGAAATCATCAAAGACTGGCTGGTGAAGCCTCTGAGGGACCAGCACGTGAAACCGAGAGCCCAGGCCGAGTTCAAAGGCGAACTGTTCAAGGACACTCCCAACTGGAAGTGGTTCAAGGGAGAGAATGAACTCGCTCCTTCTGACAAGGTGGAGATCACCAAGGATGGAAAGAACGTGACTCTCAAAATCAAGAACTGTCAGCCGAGCGACGTCTCAGACTACACCATCGAGGTGGAGGACCGCAGATACTCTGCCAAGCTCACTCTTGGAGGTTTGTGTAGAAGCTGAACATCAGAAGAGCAGGAGGAGTAAATCAGAACTGTACGTAGTGCTAACTTTGTTTTATTTCAGAGCGTGAGGCTGAGATCCTGAAGCCTCTGGCCAGCGTGGAGGTGGTGGAGAAGGAGGAGGCTAAGTTTGACACTGAGATAACTGAGGAAGATGTGGTTGGAGAATGGAAACTGAGGGGGCAGGTGCTGCTGAGGTCACCGGTAAGAGTCTATCTAAAAATTGAGCAGTTAGCTTAAAGTAGAGGCTCAGAAGTTCGGCGTTGTCATCATGCGGCAGGAAAATGGGCTGAAACGTCTGCAGAGTAAGATGCGGAGTCTGTTTTGCAAAGTGTTGTTCTTTGAGCTTAAACCTTTTTCTTTTTTCAGACCGTTGACATTAAATCTGAAGGGAAGAAGCGTTTCCTGACCCTGAAAAACGTACAGCTGGATCAGGCTGGTGAAGTGTCCTATCAGGCTCTGAACGCCAACACCAGCGCCATGCTCACCGTCAAAGGTACACACCTGTCACACACATTCAAACACACACACACACACAGTCTGTTTGCTGTTGTCTGTTGCTGCTTTGTGTCAGTCAGAAAACAAAGGACAGTCAAAAGGTAAGACGGTGTCTGCCGTGTTTCTGCTTTTGTGAATAATGGCTGAAATGTTCGCACCTCGCAGAGATCGAGATGGGCTTTGTTGACCCTCTGAAGGACGTTTCTGTGCCTGAAAAGAAACAGGCTAAGTTTGAATGCTCCATCACCAAGGAGGTGTCAAAGGTCATGTGGTTCAGGGGGGCGGAGATTGTCACCCCGGGTCCAAAATATGAAATAATTGATGACGGACTGAAACACATGCTGATCATAAACACCTGTGAGTTTGACGATGAGGCTCAGTACACCATCGAGGTGCTGGGTCAGAAATCGAGCGCTCAGCTGGCTGTGGAAGGTAAGTGCTGGTCAGAAAGGCAGCCTCCATGTTTCCTCTTTGTTGTCTTTCATGTTTGTTGCTGGAAAGTGTCTGCTGGAAACAAACCCCCTCCCTGTCTGTGTGCACTGACTCGATGTATTGCAGGCATGAGGCTGAAATATGTGCAGCAACTTCAGGACCAAACGGTGAAAGAAGGTAAAACAGCTCGCTTTGAGGTCGAGCTGACGCACGATAACGTGCCGGTGGCTTGGTACCGAAACGAAGTGAAACTCCACGTGAGCCGCACGGTGCTCATTCACGTGGAAGGAAAGAGACACTGTTTAGAAATGAGGAGTCTGTCTCTAGATGATACCTGCCAGGTTAAGGCAGAGGCCAAAGGAATTTACTCCATGGCAAAACTGACGGTCGTAGGTAAACAAAAAACACTTTTTCTTTCCTTTACCTGTCTGTCATCGTCACAATGCTTCACACATGAAAATCTCCACAGACTCATCTGTTTTCATCTGTTTTCATCTGTTTTCATCTGTTTTCATCTGGTCTGTCGTTTTTCTTTGTGTGTTTTTTACAGCAGTTTAAAATTTCATCATCTGAGTTAGTTGCCTTGATATTTTCAGGGAATGTAGGACACTTGGAGATAGGAATTAGAAATCATAAGATAAACTGCTGGTTCATCACACTCTTACCTCTTACCTCTGAGTCTGACTTCCTGTCCGCCCTGCTGTGTTTCAGAGGGAGACCCCATCTTCATAGTGAAGCTGCAGGACTACACAGCCACTGAGAAGGATGAGGTGTCTCTGGACTGTGAACTGAGCAAAGATGTTCCTGTCCTCTGGTACCACGAGGAGAAGGAGATCATCTCCTCCAAGATGGTAGTGATGAAGTCAGAGGGCACGCGCAGGTCTCTGGTCCTGAAGAAAGTGGAGCAGAGTGATAAAGGAAAATATGCATGTGACTGTGGGACAGACAAAACTATGGCCGTCCTCAACATCGAAGGTAAACCAACAATATATTTATTAAAGATCAATTATTCAGATGCTGAGAGGAAAATTAATCGATTGTATAAAGCAGAAAAAAAGAAATCCAAAATAAACTCAAAATTTGGAAACTCTTTATTTTTATCCTCTCAGCTCGTGACATCAAAGTGGTTCGTCCGATTTACGGCGTGGAGCTCTTTGATGGAGAGACAGCTCGCTTTGAGGTGGAGATTTCCGAGGACGACGTGCACGGCCAGTGGAAACTTAACGGAGAAGTCCTCAGCCCGTCTTCTGTGAGTACAACTGATGTTACACACACTCATAACACACACACACACACACACACACACACACACACACTCATGAATAATGTTCCTAATGTGTGTAATGTTTCTGACAGGACGTGGACATCATTGAGGAGGGAGGAAAACACACTCTGATCCTCTACAACTGCAAGGTGCCCATGACTGGAGAGGTGGCGTACTCCGCCGCCAACGCCAAGTGTGCAGCCAACCTGAAGGTCAAAGGTAAACCAGCGGGAGGAATTTTTAAAAGATCTAAACTTAAACTTTTGGTGCCAGCATGGGTCCGGACTTCACCTATTTTTTCCAAGTTTTTTTTTTTTTTCGCCAAATATCCCCATCCAATTAAGACATATCATAGAAACGTGAAACCTCTCTGTGAAACATGCTTGTAAATTGTAAATTGTGGGAAACATCTATTTGCTTTGTGTTCTGTTTGTACCTGTGTGCGTGTTGCGGTGAACAGCTGTTTGATCAGCTGATGCACGTACACGCCAATGCGCCCTGTGACACCTTGGCAGCAGGCCAAACCCCATTTAAAAACTAGAGTGTTTTTATTATTAGCACTTTGTAAACCACATCCTGGCCCATCTACACCTAAAATAATTGACCACAATATACATTTTTTAGATAATTCGACACCACTTCGGCTTGTCGAATCACCTGATCAAAGCCGGTTTATTTACTTTTATCCACAGCAGAGTGTGCCGGCGCTTTATTTTTTTTTTTGATAAGCGCCTGGCTCATCAGCTGGCTGAGCGAGTGTTGATGATTCGACTACTCAAAGACCTCAAGTCACGTGACCCGTGCTTTGTTTTCAGCTCATATTAATTTCAATATACCCATTCCACAGAAAACAAGTTACAGAGAGCAGGACAAACATGCCCAAGAGATTAAAACAGAATACACTGGAATCCAGCTAGCCTCTGATGTAAAAAGTTGATTGTTTTTTTTTTTTTAAATATACATTTTTGTTTGGAAAATGCTGATTTTACATCATTAAAAGATATTTCAACAATAAACATCTTGTGTGACTTGTAGCGTAAAAAAATGTAAAACAAAAACATCGAAAAATTGACCTTACCTATTCCAAAATCCTGGCTACGACCCTGGTGCCAGAGCAAAGAGCTGTCAGAGTGTCTGTACAAAGAGGGACTTCATCGTGTCTAAATAAATGAATTTACTCCACAGAGCTTCCTCTGAACTTCCTCACACCGCTGAGTGACGTACAAGTGTACGAGAAGGACGAGGCGAGGTTTGAGCTGGAGGTTTCGAGACCACCGAAGAGTTTCCGCTGGCTGAAGGGCTCTCAGGAGCTGCAGCAAGACGAGAAGTATGAGATGATCAAGGAAGGAAACATGTACGTTCTGTTGATCAAATCGGCCGCATATGACGATGAGGCGAAGTACATGTTTGAGGCCGAGGACAAGAGGACGTCCGGCAAACTCGTAATTCAAGGTCTGTTATAAATTTAACTGAACTCACTTATTTTAGTTTGGACTTTAGACTTTTCTGGCTCATTCTCTCTGCCATATTTGTAACTGTTTTTATATTTTTCTGACAGGTATTCGCCTGGAGTTTGTCAAACCGATTAAAGATGTGACAGTAAAGGAGCGTGAAACAGCTGAGTTCAGCGTGGAGCTTTCCCACGATAAGATCAACGTGGCCTGGTACAAGAACGACGTCCGCCTGCACCCCAGCAAGGTGGTGCACATGTTGGATCAAGGAAAGATCCACACCCTGGCGTTCAAAGAGGTCACTATCGATGACACATCCATGATCAAAGTGGAGGCCATGGACAAGACCATGACCGCCATGCTTACTGTCATCGGTAAGTTTCAATGTGTCTGTTTGTCTGTTAAACGCTTCCAGCTCCAGAGTTAAAAGTTTAAAAGTGTGTTGAAACACAGCAAGCACGGCACCAGGCTTTAACTGTGTTGTTGCATCCCTGCAGAGGGCGACCTTTACTTCACCACAAAGCTCCAGAACTACACCGCTGTAGAGAAAGACGAGGTGAAGCTGGTCTGTGAACTGAGCAAAGCTGTCGCTGATGTCAAATGGTTCAAAGACGGGAAGGAGATCACTCCCTCCAAGAACATCGCCATCAGCGCTGACGGCAAGAAGCGCATCCTGTTGGTCAGGAAGGCAGAGAAGACCAACATCGGAGAGTACACCTGCGACTGCGGTTCGGACAAAACCACAGCCAACCTCAACATTGAAGGTGAATCCTTCACTTCAGTTTATAGAAACATCTTTTTGCTCCTGAACTGTTCAGGCTCCTAAAATAAAACATGATTTTCTTGTTTGGTAACGTCACCTCATTGATGGTTTCTATCCTCTGCAGAGCGTGACATCAAGGTGGTTCGTCCACTGTACAGTGTGGAGGTGACAGAGACGGAGACAGCCAAGTTTGAGACAGAAATTTCAGAAGAGGACGTTCATGGAAACTGGAAACTGAAGGGAGAAGCTCTGCATCAGTCTGCTGTGAGTCATCGTAAAACTGCCCCAACATCTTTACCTGAAAGTGGAGGCGTGTGGTCTCAAAAAGTATTAAAAGTTGATAAATCAATTTTGGTAAAATTAAGTCCCTTAAAAATTATTAAAAAGTCTTAATTGTGGTTTCATGAGGTATGAAATTTTAAAGGTATTCAAGCTTTGACTCCCAAAATATTTATGAATATTTATTTTCCTCCTTGCGACTATCCCCTGATTGGAGGTTAAACATTCAGCCGATAAAGTTTTAAAATAGAATAGAATAGAATAGAAAAGCTTTATTGATCCCAAACTAGGAAATTGTGTTAACAGCAGAAATTGCCAGTCAGAAAAATACAAAAATTGAAAAGAATAAAATAAACACATAAAGACTCTAGTTACAATAAGATACAACAATAAAGATTGTGAGAGGCTATAAATTAACTTCACGACTAGTTTTAAAAAGAGAAATTAAATACAACATTAAAGCAAATCACACAATCTCAGGCACATGTCCTAAATTTTTACAATGATGAAATAATTTCTCATTTTTTTCAAAAAGTTGAATAACTGCTGTTACTTGTGGGAGCGTAGATGAACCTGCTTTTAGTTTCATTTGTTCTTTCAAGCTTTAAACTTTTCCCAGTTTACATCATTTCTGTAAAAATGCAGATTACAACTCAAAGTTGCAAAAAAGTCTTTAAACTTTTTGAAAGTTTTTTTTAAAAAGTCTTAAAAAAGTACTGAAATCAACCTCAGGAATTTGGCATATACCCTTGAAAGTTCAACACAGTGTTGGGAACATTTCTAGATTCAATCTTTTACATTTCAGAGACTCAAACCTTACATGTTTCCAAACCCTTCAGTCAGACTGAAATGGTGTTTTTACAAAGATAAAATTCTGTTATTTAACTTAAACACAGGGCTATTTATTATTATTAAAATGCCTGTATTTGTCTTTAGGATGTTGAAATCAAGGAGGAAGGAACCAAACACATGTTGATCCTCTACAATGTCCGCATGGACATGGCCGGAGGTGTCGACTTCTCAGCTGCCAACGCCAAATCCAACGCTCAGCTGCGCGTGAAAGGTAAAGGGAGTTTTATTCTTCTATAGAGCCGAACAAGCTGAAGGATCTCAGACTTTTTACTCTTGTTTTGCATCCAGTCTGTGTCTTTATGGTCAAAATGCACAGCTTAAAGCTCAGGTAAAATCAAATTGATGCCTCCTGAGTTTGATTCCTGAATTTATTACAAGATTTCTGGGTGAAAAAAGTTTAAAACATGAAGTCGGGGAGAATTTGACCAGCTGTAGTTTTTAGTTTTGACTCTAAAATTGTTGGGGTTTTGTTGTTTTTAGTATTTGACCCGAAAAATGTACAAATCCTCTCTAGCAAACACAGTGAGAGCTTGTCCTCTCTTTATCTCACACTGGCCTTGGTTTCCAGCAGCAGATAGTGTCCAGTGTCTGTCCTCTGCAGCCAATCAGCTCCACAGTTTATTTTAGATGTCTTATCAGAAGTGAGAGGCTGCTCTCTGATTGGAGGAACAGAGACACATCTCTCTGCCACTTTCTGGCACAAACTGGAGATCGCTCAGACAGATGCATGCTGGTCTGATGGACCATGTCTTCCTCTTCTTCTTCCTCTTCAGCACGGACCATCGGGGTGCTGAATCCTCTGAAGGATGTGACGGTGACCGCCGGGGAGACCGCCACCTTTGAGTGCGAGCTGTCATATGAAGGCATCGTTGTGGATTGGTTCCTGGAAGGACAGAAGATGGAGGCCAGCGATCGGGTGAGTTAGAGTCATAGCACGCCATCTTACATCTTTCTGTCTTCGCGTAACCTCGCACCAACATCCAAAGATTTGTTTTTATGTCCAATAGGGTTTCTTTTAACTGTTTCAAATCTGACTCTCTCAGCTCTTTGAGTTAATAAACTTTAAACAGAGTGAAATTAACATGATGTGTTTCAACAGTGTTGCATCTTTAGACTGTCAGCTGGAACTAAAAATAATCAGAGATAGCAACTGTTATCTTTAACACACACAAACACACACACACACACCTCCTGATATGCACAAGGAGCAGCAGCCAGCGCTTGTGAGCTAGCAGCCAACGTGTCATCCTACTGGCTGCCTCTACTCTTCAGCTTTTGTTATCAATAACACCAACCCAAAACCAGCTCAGTTTGTTTCACCCTTCATTTTGATATTCAAAGGGGTTGTAATAGAATAATCAAAGATGAAACTGACCTGCTGCTTCGTGTTTCTGTCTCTTTTTAGGTGAAGACTCGTGTCGCAGGTCGTGTTCACGCTCTGACCATCAGAGATGTGAAGCTGTCCGAGGCCGGCCAGGTCAAACTCATCTCCAAGGACTTCCAGACCCAGGCCAAGCTCATCGTCAGAGGTGAGCGCTCAAACACATCACAGAAAGGGCTACATGTCCCAAACAGAGATAAAAGTGTGTAACATCTGTGTTATTTTTTGCGTGTTCAGAGCCGCCTGTGGAGTTCACAAAGCCTCTGGAGGACCAGACCGTGGAAGAGGAGGCGACAGCCACACTCGAGTGTGAAGTTTCCAGAGAAAATGCCGAGGTACGATGGTTCAGAGACGGACAGGAGATCAGGAAAACAAAGAAGTATGACACGATCGCTGACGGACGCAAGAGAATACTGACCATCCAAGACTGCACTCCTGATGACGCAAAGATGTACACATGTGACGCCAAAGAGTTCAAGACTTCCTGTTTCCTGGAGGTCACACGTAAGGACCAAAACTTTCCTTTACCTTAAGTCAACCTTGCTTCCTCTCTGCAGGTCTCAAAGTGAAGGAATCTAACGAGCTAATCAAATCTAACGGAGTGTTATCATCCTCTGTTTGTCCACAGCTCCACACGTGGAGTTCACCAAGCCTCTGCAGGACGTGGAGGTCAAGGAGAAAGAATCAGCCAAGTTTGAATGTGAAGTGTCCCGTGAGTCGGCCAAGGTGAGTTTTGTTGACCGTATAAGTCAGAAATTTTCTTACTTTCTGAATCATACGATTGGTTCTGTGTTAACTTTGTCTCTGGGGTTTTTCCGCAGGTTCGTTGGTTCAAGGATGGCAGTGAGATCAGGAAAGGAAAGAAGTACGAAATCATCTCTAAGGGAGTCCAGAGGATCCTCATCATCCACAAGTCTGTGTTTGATGATGAAGCTGAGTATGAATGTGACGCCAGGACCTCCAAGAGCTCCGGCATGCTTACCGTCATTGGTGAGAAACCCCACTTAACATTTCATGAAGTTTACAAAGTCTCAGAATCAGCTGTTAATGTAAGTCTTTGCCCATACTGATGCCTCCTGTTTGTGTCGCTCACAGAGGAGGCAGCCAGGTTCACCAAGAACCTCTCCAACGTGGAGGGAACAGAGACAGACAGCGTGAAGATGATCTGTGAGGTGTCCAAGGCCAGCGCTGAGGTCACATGGTACAAAGGAGACGATGAGCTGCCTGAAGGCGGCCGCTACGAGCAGATCATGGATGGACGCAAGAGGATCCTGATCATCCAGGATCTGAGGATGGAGGACGTCGGAGAGTATAACTGCAGGTTGAGTCCCACCACTAAGACATCTGCCATGCTGAAACTGAACGGTGAGGGTTCACAGATAAATGTGATAGAATTCAGAAGTGATAAATCACTTCTGGCAGTGATAAATCACTTCTGGCAGTGGAATAATCTTTTTTTTTTTTCTTTCTTCCAGAGCTGGCAGCTGAGTTTATCGCCCGTCCTCAGAACCAAGAGGTAGTGGAGGGCGAAAAGGCCGAGTTCGCCTGCTCTGTCTCTAAAGACACCTATGAGGTGAAATGGTTCAGAGGAGACAAGGAGGTGGAAGCTGGAGACAAATACACAATCATCAGCGAGGGAAAGAGAAGGGCTCTTGTTGTGAAAAACTGCGAGCTGAAGGATGAGGGAGGCTACATTGCCCACATCGGCACCGTTAAAGCCTCTGCTGATCTGTTTGTGATCGGTAAGACTCGTTTCTATGTGTTCTTTCATGAAGACGTTAAAGTGAATTTTGGTGCTGAGTTTGTGTTTGATTTCAGAAAAACTGAGAATCATCACACCAATCAGAGACACGGAAGTGAAGGAGGGAACTGAGATCGTGTTTAACTGTGAGACCAACACAGAGGGAGCCAAAGCCAAGTGGCTGAAGAATGAAGAGACCATATTCGAGAGCAGCAAGTACATGATGGCTCAGAGAGACAACGTCTTCTCTCTGAGGATCAAAGACGCCCAGAAGTCTGACGAGGCCAGCTACACCATCAACCTGACCAATCAGAGAGGAGAGGCTGCCAAGAGCACTGCTAGCGCCAGAGTTGCAGGTATGGCAGTCAATTCACTGGGGCTGGGGCTCAAATTTTAATTCTGATATTTTAAATATTCTGTTTTGATTTTAAAATGGGAACCTAAGAGGTTCATAAGCTCAGTGGATGCGTGACGTTTTTGTGCCAACACAATAAAACTGTAAAATCTTCTCTGTGCTCCATCAGAGGAGAAGCTGAAGTTCTTGGACCCCATCGAGGACATTGAGACTCAGGAGAAGAAGACCATCAGCTTCACTTGCAAGGTGAACCGCCCTGAGGTCACAGTGAAGTGGCTGAAGGCTGGCCAGGAGGTGCCGCTCAGCAAGCGCATTGTCTACAGAACCGACGGCCTTAAACACACCCTGACCATCAAGGACTGCGTGATGGACGATGAAGGCGAGTACACTGCCGTGGTCGGAGACGACAAGTGCTCAGCTGAGCTGATCATCAGCGAGGCGCCAACAGACTTCACAGCACAGCTCAAAGACCAGACCATCACCGAGTTTGAGGATGCAGAGTTCACCTGCAAGCTGAGCAAAGAGAAGGCTGCGGTGAAATGGTACAGAGATGGGCGAGAGATCAGAGAAGGACCCAGGTACCACATAACTGTTCCCTAAATATGGTTTCTACTAGAGTCAAGTATGCACTGATTCTGATTACAGCTCATGTTTCTTTTCAGATATCACATGGAAAAAGAAGGAAAGACATGCAGACTCATCATCAAGGTTTGCAGACCTGATGATGAGTGTGAATACGCATGTGGTGTAGACGAAAGGAGGACCAGAGCCAGGCTCTTCGTTGAAGGTAAACTCTTGAAGTCTGCTCATGTTTTGAATCAATCCTTTTCTTTCTTTTTTTTCTTCTGACACATTGTTTCTTCTTTGCAGAGACCCCGGTTGAGATCGTCAGACCTCCTCAGGACATGTTTGAACCTCCAGGTTCAGACGTGGTGTTTGAGGTGGAGCTGAACAAGGACAGAGTGGAGGTGAAATGGATGAGGAACAACATGATCATTGTCCAGGGAGACAAATACCAGATGATCAGTGAGGGTAAAGTCCACAGACTGCAGGTCTGTGAGATTAGACCTCGAGACCAGGGAGAGTACAGGATCGTGGCCAAAGACAAGGACGCGAGAGCCAAGCTGGAACTGGCAGGTCAGTCAGCACTAAGATAAGCAAATGAATTATCTCTGATAAATTCAAGGATTTAACTGTGTGGTAGTTTTGTAAATAATAGCACAAAAACAAATATTCAGCAGCATGAAGAGAAGGAAAATGACTTAATATTTATTAATTAACTTATCTCTGTCCGTCCCTTCATCTGCAGCTATTCCAAAGATCAAAACCACCGACCAGAATCTGGTAACAGACGCTGGTAAACCCTTCCTCATGAGTGTGCCCTATGATGCCTACCCTCGTGCTGAAGCTGAGTGGTTCTTTGAGGGATCCAGTCTGCCTGTCCAGAACATTGACACCTCCATTGACAGGACTGAGTTCAGACTGAAGAGCCCCACCAAGGAGGACCAGGGCCGCTATAAGGTGGTGATCAAAAACAAGCATGGACAAGGAGAGGCTTACATAAACCTGGATGTGATCGGTGAGTCTACTACGGAAACAATGACTATGTATTTCTTAACTGCTGAAGTTCAGAAGAGTTTGTAAGAGTCGTGTCGGTTGTTTCCAGACGTCCCTGGACCCATCAAGAACCTGAGAGTGGTGGACACAGCTGACGGTGAAGTAAGTTTGGCCTGGGAGGAGCCTGAGAGCGATGGAGGAAGCAAGATCATTGCTTACATTGTTGAGAGACGTGATGTGAAGCGTAAGACCTGGACACTGGCAACAGATCGCGCTGATACTCCAGAGTACTGTGTCAGCGGGCTCCAGAAGGACTCGTTCTACCTCTTCAGAGTCTGTGCAAGAAACAGAGTCGGCAGTGGACCCTCTGTAGCCACCGAGGATGCTGTCCAAGCTAAGAACAAGTTTGGTAAGAAAACCTAACAGTTCTTGCCTGCATCTATCTTTTGTAATTGGCTTTATCTCTTTAACACATTTTTTGTTTTCCACTTTCAGACGTCCCAGACGCTCCTGAGAACGTTGAAGTTGGCGTGGTGAACAGATATGGTGCCACAGTCAACTGGGAGCCACCCAAGTTTGACGGTGGTTCTGAAATCACAGCCTATGTGATTGAGCTTCGTGACAGGACCTCCGTGAAGTGGGAGGCAGCTTTGGTGTGTGGTGCAAACGACCGCTCCGCTGCACTGAATGATGTAGTAGAGAACAAGGAGTACATCTTTAGAGTCAGAGCTGAGAACAAGGCCGGCATCGGCAGGCCCAGCGCTGCCACCAAACCCGTCAAGATCATGGATCCTATTGGTGAGTGAGAAGCAGGAACTCTGGTGTCTGTTTTTTCTGTATAAAACAATTTTAATCAAAACAATCTGACGTGACCTGGCGTAATTTGTTTCTGCAGAGAGGCCAAGCCCTCCTCTTAACCTGAACTTCAATGACCAAATCAAAACTGCTGTCACGTTGACCTGGGAGACGCCACTCAGCAACGGTGGCAGCATGATCACCGGCTACATCATTGAGAAGTGTGACGATGGCACCGACAAGTGGCTCCGCTGCAATGCCAGACTGTGTCCAGACCTCTCTTATCGGGTACGAACATTGACCTGGAGCTTAGCATCGCTCTGGCCACATTTTATACACAGGGCCAACATTTTCAAATGCCTGTCACACTTTCCTTCCCTTGTGGATTTTATATTTTGTAAGTGGGTGGTGTGTTCACCTTTTTTCTTTGATTTGAGATGGTTTTCTTACTTATGTTGTGTTGTTGTGTTCTCTGTAGGTGTCTGGTCTTAAACCAGGTCAGAAGTACCTGTACAGAGTCTGTGCTGAGAACGCTGCTGGTGTCTCAGACCCAGCTGAGCAACTTGGACCCCTGCTTGCAGACGACCCTCATGGTACGAGAAAAACAATATGTTGAAGAGGGAGAAGAAGGTTGAAGTAACAGACAAAAAAAAAAAAAGCAAAATCTAATCGGCTTTTTTAATCCCACAGTGGGTCCAACTTTGGACCTGAGTGCATTCAGGAAAGGCCTGGAAGTGATCGTCCCTCAGCCTCTCACCATCAGGGTTCCCATCACTGGATACCCAACCCCCACCGCCAAGTGGACCTTTGGAGAGAAGGAGCTCACAACCGCTGATGAGCGTGTCACCATGGTTACAAAGCCTACATACACTGAGCTGACGGTCTCTCCAAGTGTCCGTCCAGACAAAGGCACCTACAGCCTGCAGCTGGAAAACGACGTTACATCAGTCTATGGAGATATTGAAGTCAACGTCATCGGTAAAACCAGTTATTTTTCAAAGTAAAAAGACCATAAAAGCTCCCAGATCAAGGGCAAGATTTAATCATTTTTCATACCTTTTATTACCCAGCATGCCCCAGTGCCCCCAAGGACTTCAAGGTGGCTGAGGTGACCAGAAACCACGTCCATCTGATGTGGGAGATTCCCGAGCATGATGGAGGAAGTCCAGTCACCCACTACCAGATTGAGAAGAGAGAGGTGTCTCGCAAGACCTGGGCAAAGGTACTCTTCTCATTTACATTTCCGGCTGTTTGAAGCTCTGCTGCAGAAGTAAAGATGATCCAGATACATAATTCTCTTGTAGCTTCTGTATTGCACCCTACTTATTGCAATGGGTTTCATTCCAGGTGGCAGCTGGCATCCTGGACCTGGAGCACACAGTCACAGATGTGATTGAAGGAAAAGAGTATCTGTTCAGCGTTACTGCCTGCAACAAGTGTGGACCTGGAGAGCCCGCCTACATTGATGAACCCGTCAATGTGTCCTCCCCCGCCAGTGAGTCTTCATTCTGTTGGAGAGAAATTCAAGAGATAACAACAGAGATCAAAACAAAGGTGTGTGACTCCTTTACATGAGTTAACCTTCCTTGTGTTTTTCTTCTCCAGCTGTTCCTGATCCTCCTGAGAACCTGAAGTGGCGTGACAAGAGTGGCAAGACCATCTTCCTGTCCTGGGAGCCTCCCAAGTACGATGGTGGAGCTCCACTCAAAGGTTACGTTGTGGATAAGTGCCAGCGTGGTACCGACAAGTGGGAACCATGTGGAGAGCCCATCCCAGAGCTGAAGTAAGACTTATGAGAGTCTCCATAAAGACTGTTTTATTAATTGGATTTTGCAGCACTTCTTGAGTCTGGGTCTGTATGAAATCTGTCTGTGATTTCAGGTTCCAGGTGACCGGACTCATTGAGGGCCAGTGGTACGCCTACAGAGTCAGAGCTTTCAACAAGCTTGGAGCCGGACGTCCATGCAGGGCCACCGATGAGATCCAGGCTGTTGACGCCAGAGGTAGACCCGCTTCTTTACACCAGAGTCCCTGGGCTTACGTGGAATTCAGGAACTGGGGAAAAATCTGAAAGAAAGAATTAATGAATCAAATTTATGGAATCATTCTCCTTGTTCAGTCCTTTGAAATTTCTTGTGTTACTCCATTGCAGAGCCCCCAGAGATCCAACTGGATGTCAAGCTGCTGGCTGGTCTCACCTCTAGAGCTGGAACCAAGATCGAGCTTCCCGCCGAGGTCAAAGGACAGCCTGAGCCCAGGGTGAAGTGGACCAAGGCTGACCAGGTCCTGCGTCCTGATGACCGTATCGCCATCGACACCACACCAGGACACTCCAAGCTGTCGATTTCCAACACCACAAGAGGAGACACCTCCACCTACATTATTGAGGCAGTCAATGTCTGCGGACGCGCCACTGCCACTATTGATGTCAACATTCTGGGTATCAGCAATTAACACAACACAATCACTCAGCCAGGCTTGTATGAAGCTATGCAGTGTTATATCTGGACACTTTCTGTCTTCTTCTTCAGACAAACCTGGCCCTCCTGCTGCTTTTGATATCTCTGAGATCACCAGCGAGTCCTGTTTCCTGGCGTGGAACCCTCCAAGAGACGATGGTGGCTCTGCAATCACTAACTACATCGTGGAGAGTCGAATGACAGACAAGGAGGAGTGGGTGAAGCTGTCAGCCACAGTAAAAGACACCACTTTCAAGGCCTGCAAACTCATTTCAATGAAGGAGTACATCTTCAGGATCAGTGCTGAGAACCAATACGGCATTGGCGAGCCTGCAGAGCATGCACCAATCATTGCCAAATATTCCTTCGGTAATTTTCACTGTTCACGAATTTGGTCCATTTTTAATAACCTGATCAACAATGATGATGAATGATGATGATCAATCCTCCATCCTCAGATCCTCCTGGTCCTCCAACCAGAGTCACACCCTCTGAGGTTGCCAAAGATGCTGTGACCTTGACCTGGTTTGAGCCCGATGAGGATGGTGGCAGCCCAATCACAGGATACTGGGTGGAGAAGTTTGATCCAGAGAGCGACAAATGGATTAGATGCAACAAACTGCCAATCAAGGACACAACCTTCAGGTGGGGCTGGATGTCAAAAATAGGAATATTGATTTAAGCCAGTCAGAAAAAAGTAGTTTTTATATGTGGAGGTGTGTTTCAATCTCTTATGTCGTGTGTCTGCAGGGTGAAGGGACTCCCTACAAAGAAGAAGTACCGCTTCAGGGTTTTGGCTGAGAATCTGGCTGGCCCTGGAAAGCCCAGCGCAGAAACAGATCCTGTCCTCATCAAAGACCCCATTGGTCAGTCGCGTTTAATCCAAAACTAATCTAATCGCTCTTCTATAAGAATAGTTGGTTATAATAACTCTGCAATGTTCTGTAGATCCTCCATGGGCTCCTGGTAAACCTAACATCAGGGATATTGGAAAGACCACAGCTCTGCTGGCATGGACCAGACCAGAGCACGATGGCGGAGCAAAGATTGAGGGCTATATCATTGAGTTCCAGAAGACTGGAACCGAGGATTGGATCCGCATCGCAGAGGATGTTCCTCTGACAGAGCATCAGCTGCAGGGCCTGAAGGAGAAGCAAGAGTACTCCTTCAGGGTCAAGGCTGTTAATAAGGCAGGAGAAAGTGAACCCAGCGAGCCTAGCGACCCTGTAGTCTGCAAGGAGAGACTCTGTAAGTCAAAGGCTTAAAATCTTTAGGAAGCTCTGAAATATTGTAGTTTGGGATTGTACATTCACTAGTTTTCCTTTTTGCTTTTCTGTAGATCCTCCATCCGCTCCTCAGTGGCTGGAGGTGGCCAACATCACCAAGATCAACGCTGATCTGAAGTGGCAGCTTCCCAGCAGTGATGGAGGCTCTCCAATCACTAACTACGTGGTGGAGAAGAGGGACGTGAGAAGGAAGGCCTGGCAGTCCGTTGACACCACAGTCAAGGAGCTGAAGTACACTGTGACTCCTCTTAACGAGGGATCTCTGTACGTGTTCCGTGTTGCTGCTGAGAACGCCGTGGGAATGGGTGAATTCTGCGAGCTGGAGGACGCTGTGCTTGCCAAAGACACTTTCAGTGAGTGCTGATTTTACCTGGAGGGAAATCTTCTCAACACATTCATTTATGTTTATGAGTAAAGCTTTTTAATCACAGTAACTCATCCTAACAGCACATGTGAATCTTTTCTTTCTTTCCTGCAGCAACTCCTGGGCCTCCATATGCCCTAACAGTGGTTGAGGTCACCAAGAGACATGTGGACCTGAAATGGGAACCTCCAAATAGTGACGGTGGAAGACCTATTACCAAGTAAGACTTTAAACTACTCTACTGAGTGAGATGGATAAAAGTTTCTGAGCCTATTGAAAAAAAACTGTCCTCTTTGTTTCCCAGGTATGTGATTGAGAAGAAGGAAAAGCTGGGAACTCGCTGGCTGAAATGCTGCAAAACTCCAGATAAAAAGACCCAGTTCAAGGTGACGGATGTGGATGAAGGATCTGAGGTTCAGTTCCAGGTCCGAGCTGAGAATGAGGCTGGAATTGGAGATCCAAGTGAACCTACCATGACCCTTACTATTGAGGATGCAACCAGTAAGAGAACTGCTAATGTTCAAGCCCAGATACAATGATTGCAGAGGATTCTGTCAAAGATGCTTAATTCATCCTGCTCTCTCCCCAGGCCCACCATCTCCTCCCCTGGAAGTGAAGATCCCCGATGCAAGCAGAGAGCACATCAATGTGACCTGGAGTCCCCCTGCCAAAGATGGCGGCTCCCCAATCACTGGCTACCATGTTGAAGTGGCTGAGGCCCGCCCTGAGCTGAAGTGGCTCAGAGTCAACAACAGACCCATCAAAGAGCTCAAGTTCAGGATTGAAGATGGAATTAAACCAGAGAAGAAGTATGTCATCAGGGTACGCGCTATCAACTCCATTGGTGTTAGCGATCCTTCCGAGATGTCTGACAAGGTTTTCACCAAGGACCCAGATTGTAAGCATCACCAGAACTGCAATATAGCAAAAATGTGGCTCATGATTCACTTTGATTAACAATATTGTCTTTCTACCCAAAGGTGGTCCAACCATGAACTTGGAGGCACAAGATGTGGTTGTGGTTGAAGGAGAGAAGCTGCACCTGAACATCCCCTACAGGGCAATCCCAACCCCCAAGATGGTTTGGCAGAAGGACACAGTGGAGTGTAAGGCTGATGACCGACTCTCCATGACCGTGGAGATGAACAACGCTCACTTTGAGCTGCTCAAGTGCAAACGTGCTGATGCTGGGGCCTATACCATCACCCTGGAGAACAACCTGGGAACTGCCACTGGAACTGTCAATGTCAAAGTCATCGGTAAGGTTTTAAATGAAAAATTGAAGGCTCTACCTTTGGTGATTGGTAAATTAATGCTCTAGAAATAATTCTATTGTCACTACTTCATAAGAAACATGCCTGTTCCTCTGCAGGACTCCCTGGTCAGTGTAAAGACATCACCTCCAGTGAACCCACCAAAAACTCCTGCAAAATCAGTTGGGAAGCCCCAGAGGATGATGGAGGCACCCCAATTGTTAGCTACATCCTGGAGCGCCGTGAAGCCTCCAAGAAGACCTACATGCCTGTGATGTCTGGAGAGAACGTCTTGACCTACTCTGTCAAAGACCTCTTTGTCAACTGTGAATACTATTTCAGAGTGAAGGCTGTGAACAAGGTCGGAGCCGGACCATATCTGGAGCTACGCAACCCAGTCATCACTGAGGAAATCAAACGTGAGGACTGGATCTTCTCATATAACTTCATATTTTAGTAGCAACCCTGTGAAATCTAATAATTTGTCAAAAAAAACTAAACAACACCCTCATTGTATCCACAGAGAAACCAGACCCTCCCATCCAGGTGGAGGCTCGTGACCCGACATCCAAGTCCATCACAGTCACCTGGAAGGCCCCAGACTACGATGGCGGCTGTGCTATTCAGGGTTATATTGTTGAGAAGATTGAGAAAGATGGTGACCGCTATGAGAGGGTCACCCCAAGCCTGGTCCCTGGGTTCTCATACGTAGTGACTGGTCTGAAGGAGGAAATGGAGTACCAGTTCAGGGTGCGGGCTGAGAATGCTGCTGGAGTCAGTGAGCCATCACGCAGCACACAACCAATGAAAGCTGCAGACCCTGTTGGTAAGAAAAAATATGCTTTAGTAACATATCCATCCAATGAGCCTCCTAAGACCTGTAACACATCTCTTCATCTTTTACCATAAACACCTCTTTCATTTCAGAAAAACCAACCGTCACCCTCCACGCCCGTGTGCAATCTGGTCTGTGCATCAAGAAAGGTGAAGAGATTCGAATCGATGCCGTCATCTCTGGCTCTCCATATCCTAAAGTCACCTGGCTGAGGAACGACGAGGACGTCACTAAAGAGCCAAGAAAGAAGGTTATGCCAGTGGTGAGGAGGAGGAGCAGAGCCACGGTGAGTTTCTTCAGAGAGACCAGGGTGTCAGAAACGTTTATTTCTACAGCGCTTTGACATTTATATACTCCGCTCTCCTCAGGTTCTCGAACCAGAAGAGGAGTTTGTGACTCCACTGCGTGAGCGTCTGGGATTGGATCAGACCAGGAGAGGTCACACTGCCCTGATGATCCGTGACGCTGTGAGGATTGACCACGGAACCTTCACTGTCCAGGTGGAGAACACACATGGTGTTGCCAGAGCCTCCTGCGTTGTCAATGTGCTTGGTAAGACACAAGAGGAAAAAGTTTAATTGTACATTTCAGTCTTTCTGAATTAGACTCAACATCAGCCTAAATTACCTTTAACCTATGACCCCTGTCTTGTCACAGACAAACCTGGCCCTCCAGTCCACTTCACATTTGATGAGATCAGAAACACATCAGTCATCTGTAACTGGGAGCCCCCTGAGGATGACGGTGGAAGTGAAATCCTGAACTACATCCTGGAGAAGAAGGACAACAAGAATGAGGAGGTTGGCTGGATCACCATCACCTCCACCCTGAAGGGCGCCACTTGCCCTGTGCAGAAACTCATTGAGGGCAAGGAGTACATCTTCAAGGTCTCTGCTGAGAACAAGTACGGCTGTGGACCACCATGCTACTCCAAGCCACTCGTTGCAAAGAATCAGTTCGGTGAGTATGGAGCAGTGATGAGAAGGAGAAACTGTTGAAGCTGAGCTATCTACTGATCTTGTATTCTTCACATGACTTGTACTTTTGAACTTATTGCAAACAGACCTGCTTGAATGTTTTTGTGCTTAAACCCAACTTGGTTACTAATAAACTTCTCTTTACTCTCCAACAGATCCTCCTGATGCTCCCAACACCCCAAGAGTCCATGAGGTGACAGCAATCTCCGCCCACATCTCCTGGCATGAGCCAAAGGACAACGGTAGCCCCATCTTGGGCTACTGGATTGAGAGGAAGGAGGTGAACAGCAAACACTGGACCAGAGTCAACCGTGCTCTCCTCAACTCTCTGGAGGTGAAGATCACTGGCCTGATGGAGGGACTCACCTACATCTTCAGGGTGTGTGCTGAGAACCTGGCCGGGCCTGGGCCCTTCAGTGAGCCCACTGACCGCATCGTGGCTATGGATGCTATCTGTAAGTTCTTCAGACCTACCATAAAACAAACAACAGATTTTGGTTTGTTGAACAACAACTAGTGTCTTGGATGAGAAAATTTCAGTATGTAAAGGTTCAAAGTCCAGTTGTTTTTCTTAAGGATGTCAAGTCTTTCATTAAAAATGGGACATCTCGTCTCTTACCGTGCTCCCCTTTTTTTTCCAGTGCCTCCTGGTCCCCCCACTCCATGGATTGTGGACACTGGAAAAGACTCTGTCATTGTGGCCTGGAAGCCTCCACTGTACAACGGAGGAGGAGACATCCTTGGATATCACGTTGAGAAGGTACAGTCACTTGGTCCTTCTGAGCTTGCCTTTGTCCTATGAAATCCTTGAGATGATTGTTTCACCACTTGTTGCCTGTTCTCAGGTCCTGGCTGGGGAGCAGAACTGGACTCGTAGCACAGAGTTCAGATGTAAGGAGCTGACCTACACAGTGACTGGTCTAACAGAGGGATCAGATTATTATATTCGTGTTGTTGCTGTCAATGACGCGGGACCTGGAGCTCCTGGAGTGACAGAGCCTGTCACCGTTAAAGAGCCCCAAGGTATCAATATTTTTCTTCTTTTTCTTCTTCTTTTTCTTTATGGGTGAGCCTCTAAACCTATCCAACACTTCTGCTATAGGTACTAAATAAATACTTCACGTCTAAAAACCCCCAAAGATTTTGCACGATCTTAGATTATAAAACGTTAATAGTTGCACCTGAAAGCTAAAACCTGATATGCACATTGTAGAAAACTATCAAATAAAATCTTAAGATTAAAAAATACTTTATTTCACTCATGAATGTTCTTCTATCACTGACTCTTCTTGTTCTTCAGAAACTCCACACGTGGACTTTGATGCCTCAGTGAAAAACGGCGTGATCATCAAGGCCGGCGAGCCTTTGAGGCTGCCTGCTGTGGTGACTGGACGCCCTCAGCCTGAAGTGAAGTGGGCCAAAGACGACGCAGACATTGATGCTCAAAGAATGATTGTGGAGACCATAGGCAAGAACAGCACTCTGTTCATCAAGACTGCTGTGAGGGCCGACCACGGAAAGTACAAGATCTCAGGCACAAACAGCAGCGGGACCAAGTTTGCAGAGACCAGAGTGGACGTCATGGGTCAGTGGTTAAAAGATAATTGGCACAATAAAGTTTTACTGTAAAAATACACTCTCAGCTTTCAAGGTTTACATTTAACACTTACTTTATCTGAAACAGTAATGATCCATGTTTTTATCAGATATCTGGATAGCTAAAAAAACAGTAATATTTAAAGTCACAGTGATTAAAGAAGCTGAACTCTTTCCTGCAGACGTTCCTGGGCCAGTCGTTGACCTAAAGACAGTGTCTGTGACCAAGAAGCACATCACTCTCACCTGGACTGACCCCGTGGACAACGGAGGCAGTGACATCTTTGGTTATGAGGTGCTGAGAAAGGACGCCAAGATGAAACTCTTCCGCCAACCCATTGAGACAGCATCCTGCAGGTGTGAAATCCAGGGCCTGCTGGCTGGGGAGGAGTACGACTTTAGGGTTATTGCCAGAAACAAGTTCGGAGATGGCGCTCCAGCCGATATTGGGCCCATTGTGGCTGAGGATCCAAAAGGTACATCCATCAAATGTGGCTCAAGCTTGATGTCAAGACACATTTTGAGGATGAATGATGTGGGAGAGTTTTTTTTTTTAACAATTGTGTCACTTTGATTGTAATCCAGGTACTCCCTCTGCTCCTGAGAAGCTTCACTACACTGACAGAAGCAAGAACACAATCACATTGGCCTGGCTGCCACCTCGCACTGATGGCGGCAGCCCCATTAGAGGCTACTATGTGGAGAAGATGAGGTCTGATGGCACCGAGTTTGAAGTGGCAAGCCGTAAGGTCTTCACAGAGTGCTGTGGGACTGTGGAGAACCTGTCAGAGAACCAGGAATACCAGTTCCGTGTCAAAGCTGTCAATGAAGTTGGAGATGGAGAGCCTTCCAAGCCCATCACAGCCAAGATTCAGGATGATGAAAGTATGAATTTGTGTCACAAATTCTAATGTTTGAGAAAGTTTATGGATGTAGATGAAAAAATCTTATTTTAAGGACAGCCAAAAAGAGGAAAGAAAGACCAAACTGACACTCGTTTGTTTGTTCACAGTTGCTCCAGTTATTACCATCATGAAGTTCTTCAAGAGCAATGCTATCAACGTGAAGAAGGGCTCTGCCATTGACATCCCAGCTGAGGTGAGGGGTCTCCCTCTGCCCACACTGCAGTGGATGAAGGATGATGTGGCGATTGAGGAGCCTGATGGCGAGAAGATGACCATGGAGATTGAGGAGGTAAGAACTGATACACCAACGCAGCAGTACCAACAATCCTACAGGGGGTATTTAAAACCCCAAAGTATCCAAAGTCAACAACACTCAAATTTTGTTTCCTTTGATTAAACCTCTGGCCTTGGCTCCTTCAGGTGGATCGCACAACCATGAGGACCAAGATTGCCATCCCGGACACTATCCGGAAGGACAAGGGCAACTACAAGCTGGTGGCTAAGAACTGCCATGGCAAAGCTAAGCATGCCATTCATGTTGAGATCTTTGGTAAGAGCTATGCAAAATTAATTCTGATCTTTGATCATTAGAATGAAGTCTTAATTGCCTACAAGTATCAATCATCTAACTTGAAACAAATGTTTCAGATCGTCCTCTTCCTCCAAGAAACATTGTGGTCTCAGATGTCAAAGCTGAGTCATGCTACCTCACCTGGGACGCCCCGGAGGACAATGGAGGCAGCGAGATCACCAACTACATTGTTGAGCGCCGTGATGCCAGCAAGAAGAAGTCTGACTTTGAGGTTCTGACCATCAACCTGATTGACAGGAGATACGGGGTGAGAAACAAGCGTCAAATCTTTGCTGGAATCATTCAGTAAATCATTTAAAAAGCCACTGTCTGATATTTGATTTCATGATAAAAAGCTTCAGAGATAAATTGTTGTGCCTGTCCCTTCTCTGCTTCTTCAGGTCTACAAACTGAATCTGAATGGTACCTACCAGTTCAGAATCAAAGCTGAGAACAAGTATGGTGTCAGCGATGGCTGTGACTCAGAGAAAGTCCAGCTCAGGGATCCATTTGGCCTCCCTGGACCACCTCGTAACCCCAAAATCATTGCTGCCACAGCGACTACCATGACTCTGACCTGGGATCCTCCTCTGGACAATGGTGGCTCCACCATCCAGGGCTACTGGCTGGAGAAGAGAGAGCGTGGTGCCGTGTACTGGGGACGGGTAAACCGTGCCCCTGTCACCAAACCGGCTGTAAAGGGTCTGCAGTACACTGTGTTGAAGCTCATTGAAGGAACAGAGTACCAGTTCAGGGTTGCAGCCTGCAACGCTGCAGGAGTTGGACCCCCTAGCGAGTCCTCAGAGTGCCGCTTTGCCACTGATCCATGCAGTGAGTATTACTGCTGTTCACTGTGCTTCAAATACTGTTCATACTGCTGCTTCTAGGTAATCCATATCTGTGGTTTGATTTGACACTGACCTTTGATAACCTCCCCCTCTCTTCCTCCTTTTTCAGACCCTCCCACCCCCCCTGGATCCCCAGAGGTTAAAGACAAAACAAAGGACAGCATCACACTCAGCTGGACTCCTCCTGAAAGAGATGGTGGCAGCCCCATCAAGGGTTACATCATTGAGGTCCATGAGGAAGGCACTCCCGACTGGAGGAGGGTGAACCCTGCAGATAAGCTCCACCCTACGACTGAGATCACTGTACCTGACCTGAAAGAGGGCAAAAAGTGCAAGTTTAGGATCTATGCTGTAAATGCCGCTGGAAACTCTGAGCCTGCTAGGACAGGAGACATCCTGGTCCAAGACATCCTGAGTAAGAGAAGCACACAGCAGATTGGTTGTAGTCTAACTGTGCCAAACCAGCTATTGGTTAAAGTGTCTAATCATGTGCCTTTACCTATTATTAATGCTTACTGTATTACATTGCTGTCATTTCTGGGCATTGTTTACTAATGGGTTAAATAAGTTAAAGTTGTTTTGGCTCCCTTGTTAAAGTGAGATGTCTTCCCTTTTCTGTTCATTAGTTGAGCCATCAGTGACTCTTGATGTGAGCGCCCATGACCTGATGAACTGCAGAGCAGGAACAAGCATCACAATCCCTGCCACCATCACAGGACGGCCTACTCCCAAAGTCACTTGGACCTTCGATGGAACGGCTGAGACTGAGAAGAAGAACGAACTGCACACGCTGCCTATTGACTCTGAGGTCAGACCACTCTGACTTTACCTGTAGAAAGACTGTCAAACTAATAGAACTTAAATCATTCATTGAATTAAACAAAAACTGGAGGTTTCTAACATGTCACAATGTTGTTGGTGACCCTCAGATCCATTCTACTGACACAACCTCTGTTATCGTGATCCCGGAGAGCAAACTGAACCACAGTGGTCGATACATCATCAATGCCGAGAGTCCTGCTGGACACAAGGTGGTCAAAGTCAGAGTCACCGTGCTTGGTGAGCAGGAATTCTAAGTTTGATTTGACATGTAAAAGGTTTAGACATTTTTCAGGCTATCAGATTGTCTCCCATGTTTTGTTTTGTGGATTTACAGACCTGCCTGGACCTCCAAGAGACCTGAAGGTCAGTGATGTGACCAGAGGAACTTGCAGACTCACATGGAAACCTCCAGCATGTGACGGAGGGGAGAGAGTGAAGAGCTACTTCATAGAGAGGAAGACAGTAGTGGGCAAAGCCTGGACCAAGGTATAACTCCTCTCTAAACCACAGTATTCAAGTAATTCAACAGTGTTGAGACAAAAGCCTGACCCTGTTTTGTTTCATCAGGTGAACCCTGCCTGTGCTGCTCAGTCCTTGGTGGTTCCGGACTTAATCAATGGTGAGGAGTACCTGTTCCGTATCAAAGCGGAGAACCGCTTCGGTTTCGGTCCATATGCTCTGACTCCAGATGGAACCAAAGCCAGAGATCCAATCCGTAAGTTTCCCTTCATCATCTCTCTTCCTGTTTTCTGCGTGTTGTTAGTCACCACATTCATAGCTTGTGATAAAACCTGCAAAGGCTGTAACTTGGAATTATGGGCCCATCTAATGTCCCCTGAGAGCTGCCAGAGTGTGATCTTACAATTGTCTTTGCATCTGCAGATCCTCCTGATCCTCCGACTAGGTTGAAGATCCAGAATGTGAGGAAGGGCACAGTGACTCTGACCTGGAAGGCACCAAAGAACGACGGGGGTTCACCTGTCACCCATTACAGCGTGGACCTGCTGTGCTGGGATGCAAGTGGCCAAAAGGAGGCCTGGAGGAGGTAAACTTTCCCCTGAGAGGTGCATGTCTCAGTAAAGTCAGCCAAGAACAGAATCAGCCAAAGGATCAGGGTTCCTCTGACTTCTGCTTCTTGAGTTGGTGTTTTTTTCAGTGCAGTAAGCTCTGTAGGGTCCTGCCTGTCCTATTTACAGGTATCTACAAATGTTCAGTTGTCAAAGATGGCCTGGTTTCCATGTTTTTTTCCATTAAGGTTTCACAAGCTTCAAACAGGACTGATGTTCCTCATGAATGTAAATAAGTTGACCTACTTTAGCTATAATGTGATACTCAAACTTTGTGCTTTCAAGTCATTGGTGTCAGTCAGTCTCAGAGTCTCTGATTTCTGCACACAACTCAAACTCAACAGGAATACAAACCAAGAAAAAGGAGAAAATAAGATTAATCTCGTACCAGTGTGACTTTGTTCCTCATCTTTTTTTCTGAATTTTAACCCTTTTCAGGTGTAACAGGAGAGACGTGGACACCACCCGCTTCAAGGTGGAGGACCTGACACAAGGAGAAGAGTACGAGTTCCGAGTCGTGGCATACAACGCAGCTGGTGCTAGCAGACCTTCAACCACTGTAGGGCCCATCGTGGTCCAGGACCAGACCTGTAAGAGCAAAACTCCTTCGACCAGAGATTCAAACAATGCTATGCAGCTACATTATGGGACATGCAGGATATTGTGTTTATGACCAAGTGTCTAACAAGCCTAGCTGCTCTTTTATATCAGAAAACCAATAAACACTATCCACATTTTTTGTCACCAACAGGCAGATTTCAAAGACTATGAACATGCAAATGAAAGCCATGGAGCTGTTTTATGAAATGTAGCCATAATAGAAATTCAATCACCATTATACCGCTTTTTAGATTTGCCTACCAGGACTTGTTTGCTGAGACTACTTAGCTAAAACACAAGAAGACTTAGAATTTTGTTGGTCTTGCAGGTGCTCCCTCTATTGAGTTGGAGGAGTTCATGGAGGTGGAACAGGGCACTGACATCAGCATCGTGGCCAAGATCCGCGGATGTCCATTCCCCAAACTCACCTGGTACAAGGCTCCACCCCACAAGTCTGAGAACAAGGTGGAGGTTGAGTATGATGAGCATATCAACAAGATTGTGTCAGACGACAGCTGCACGCTGCTCATCCAGCAAGGCAAACGTCCAGACACTGGCCTTTATACTCTGGTGGCTTCCAACAGCCTTGGCAAGGCCTCCAAGGAGATGAGGCTCAATGTGCTTGGTAAGACAAAAACATCAGATATGTTTTACAATTTCACTGAGCCACAAAAAATAAGCTCATCTTGCACTGGAAGCTTTTTTCTTTGCCATATCAGGGAAATATAACGCATCAACATCCTATGGTTTAAATTCTATTATCCCAAGTTAGTTCTTAACCCCCAAGATATTTTATTTCTGTAAAATTTTGGAAACTCGAACTATATTTTCTAAAAAAACAAACCAAGCCAAGAGCTGTATGAAACTGGGACTTGCAGTCATGTTCAGGTGGAGGTTAAGTGGTTGGTTTGATTTTTTTTTTCTCGTTTTTAGGTCGTCCTGGTGCTCCCTCGGCTCCCATCAAGTTTGAGGAGATTGGTGCTGAGAAGATTACTCTGTCTTGGCTTCCACCAAAGGATGATGGTGGATCTAAAGTCACAAACTATGTCATCTGGAGGCGTGTTGCCAACAGGAAGACCTGGGTACCTGTTACCAATGAACCCAAAGAGCGTATCTGGACAGTAGAGAACCTAATGCAAGGACACGAGTACGTGTTCCGTATCATGGCCCAGAACAAGTATGGAGTTGGAGAGCCTTTGGACAGTGAGCCTGAAGTGGCCCGCGACATCTTCAGTAAGTTCAATATGAGAAATTAAGCCCATTTTAAGCTGAGAGGAAAATAATTCAGTTTGTTTACTGATCAGGGATGCAAATTTCAGTTAATTAGATCTAAAAAAAATAACGAAGAAAGGTTACAGATAAACACAAACCTCTGATGCAATAGCATCAAGTTTTCATTGCTAAATTTGAAAACGTTCACCTTTGCCTGTCTGTGTGTAATAATTTTCTGCCCTTTCAATGTGATAACATTTTTTTTTTAATCCAACCTGTAACCTTTCTGCAGATGTCCCTGGCCAATGTGAGAAGCCAACTGTTACCAACATCACCATGGATGCCATGACAGTTAATTGGGAGGAGCCTGAGGACGATGGTGGCACTCCCATCACTGGCTACTGGCTGGAACGCAAAGAGACCACTGGAAAACGCTGGACCCGCGTTACCCGCGATCCCATTCGACCCATGGGTATGGGCGAGTCATTTGTGGTTAGCGGGCTCATTGAGGGCTCCCAGTATCTTTTCAGGGTCTCCGCCATCAACGCTGCTGGACCTGGACTTGCCAGTCCCCCAACTGATCCTGTCTTTGCCAGAGACCCCATCTGTAAGTTCACATACAATAATCAGACAAGTTTGAAAATGTGCTGCAATGGATGTTAACCGCCCATATTTTTGTACCCCTAGCCCCACCCTCTCCCCCAACACCAAAGGTTGTTGATTGGACAAAGTCCACAGTAGACCTGGTATGGATCCCACCTTTGAAAGATGGAGGCTCCAAGATCATTGGTTATTGGGTAGAGTACAAAGAGGAAGGCACTGAAGCCTGGGTCAAGGTGAGAGGACCACTGTACTGTTACTGATACAGTGGTAGAAACTTGTTTATTAATACTTGTGCTCTAAAGCAGCCTTTTGAACTCCATTTTCTGTCCTTTAGGCTAAGGAGACTGAAGTACGTGGCACCCGGTTGGTGATCACCGGTCTTAAGACTGGCGGTCTGTATAAGTTCAGGGTGATTGCATTTAATGCTGCTGGAAATGGTGAACCTGGAGAAGTCCCAGAGGTCCTTGAGGTCAAAGACAGAATCAGTGAGTTGTTGGGAAATTTACGACGGTTATATATCTCAGCAAACCTCAGGTTCTACAGTCTTATCTTTGAGTACAAAGCCAATTGTAAGGTTTACTATCTTTCTCACAGTTGCTCCTGAGGTCGACCTTGACGCTTCAGTAAAGGAGAGGATGGTGGTCCATGCTGGTGGAGTGATCCGTATTATTGCCTATGTGTTTGGCCAACCAGCCCCAGAGATAACTTGGGGAAGAGAGGGGGGTGCGCTGCCTCCTGAGGCTAAAATAGAGACAACAGCCATCAGCTCTTCTCTGGTCATTAAGCCCTGCATCAGGAAGCACCTTGGTGTCTATACATTGACAGCCAAAAATGCTGGAGGAGAGAAGTCCAAGAAGGTCACCGTGGAAGTTCTGGGTAAAGTCCCTTTTATTCAGTGAAACGGTTTGACATCTTGGATTTTTAGTGCTTTCGTTTTCTAATACCAAATTTGTCCTACCTTCAGATGTCCCTGGACCCGTTGGTATTCCCTTGATAGCAGAGAACCTGACCATCGACTCCTGCAAAATCAACTGGTTCTTCCCAGAAAATGATGGCGGTTCTCCAATCAGCAACTTCGTCATTGAGAAACGTGAGGCCGACCGTAAGGCCTGGACCTCACTGTCCTTCACTGCCAGCAGACAGAATGCTATCGCATATGGCCTTACCCCTGGGAAAGCTTACTTCTTCAGAGTGGCCGCTGAGAATGCTATTGGTGTTGGACCCTTCACGCAGACTGCAGCCGAGATGGTTGTCAAGGAGCCAATCAGTGAGTTCAGATGATCAGTCTCTAAAAATCTACAGGAACCCCAAGGAAAAATAAATCAGTATTCTGCAGAAACAGAAATAAAGTCTTACAAAGTATGACATGAAAAGTTTAATAACTTTGTACCCCAGGTGTAAAGACCTCCATGTGTTTGTTTCCCCTCAGGTGTTCCTGACCGCCCTGAGGAAGTGGAGGTCACCAAAGTAACCAAAGATTTGATCAGCATCACGTGGAAGGCACCCAAGTTTGACGGTGGTTCAGAAATCACTATGTACATCTTGGAAGCTCGTATGATTGGCAAAGATAAGTTTACAAGACTGACAAAGGAGAGGTTGATGGAGAGGAAGTTCACTTACGATGGCCTGAGGGAGGGCGACACCTATGAGTTCAGGGTCATCGCTGTCAACGAGGTCGGACCCAGCAAGCCATCATTCTGCACTAAACCAATCACCTGCAAGGATGAACTTGGTGAGAATTTAACCTTATAAGCTGGTTTGAATGTTTGAACCTTTTCAGACTGAAGTGGTTTGATTTCTGAAAACATACATTCTTTTGTTCAGTTTTAAAAGCCTTTTCATAATGTGGAGCGGGATACTTTTTTTTTGTTAAAATAAAATAATCTTCATCCACAAGAAATTTTCTGTGCCAGATTTAGTTTATTATTTTGGAAAACAATCAGTAGCATTGAGGTGTCACTGACTTGTCTTTGTCATCAACTTTGCAGAGCCGCCAACCATCGAGCTTGATTTCCGTGATAAGATTATCATCCGTGTGGGTGAGAGCTGCTTGCTGCAGGGCCGTTACACCGGAAAGCCTCCTCCATCCATCGCCTGGTACAGAGATGATGAAGAATTGAAGGCAGACAAACATATCATGTTTAAGAACACCTTGACCACCATGTCACTTGGCCTGATGAAGGCAAAGCGCGAACACAGCGGCAGATACGTGGTGGTGGTGGAGAACAGCACTGGCTCCAGGAAAGGAGTGTGCAACATCACTGTTGTTGGTAGGTGGGAAAAACAGAGCAGAAAAGTATCATGGAATTCTACAAATAAGAGGGGGTATCCAACTTGAACCCCTGTGGTAAACCACACTAATCAAACCACACTGTAGTTATCAGTGTCACTATGTAATCGTCACTTCACAATCCAAAAAAATGTACAACTACAAGCTCCTCTGAATAAACCAGGCTCATAATAAACCCTGCTACAAAGATCTCTAATCTTGGGACCCTTTTTTCCACACAGACCGTCCTACCCCTCCTGTCGGCCCTGTGGTGTTTGATGAGGTACACAGAGAGTACATGGTTATCTCCTGGAAACCTCCTCTGGACAGTGGTGGTGTCGACGTCTCCAACTACATTGTCGAGAAAAGAGACATTAACAGAGACACCTGGACCACAGTAACATCTGCCACTACCAAGACCACATGCAAGGTGAGTCTTGATGGTTTATTAAACAGATGTAAGTCAGCTGATGGCTTCATGTGACATTTCTCAGCGCTCTAAACAAACTTTGCAGACATCTTGTTCCTCATGGAGTGAGTATGCTTTAGTTCAGAGATACTGAAGTTGTTCTTTTACCACAGATCCCCAAGCTTACAGAGGGCAGGGAGTACATCATGAAGATTTCTGCTGAGAACACATATGGCATCAGTGACCCACTGGAGTCAGAGGAGATGAGAGCCAAAGATCTCTTCAGTAAGTTCTGCCCCAGTCACGAATGATTCCCCCAGATCATCCAACAAAACTTATTTGGGTCTTTTTTCAAAGTTTTTTTTTTATTTCTTATGACTCCTTTAAATCTATGTCATGTAGTGGGTCTGATTTTCTGGACTTCTTCATTAACCCATAAAACATCACAAACAGTTGGTCTCTAAACTAACAGTTATTTTAAGATTAAAAGAAAGATCTTTCTCTAAAATTTCTCTTTGACAGAGAGACCACATACTCATGCAACAGATCCTGGAAAAAGCATTCATGATCTAAACCATTTCCTCTCTCTCTGCAGGAGTCCCTGAGGCCCCTGAGATGCCCATAGTTAGAGAGGTGTATGCCACCAATGCTCTGGTTCTATGGAACCGACCTCGCGATGGTGGAAAACCAATTACCAACTATATCCTTGAGAAGAAGGAGCCAGCAGCCAAGAGGTGGTCCAGAGCCACCAGAGATCCACTTTACCCCCACACTCAATTCAGGGTTCAGGACCTGGTGGAGGGTTGTGAGTACGAGTTCAGGGTTATGGCTGAGAATGAGTTGGGAACAGGAGATCCAAGTGTCCCATCCAAACCCATCCTGGCCAAGGATCCTATAGGTCAGTGCAACATATTAAGGATGAATAATATGTCCTCACAATCCAGACACATTGTTGCTGTATAAAAATAAAATAATACTGATACAATCTGCATTTGTCAATGGGTCTAGTTGGGATAAAGAATTTGCCATTTTGTCGGGGCTGTTGTTTATATTTTAAACAATTGTCCTAAAAAATGTGTTATGTTTAGTATTGTTCTGAGTACTGGTGCTCACTATGTTAAGCATTTTTCAATTGTTCACTTTGTTGAGCATTTCAGATGTTAAATATTGATACATTTCTTAATGTTTAAATTTTCAAGACCTTTCAATCTAATTCACAGTCTTCCTGAATATTTTTTTCTCACAGTTCGCCCAAGCCCACCAGTGACCCCTGAGGCGTATGATAAGACCAAGGACACTGTAAGCCTGAAGTGGCAGATGCCTCGCCATGATGGAAAGGGTAGAATCTTCGGCTACATTGTTGAGTACCAGAAGCCTGGTGCAGTTGAGTGGATTCAGGCCAATGAGACCCCAGAGCAGTGTCCTGACCTCCACTATGTAGTGACAGGCCTGGCCGATGGACATGAATATGCCTTCAGGATCTTTACAGTCAATGCTGCAGGCAGATCCGATCCTGCCTATGTCAAGCAGACCATCAAAGTCCATGACAGACTTGGTGAGTGTTTCAGAGTTATTTATAATTTAATTCAAGGCTTCAAGAGAATGCATCCTAAAATATTTTTAAATATTTGCTAAAAAATATTTTTGCTGTATTATACCAAAAAAAGTGTTGTGCTTTAAATGAATCTCTGTCTTTTTGTCTGATTAAATTGCTGACAGGTGTGCATATTGAGTAAAAGTGCAGAAAAAAATTACTAGTCTTTAAGGTGTATGCACAACTAGCTTCTTTTGTGTGATTGGCTGTACTCTTCTTTGAAATGTTGTGTTACTTGTGTAAAACGGATGGGACAAACAATTTTTTTTGTTGTCCTCTGCAGAGGAGCCAGAGTTGCTTCTAGATGCCAACATGGCACGTGACCACCTGGCAATGGTGGGAACAGACATCACCCTTAGTGCTACAGTTAAAGGCATTCCAACACCTACAATCAGCTGGAAGAAGAATGATGGGGACGTTCCGGCTCACATAACAGTTGCTGTCACTAGCACAGGCAGCAAAGTGTTTATTCCCAAGTGTGTGAGAGCAGACTCTGGAAATTTCACTATCACAGTTGAGAATGCTGTTGGAAAGAAATCAGCAACTGTTGCTGTTCTTGTGCTAAGTAAGTAAAAGGTCGAAACAAGTATGGGATTTAGTTTGTTTTAGTACACAAATTAATGCTTAAGAGTAGTTTAACTTGCATTTACAACAAAATTTATAAAGCAAAGAGGTTATTAATATGCCACAAACCACTAAGTGTGGTTCACACATTGATGATACCCACCTTGTTCTTGTTCCCAGACAAGCCCACTCCTCCAAGGGACCTGGTTATCTCAGAGATTACTGGTGAATCTGCCTACCTGACATGGAAGGCTCCTGAGGACAATGGTGGTGCTGTCATCTCCCACTACGTTGTGGAGAAGAAGGATGTTGCCGCAGAGCAGTGGGTGCCAGTCTCTGCTTCCAATAAGAAGCTGAGTCTGATGGCTTTGTACCTGATGGAAGGTATCCAGTACCTGTTCAGGGTGGCTGCTGAGAACCAGTTTGGAAGGAGTGGTTATGTGGTGACTAAGACCCCTATCAAAGCAGTTGATCCTCTCTGTGAGTAACAGTCATAATCAGTCATTTGAAAAGGTTTTTAATGCAAGTTCTTTTGATAATAAACTATGCACTGTTCCTTCCTGGTATCTTTAGATCCTCCTGGCCCACCCAAGAATCTGCATCACACTGATGCAGAAAAGACAGAGGTTTGGCTGGAATGGGAGTGGCCTGATCGCACTGGTGGAAGTGAAATCACCGGGTTCATTGTTGAGCACCAGGAAGAGGGTCAGGTTGATTGGGTACCGTTTAAAACAGTGAGCAACAACCATGCCCATGTTACTGGTCTTGTGGAGGGCAAAACTTATCGCTTCAGGGTTAAGGCTCAGAATGCCATTGGTGTGAGCCGTCCTGATACTAGTGTGCCCGTCACCTGCCAGGAGAAGACATGTAAGAAACATAATTTTTGATGCATTTGGTGTTTTATATGCAAAGCCCAGATTTTTTATTATATTTCTGCTATTTTTTTCAGTGCCACCAACTATTGAAGTTGACGTGAAACTTATTGAGGGTCTTGTTGTCAAAGCTGGTACTCCTATCACTCTTCCTGCAAAGATGACTGGCATTCCCACTCCCACAGCCAAATGGATGACCGACGACAAGGAGATCTTATCCGAAGGACGTTATAAGATTGAGACTGCCGGATCCTCCACTACCCTTAGCATTCCTGAGTCCCAAAGAGGAGACACAGGAGAGTACATACTCACTGTGGCTAATCCGTCAGGCAGTAAGACTGTTGCCTTGCATGTTACTGTGCTAGATCTTCCAGGTCCACCTATTGGACCCATTAACATCTTGGAAGTCACCCCTGATCATATGATAATCCAGTGGAGGGCACCCAAGGATGATGGTGGCACACCAATCACCAACTATGTGGTAGAAAAGAAGGATGTGAAGAAGCCATGGGAGCCCTGGTCTGTCGTTAGCTCCAGTGGCATCAGCACCAAGGCAAAGGTGTCAAGGCTGGAAAAGGGCCGTGAATACATTGTCCGTGTCCGTGCAGAGAACAAGATTGGTATTGGTGCAGGGCTTGAGAGTCCTCCTACTATTGCCAAGCACATGTTCAACCCCCCTGGTCCACCAGGCCTGCCAGAGTGCTCTGACATCACAGAGAATGCTGTGACAGTTCAGTGGCCTCTGCCTGACTATGATGGCGGCAGCCCTATTAGTGGCTATGTGATTGAACGTAGAGAAATGACAGGAAAGTGGATTCGTGTTAACAAAACACCTGTGCTGGACCTCAGATATAGAGTCTCAGGTCTGTTTGAAGGCAATAGCTACGAGTTCAGAGTGTTTGCTGAGAATGTTGCTGGTATCAGTGAACCATCTCCCACCTCTGATCCCGTTAAGGCCACTCGTGCCATCACTAAACCAGGACCCCCTGGCAATCCTAAACTCAAGGACTGGAGTAAGTCCTATGCTGACCTCTGCTGGACGAAGCCCACAAGAGATGGAGGCAGTCCAATCTTGGGCTATGTGGTGGAGGCTCAGAAGTCAGGAACTGCCCAGTGGGACAGAATCAACAAGGATCTCATTAAGATTTGTGCCTACAGAGTGCCAGGCCTTATTGAAGGAATGGAGTATAGATTCCGCATTAGAGCCACAAACAAGGTTGGTGACAGTGAACCAAGGGAGCTGACAGAAACTGTCCTAGCAAAGGACATCTTGGTGCCCCCTGAGGTAACAGTTGACGTGACATGCCGGGACTCTCTGACAGTTAGAGCTGGACAGATCATAAGTTTGATAACAAGAGTTAAGGGCAGACCTGATCCAGAAATTACATGGACCAAGGATGCCAGAGCCTTAACCCGAGATAAGCGCCTAGAAATGAACAACAACTATCCTCTATGTGAACTGGTAATTAATGATGCAGTGAGGTCAGACTATGGTAAATATGCAATTAACGCCAAAAACAGTAGTGGGCAGGCACAGGCAACCATTATTGTCAATGTCCTTGACACACCAGGAGCATGCCAGAACCTAAAAGTTGCCTACGTGACTAAGAACTCCTGCATGGTGTCTTGGGAAAACCCTGAAGACAATGGAGGCACTGAGATTACTCAATATATAATTGAGAGTCGTCAGCCAAGCCAGAGGGGATGGACAATGGTCTCTAGTGACTGTACCAAGCGCCTCATAAAGGCTCCACTTACTGAGGGCTGTGAGTACTTTTTCCGTGTAAGTGCAGAGAATAAAATTGGCACTGGTCCACCCACTGAGAGCAAGCAACCTGTGCTTGCAGTTGATCCGGTTGAAAAGCCTGGTGAGCCTATTGACTTCCATATCTCTGAGATTGGCAAGACCTTCTGCTTCCTTAAATGGAGGAAACCAGACTATGACGGTGGTAGTCGTAACTTGGCTTACCATGTTGAAAAGAAGCCTAAGGAGGCTGAAGAATGGGAGAGGATTCACAAGGGTGCCATCAAGGAGACTTACTTTATGGCTGACCGCTGCATTGAAAACCAGATCTACCAGTTCAGAGTTCAGACTAAGAATGAGGGAGGTGAGAGCAACTGGGTGACCACGGCTGAAGTCTTGGTTAAAGAACAGCTTGTGGAGCCTGAAGTTAAGATTAAAATGGATGGAACACTTGTGGTCAAAGCAGGGGACTCTATTCCTATTGAGGCAACAGTGAAAGGCAAACCACAGCCTGATATCAAGTGGACTAAAGATGAGAGCACGGAAGAGCTGAAGAAGAGCCCCAGGCTTCAGCTAGAGAGTGGTGTAGACTTCTCTAAGCTGCTACTTACTGGTGCCAGACGCACTGACAGTGGCAAATATATTGTTACTGCCTCAAATAGTGCAGGAACATGTTCTGCTCATGCTAAAGTTAATGTTCTGGACAGACCTGGCCCTGTTAGGGATCTCAAAGTGTCCGATATCTCAATCGACAGGTGCAATCTTGCCTGGGAGGTCCCAGAGGATGATGGTGGCTGTGACATTTATAATTACATTATTGAGAAATGTGAAACCAAAAGAGGCGTCTGGTCAGTCCACACCAACGCTGTCATCACCAATAAAGCAAGAGTCACCCGTCTTATTGAGGGTAATGAATACATCTTCAGGGTTCGTGCTGAGAACAAGATGGGCCCTGGCCCTGCAGTGCAGAGTGAGGCCATTGTAGCTGGCACCCAATTCAGTGTACCTGATGCTCCAGAGGCACCAGAAGTTACTAAGATTGGAAAAGAACAGATGACAGTTGAGTGGTCAGAGCCAGAGAAAGATGGAGGAAAACCAATCATCGGTTATCTTTTGGAAAAGAGGGAGGAGCATGCGGTTAGATGGTCCCCAGTCATCAAGGATCCAATCCCCTCTACTCGTTATACAGTTACTGGACTCCTGCCACTCCATGACTACCAATACAGAGTGAAGGCTGTCAATGAAATTGGCACTGGCAGCCCAAGCAAGCCTTCACGTGCTATTACTGCCAAAGATGCAGTTGGTAAGTACTGTCAAATACTGTTTTAATAGCTGTAAATACCTATTGGTTTAAAGGCATGACTCATGATGAATCATAATGTATTGTTTTAACTTCACATAACTTTCTGTATTTTTACAGAACCTCCTGCACCTCCAACAAACTTGAAAGTAGTGGACAGTACCAAATCAACTGTCACCCTGGGATGGGTCAAGCCTGTGTCAGATGGTGGTGCCCCTCTAATTGGCTATGTTGTTGAAATGAGAGCACAGGGAAGTGCAAAGAAGGGAGATGATGGTTGGAAGAGATGCAATGTGGCAGCCCAGCTGGTTGTGTGCGAATTCACAGTCACAAGTCTAGATGAGAACCTTGTGTATGAATTCAGAGTGTCAGCCCAGAACCAGGTGGGCATGAGCCTGCCTTGTGACCATGAGGGTGCTGTAATACCAAGGGAGATTCTGGGTAAGAACTTTTGAAAGGCTTTTTTTTAAGTTGCTTTAATGCTAATGAGAAGATTATTTATTTTAGTTCAACATGAAAATATAAGGATTGAATTACAAATTATTTGAGATACTGACACCTGTGTTGTTCTTGGTCCAACAGAGGCACCAGAAATTGACTTGGATGCTAACCTGAAGCAGGGACTGACAGTCAGAGCCGGTTGTCCGATTAGACTATTTGCCACTATCAGAGGAAGACCAGCTCCCACAGTTGTTTGGAGGAGGATGGGTATTGATAATGTGGTCAGGAAAGGAAAAGTTGACCTCATTGACACCATGACCTTCCTGGTCATCCCAGACAGCACCCGCTATGACTCTGGCAAATACTGCCTGACTCTAAAGAGCCCTGCAGGGGAGAAAGCTGTGTTTGTCAACGTTAAAGTTCTGGGTATGTCCTTGTGTTTTTTATGATCCCTTTAAGTTGTACTTACTAGTATGGCACATTTATAATGAAAAGAAAAGCAGTAACTCTAAATATGTGTTTTACTTGACAGACACCCCAGGACCTGTGATTAATCTAGAAGGCACTGACATTAAACAGACATCAGTCATGTTATCCTGGAGCCCTCCAGAGATTGATGGTGGCAGTGCAGTTACTCACTACATGGTTGAAAAACGTGAGATTGACCGCAAGACTTGGGCAACTGTCAAGGCCGAAGTTCCATTGGATAAGATTCCATTCAAAGTCACTGGTCTGATGCCAGGAACTGAGTACTACTTCAGAGTCACAGCCGTAAATGAGTACGGTTCTGGAGTTCCTAAAGTAACACCCACTTCCTATGTGGCCTCTGATCCTGTCAGTACGTATCATCTTGTAGTCACACATTTTTACACTAAAGCAAGGGTCTAACACACAGCTTAACACAGACAATATCACACATTCCTTTTACAGTGGCAGTGAAAATGCTTGAATGAATCTGTTTGCTTTCTTAGGTAAGCCTGATCCATGTGAGAAGATTGAGGTTCTGGAAATAACCAAAAATAGTGCCACAGTTGGCTGGGTGAAGCCTGCAAGGGATGGTGGTGCCAAGATTGATGGCTACGTTATTGAATACATTGAGGTCAAACCTCCCCCAGAGATCCCTGCACCTGCAGAGGTTTGTCATTTGATAAAACTTATTCTTCTGCGATTGCTTCAGATTACTGATCTAAAATTCAAATCTTTCTACTTCACCCTTCACCCAAGAAGTGGATGTTTTTCTTTCATCGAGCTAAATGTAAAAATTTAGAATTGTTCGGTCAAAACATTTTATTTTCCACAGGTTCCAGAGGGAGAGGAAGCTCCTCCACCTCCACCTCCTCCACCTCCAGTAGAAGAGGAAGAGGAGAAGGAGCCTGAAAAGGAAGTATGGAACGCCTACACTACAGTGAAAGGTTTGACAGTCAGCATCAGCGGTCTAAAAGAGGGGAAAAGGTACAAGTTCAGAGTGGCTGCAAAGAACATCATGGGCATGAGCTCATTCACTGAGACCAGGCAGCCAACAGAGATCAAGGAACAGATGTGTAAGTTATGATTCAAAATTTTATATTCAAGGAGTAACCTTACAAAAAATCTACATGTTGAATAATTTGATGAAGCTATTATTGGCAACATACAGTAACAGCCCCTACAGTATAATAAGTTAATCCTCATATTTGAATCAACAGTGGAGCCAAAGATTGTCATGCAAGACACAGCAAGTGCCAGAGCTGGAGCGAAACTAAGAGTGGAGGCACTGGTTTCTGGAAAACCTTCCCCAACCTGCAAGTGGATGCGTGGTGAGGATGCAGTGGTCCCATCCAGCCGTCTGGCTGTACACCAGTCGGGCAACCTTTGTGTCCTCATCATCAAAGATGTATCAAGGAATGACAGTGGAGAGTATAGCCTGGTGGCTGAGAACAGCTCTGCTAAGGTGACCGAGAGCCTGAAGATTATCATCAGAGGTCAGTGATTACAAAAAGATATTAAAAGATTTTCAACACATAATATCACTAAGCAAAATGGTAAATTTATATGTTAACCACAAACTTTTTGTTCCAGATATCCCTGGTCCTCCTGAGGGCCCTGTGATAATCAGTGATATCGACTCTGATGCATGTTCTTTGGCATGGAACAAACCACTGGAAGATGGTGGTAGCAATATCACCAACTATGTGGTGGAAAAATGTGATTTGACTAGAGGAGACTGGGTGACAGCTACCTCTTCAGGCCTGAAGACCAGTTGTAGGCTTGGAAAGCTCATACCTGGAAAAGAGTATACGTTCCGTATCCGTGCTGAGAATCGCTATGGTGTATCAGACCCTATTCAGTCTGACAGGATGGTTGCCAAGTTCCCCTTCGGTATGTTTCCAGTCTTGTTTACCTTAAAACAAAACTTCATTTTATTTCTTTTGATTTTACATTTTATTATCAGAAATGCATGCACAACATTAAAAAATTCACGACCTAGTATGAGCTCCTTTCCTCCAATTTTTACATTTCTGTCTAAAGTTGACAGGGTTTGTTGCTACAGCAATATTGTTGTTGTTGTTTCCAGATGTTCCCGGTGAGCCCCTTAATTGCCGCATCAACAAGACCAACAAGGACTGTATGTTTGTTGCCTGGGATAAACCAGAGACCGATGGTGGCAGCCCCATTACAGGTTACTACATCGAACGCAAGGAGAGAAATAGCCTGCTGTGGGTGAAAGCCAATGACACTGTTGTCCGTACCACTGAGTACCCATGTGCTGGCCTCATAGAAGGCCTAGAATACACATTCAGAGTGTCTGCCATAAACCGCGCTGGCCAGGGTAAACCAAGCAAGAAGACTGACTTTGTCACTGCCAGAACACCTGTTGGTAGGTTTGCTGCCCATGCAATAAAGCAAAGTAAAAACACATTAAAGCAAGTTGCATTTCATTTATTCAATCTTGTTTCTTTTTTCCCTCTTATGTTTTTTTGTTGTGTCACAGACACTCCAGGCAAACCTGAGATTTTGGATGTAACCAAGAACTCTGTCACTCTGGTTTGGACTCGTCCAAAGAATGATGGCGGCAGCAAGATCATTGGCTACTATGTTGAAGCCATGCGGGTGCCAGGGGACACCTGGATACGCTGCAACACTAGCAGTCAGAATGTCCCAAGGGAGGAGTATACCGTGACTGGCCTTGAGAGGGACCTACAGTACCAATTCCGAGTAATTGCCAAAACTGCTGTTAACATGAGCAAACCCTCCGAGCCCACAGATCCTGTCCTGGTCTGTGCAGAAAATGGTAAGATGCTTTGAGCAAATACCTTTAACAAATTAAAACTTGTCACCCATTTTTTTAAAAGAAACTTGACTGTCATATCCTTTAATCTCCCTGAGAAAAAGTGAGTCTCACCAACCTGTGTTGTGACACTGATTTATTTCTTTTTTTAACAAACAGTCCCACCAAGGGTGGAGCTTAATGCCAGGATGCAAAAAGGTTTTAAGGTAAAAGCAGGAACCACAATCCTCCTGGAAGCTGAGGTGTTTGGTAAGCCTATGCCCAGAGTGACCTGGAAGAGAGGTGATGAAAGCCTGAAGTCACGTGAAGGCCAGGTCATTACCCACCAGAGGCATCAGTTCCAGCTTGAGATGACAGACGTCACCAAAGAGCACACAGGAACCTACACCATCCAAGCTGACAATGCCAGTGGATCTAAGACCGCAGAAGTCCAAGTCATCGTCCTTGGTGAGGACATTTGCTTTTGTCTTTTTTGGGAGAATTGTTGAAAGTTGACAACTGTACATTTTTATAAATTTAACATGCTTGTTTTCTCTAAACAGTGTCACTTAGGATTCTACTTGATTTGTTCACTGTCATTGCATAACATGTTTCATCAGTCACAAGCTGTGCCTAATATACTGACAATATTACTTTTATTGTACTCAGATGCACCTGGACCCCCTGCCAGTGCAAAATATCTTGAGGTGTTTGCTACAAGTATGAAGATATCCTGGGAGCCTCCTCTGAAGGATGGAGGTGCTGCCATCAAAAACTACATAGTAGACAAGCGTGAGACCAGCAGGGCCAACTGGGCCCAGGTCTCTGCAAAGATCAAGGGGGATGTCCTTGAGCTGAATGTAGAGAAGCTGATTGAGGGTCATGAGTACCAGTTCCGAATCCGTGCTGAGAACATGTGGGGTGTTGGTGATGCCCTCCTCACTAATCCTGCAATTGCAAAGAACCCATACAGTGAGTCAGCAACATCAGTTTCTCTAGATGAAACCAGTTTAACGTTACATGTTTCATTCTGTCAACCAAAACTGAACCTACAACTCAAAATCTGGTGTCACTTCTAGCTGTCCCTGGCACTTGCGAGGCTCCAGTGATTACCAATGTGACCAAGGATCAAATGACTGTCAGCTGGAAAGAGCCTTCTGACGATGGCAAGTCCCCCATCCTGGGCTATCTGCTTGAAAGGAAGGAGAGCAAGGAGCTGAACTGGACCAAGCTGAATAGGAAGCCCATGACAGAGAGAAGCCTGAATGTCACAGGTCTCACAGAGGGAGCGGAGTACGAGTTCAGAGTCACTGCTGTCAATGTGGCAGGGCCTGGTAAACCCAGCGAGCCCTCTGATGGAGCCCTGGCGCAGAACCCCATTAGTAAGTCCTATGCCCTTTGAAATTTTTGTAATGATCTTACATGTAGAGCAAAGCATAAACCATTACTTCTAGTAAGTAATATAACCTGGGTTGGTATACACTTTTTCAGCTCCTCCTGGCCCAGTTGTGAATCCCAGTGTGACAGACACAACCTACAGCACCATAAGTCTCACCTGGACTGCTCCTGCCAACAATGGTGGAAGTCCCATCATTGGATACTTAGTTGAATGCAAGAGATCAGACACCACAGACTGGATACGCTGCAATGTCCCCAGAAACTTGCAGGAAACCAGCTACGTCATCCAGAACCTCATTGACAAGGCGGAGTACATGTGCCGTGTCACAGCTGTGAACAAGGTTGGCTTCAGTGAGCCAGTTGAAGTACCTGGCAAACATGTTGCTAAGGACATTATTGGTAAGTTTTGTTTTGATTAGTGACTTGACTTGTGACTGGTTTATTTATTTTCATTACGTAAGGCAGCCTATCCAGTTGATTTGATTATTATTCTAAGGTAAAACTTTACCTGGATTTCTCAGTTATTTACCCCTGGCAAAAAAACAGCCAGGGGTAAGGGATGACATTTATTCAACAATTATTAATTCAAAATCATGTTGGATGACTGATGGGAGATCTCAGATTGCATTGGAATAGAAACACCTACCTGCCATTGCTTTCCAAACCTGCCGTTGTCCTGTATGCACAAGAAAGCATATTTGCTGTATTTGACACCATGTGAAGCACTGGGCCTTCGCAGTTTAATATGCCAAAGCAACACTAATTTCTCACACTATTGTAACTATACCCTTTCCTCTGTAAATAGTTCCACCTGAGGCAGAGCTGAGTGCAGAATTGAAGGAAGACCTTGTCCTGAATGTTGGTGCTACAATGAGGTTACATGCTACCATCAAAGGGCGTCCCTCTCCTAGGATCATTTGGGCAAAGATGAACACCAACCTTAAGGACCGTCAGGGCATTGTCATAAAATCCACCCACACTGACTCGCTGGTTGTGGTGGAGAATGTTAACAGATATGATGCTGGCAAATACATTCTAAGTCTGGAGAGCTCAGTTGGAATGAAGATGTACACCATCATTGTCAAGATCTTCGGTGAGTACAGGGCAGCTATTCATAAAAAAGCGCATTAAATTTAGTTTGTTTCCAATAGTTTTGCTCAAAGTAAAGAAAGAATAGGACACAGAGAACTATAGGCAAAAGACTGGTGTTTTACTTGCAACTCCTTTTTATGTTCCTGATCATATCAGAGAAGAAATTGAAGTAGGTCAGATTTTAAGGCATAGATAAATAACTATCGTTATTTTAACATCATAACATTATTCATTATCAGATGTGACATAGAATATGCTTGGTCTCATAGTTTTAGATACACTGTTAACAGGGTTGTCATATCTCTTCAGATACACCTGGACCACCAGCTAATCTAGTGGTGAAGGAAACATCTAAAGACAGTGCTTCCATTTATTGGGATGCTCCTCTCATCGATGGTGGCCATGAAATCACCCACTACATAGTGGAGAAGCGTGACACAGAAAGGAAGGCCTGGTCAGTTGTCTCCAACGACTGCAACAAGACAGCATTCAAGGTGGAAGATCTGGATGCTGGACGTTCCTACTGCTTCAGGGTGTCTGCAGTTAACAAGCTTGGTGCTGGAGAGCACTGTGAAACTGATGATGCAGTCAAAGCATCTGGTGGGTTTTACAATAACACAGTTTGTGCTTTAAGTTCCTTTTTTTTAAACAGCAACAACAATAGTCACTGAATTTATATTTAACTTTCCAGAGGAGCCTGGACCCGTCATGGACTTCAAGACCCTGTTGGTTACCAAGGACTCTTGTACTTTAAGTTGGAAGAAACCTCTCAATGATGGCGGGAGTCGCATTACCTGCTATGTCTTGGAAGTTCTTAATGGTGAAGACAAATACAAGGAGCTAATGAGATCCAAAAACATGCAGTACAGTGCCAAAGACCTGGTGGAAGGCAGGGAGTACAACTATAGAGTCAAGGCTGTGAATGATGCTGGAGAAGGCTCGGCCAAGGAGCTGGCAGTGGTTGCCAAGGACCAGATCAGTAAGTGAATGCTCATAGTTGTTAAAAAAAAGTGTTAAAAAGAATAATAGAAGAAATTTTGTGATATGACTTACATACTTTAAGTATTAAGCACTTATTTCTTCCCTCTGCAGTTCATCCTACCTGTGACTTGAGGGAGTTGCCCGACATGTGCTACATTGCCAAAGAAGGCAGCACAGTTCGACTGAAGATTCCAATCATCGGCAAACCTACCCCCAAGGTCTCATGGAAGAAGGGAGATGATGAAGACCTCACAGACACAGGCAGAGTGTGTGCTGAGTCCTCTGCAGTTAACACAACTCTCCTGATCAGGGACTGCCAGAGGAGTGATGCTTCCAAGTACACCATCACCCTGAGGAACAGTGCTGGAAGCAAAGAGTCTACCATTTTCATAAGGTGAGAATGAAGCTTCCTTTAGTTATTTTATATCATACAATGCGCAGAAATAAAATGCATATTATGCATGAGATTAATGTATATACTAGAATAAATTTATGATAAATTTATTAAATTTTCTCTTTCTAGGGTGGTGGGCAAACCTGGTATTCCTGTTGGACCAGTGAAATTCAAGGATGTTACTGCTGATGGTGCCACACTTAAGTGGGGTGTACCAAAGGATGAGGGTGGCTCAGAAATCACCAACTACATCCTGGAAAAGAGGGACTCTATCACAAACATGTGGGTTACTGTATCCTCCACTGTGGAGACGAACTCCATGAGGGTGACTGGCCTCCATGAAGGCACAGAGTACATTTTCAGAGTCAGCGCTGAGAACAAGTATGGTGTTGGAGAAGGACTCAAGTCTGATCCGGTTGTAGCTAAACATCCATTCAGTAAGTGATTGCAATTCTATTGGTAGGTTGTATTTTTAAGTTTTGAAGTTAAAAACTGGGTTTTCTCACACAGTATTATATTAAATATCTTCTGCAGATGTTCCCGATGCTCCTCTTCCACCTCAGGTCATGAGCATGCGCCATGACTCTGCTTACCTGGCTTGGTCTGATCCCAGGAAGACTGGAGGATCTCCTATTACAGGTGCCATCAGCTTTCACAGTTGATCTCTGCTACTTAAAAAAAAATACAATTTGTTTTGGCATCTAACTTTGACCTACTATGTTGGATTTTGATTTAGGCTACCATGTTGAGTTCAAGGAGAGAAACAGTATGTTATGGAAAAGGGCCAGCCCAGCAGCCTTGAGGATGAAGGAACACAAGGTAACTGGGCTGACTGAAGGTCTGGAGTACGAGTTCAGGGTTATGGCCATCAACCTGGCTGGCATCGGCAGACCAAGTGCTCCCACTGATCCACAGGTGGCCCTGGATCCCATTGGTACGTGTAAAGGATACAAGAGTGATACAAGTATATGAAAGTATTTCATGATACATGTTGCATAACTTTACATTTTTGTCATACATCCCATTAGACGCTCCTGGTAAACCTGATGTGATCAGCGTGACCAGAAGTACCGTTACCCTGCAGTGGACAGAGCCCCAGTTTGACGGTGGCCACAGACTGACTGGCTACATTGTTGAGAGGCGTGACCTGCCATCTAAGATCTGGGTAAAGGCTAACAATGTTAATGTTGTGGAGCCTGCATTCACAGTGGCTGATCTACAGGAGGGCTGCAAATATGAGTTCAGAATCAGAGCAAAGAATGCCGCTGGTGCTCTCAGTCCCCCATCTGAGCAGACAGATACCATTATTTGCATGGATGAATATGGTAAGAAATTAAATGATTTTTTTCTTTTGATTTTCTTTCAGTGATTATTCAACCTAAATGCATACTTATTCTCTTTTTTTTTAACAGCTGCACCAACCATTACAATTGAGGCTCAGGTCAAAGAAGGCCTGACTGTCAGAGCTGGTGACACTATTGTAATTACTGCCACAAGTATTTTGGGCAAACCTGCACCAACATCATGCTGGTCAAAGGGAGGGAAGTATTTCAAACCCTCTGATCTTGTTCACATTGAGACCACTGCAACTTCCTCCACACTTTCCATCAAGTATGCTGGCAGAAAGGACTCTGGAGAGTATGTGATCACTGCTAGCAACCCCTTTGGAGTAAAGGAAGAAACCGTCAAGGTCACAGTTCTAGATGTCCCTGGGGCTCCTGGGCCCATTGAAAGTAGTGGTGTTTCCTCTGAAAAAGTAACTCTTACCTGGACAGCTCCAACAGAAGATGGCGGCTCTCCTATTAAGTACTACACACTGGAAAAGAGGGAAACCAGCCGCTTGCTTTGGACCATCCTGGAGGAGAGGGTCATTGACTGTCACTATGTGGCAACTAAGCTTATCCAGGGCAACGAGTACTTCTTCAGAGTGTCTGCTGTTAATCAGTATGGTGCCAGTGAGCCTTCCCACTCTGAGGAAGTCAAGATGGTTGATAGATTTGGTAAGTCTGTTCAATCTATGTTGTTTGGTGGCTTTTAATCTGACATTTTGTTTATAACTTGTGATTTGAAGTGTGCAGTTTAATGATTGAGTTTTTGACGTCACTGTGTATAGGTCCTCCTGGTCCACCATCTAAACCAGAAGTTGAGAAAGTTGATGGGCACTCAGCCACTGTCACTTGGCGAAGACCAGCTGAGGATGGTGGAAGTGACATCATTGGTTACTGTGTTGAGAAAAAGGAGAAAAAGGCTATGAGATGGCTCAGGGCATCCAAGAAATCCATTGCTGAGCTTCGCTATGAAGTCACCGGGCTCACTGAGGGCATTGAATATGAGTTCCGTGTTCTTGCAGAGAACAAAGCTGGCTTTGGGGAACCAAGTGAACCATCTATGCCTGTCAGAACAATAGTTGTTGCATGTAAGTAATAAGATTGGAGGAATCAAAAATGGGGTGAAAACCCAATAATTCTTAATTTATTTTGTCATTATACTTCAAATAAAATGTATAATCCTATCAACAAAATAATTAATGCGTTTTGTATGTTTTACAGATCCGCCTGGGCCCCCTGTTAACCCAAGAGTCACAGACACTACTAAGACCACTGCAACTCTGAACTGGGGGAAACCTCTTGATGATGGTGGTCTTAAGGTCACTGGATATGTGATTGAGCACAAGAAAGATGGGACAGAAGAATGGGTTAAGGACACCCCTTCATCACCGCTAAGAATCACAGAATTTGTTGTTCCTAATCTAGAAAATGGAGCCAAATATCACTTTAGAATTAGTGCTGTAAATGCTAAAGGGGCAGGAGAACCTGCTCAAACACAGGAGCTGGTTGAGATCGTGGAGCGTGCAGCTGAACCTGACTTGGAGTTGGATGTTGAGTTGAGAAGAACGCTTGTTGTCAGGGCTGGCTGCTCCATTCGCCTCTTTGTGCCAATTAAGGGACGTCCTACACCTACTGTCACCTGGACCAAAGAGGGTGGTGCTGTTCCACGTGCAGTCATTGATAGCACTGAGTCTTTTACAATGCTGATTATTCCTGAGAGTTCAAGGGTTGATGCAGGCAAATATGAGCTAACCCTTGAAAACGCTTCTGGAAAGAAGAGTGCTGATGTACATGTACGAGTTCTAGATTCACCTGGCCCCCCTCTGAACCTCAAACCAGTAAAGATTGACAAAGAGAGCATTACACTTCAGTGGGAGATGCCTCTTATTGATGGTGGAGCTAAGATCACAAATTATATAATTGAGAAGAGAGAATCAACACGCAAAGCTTTTGCTACTGCTATAACAAAATGCCCAACCACATCAGCCAGAATTGGTGAGCTTGGTGAAGGCTGTGAATACTACTTCAGAGTGTCTGCTGAGAATGAGTACGGCATTGGTGAGGCAGTGGAAACTGTCGATCCTATTCGTGCATCCCAGGCACCAACTCCTCCAGAGAGCATAATTCCTACTGATATCACTAAGAATTCTGTAAGCTTGGCTTGGACCAAACCAAAGCATGATGGTGGAAGCAGGATAACAGGATACGTCCTTGAAGCCCAGAAGAAGGGAACTGATCAATGGGCACATGTAACAACAGTGAAGACAATGGATTTCACAGTGAAGAATTTGAATGAGAATGAAGAGTACATTTTCCGTGTAATGGCGGTAAACAACTCGGGTAGAAGTGCTCCACGTGACAGCAAACCCATTGTTGTCAGGGATTCTACTTCCTTGCCTGAATTTGACCTCCGTGGTGTTTGCCAGAAAACAATTATTGCCAAGGCTGGTGATGACATCAAAGTTGAAATTCCAGTAATGGGACGTCCCAGACCAACCATCTCATGGCAGAAAGATGGTGCAGCCCTGAAGCTTACTCAGAAAACAAATGTGGAAACTACTGCTGCCACTGTTATCCTCAGCATTAGTGAGTGCACCAGAGCAGACAGTGGAGTATATACAATGACAGGGAAGAACATCGTTGGTTCAGTGACAGACAACATTATTGTCAAAGTGCATGATGTACCAGGTCCACCAAAGGGACCAATCAAGATTGTGGAGATATCTCGTACATATTGCGTCTTTGCATGGGATACTCCTGAGAATGATGGAGGTGTTCCTATCAACAATTATGTGGTTGAGATCAGGGACACCACTTCCCAAACATGGACTGAGCTGTCTTCAACTGTTATCAGAACCATGTTCAAGGCTATTCGATTAACCACAGGATCCGAATACCAGTTCAGAGTAAAAGCTAAAAACAGATATGGTGCTGGACAGCCCATTACCTCAGAGTCAGTGGTAGCTGCCTATCCATTCAAAGTCCCTGGACCTCCTGGTACTCCTGGTGTTGTTGCATTTACAAAAGATTCAATTACAATTGGCTGGAATGAGCCTGTAATTGATGGAGGAAATGAAGTAATTGGCTATCATGTTGAGAGGAAAGAAAGAAGCAGCATTATGTGGCAAAAGATCAGCAAGAGTATTGTTAAAGGCAACCTCTTTAAAACCACTGGTCTTGAGGATGGAGTTGCCTATGAGTTCCGTGTGATGGCTGAAAACATGGCAGGAATTGGCAAGCCCAGCAAAGCCTCAGAAGCAATTCTTGCCTTAGACCCGGTGGACCCACCTGGGCAGCCTATTCCAATTTTTGTCAACAAGAATGTAATTACCATTCAGTGGACAAAGCCTGAGTATGATGGTGGCTTCAAAATTACAGGCTACACAGTGGAGAAGAGAGAACTGCCAGCTGGACGATGGATAAGGGCTAACTTCACCAACATTATTGAGACAACATTCACTGTGAGTGGGCTGACTCAAGATGCTGCCTATGAGTTCAGAATCATTGCCAGGAACTCAGCAGGTGCAGTGAGTTTGCCTTCGGATCCCTCAGACCCAATAACCTGCAAAGATGACATTGTTGAGCCACGTATAATGGTTGATGCCATCTACAAGGATGTTCTTTTGCTAAAAGCAGGAGAGTCATTTAAACTTGATGCTGACATTGCTGGCCAGCCAACCCCATCTATGGTTTGGACCAAGAATGGAAAAGAGGTTGAGAACACACTGAAACTGGAGGTTAGGTTCACAGAACTGACAACCACCCTGACCAACAAAGACTCTGTCAGATCAGATGGAGGAGAATTTGTTTTGACTGCCACTAATGTTGGTGGATTTGCTAAGCACATCTTTAATGTTAAAGTGCTTGACAGACCAGGACCACCTGTTGGCCCGCTTCAGGTGTCTGATGTCACAGCTGACAACTGCATGCTAACTTGGGCTCCACCTGCAGATGATGGAGGTGCAAAGATTGAAGGATACGTGATTGAAAAACGGGAGTCCAGCAGACTGGTTTGGACAAATGTGGTTTCAGACCTGCAGGTTACACAGCATAAGGTGACCAAGCTCCTCAAGGGAAATGAATACATTTTCAGAGTTATGGCAGTAAACAAATACGGAGTAGGTGAGTCCCTTGAATCAGAACCTACCATTGCCGACAACCCATATGTGGTCCCAGATTCTCCTGAGAACCCCGAAGTGACAGCTATCACAAAAGACTCAATGGTTGTCATGTGGCAAGCACCTAAGAGTGATGGTGGAACTCCCATCACCCATTACAACATCGAAAGAAAAGACAGAATAGGCCTACGCTGGGTGAAGTGTAACAAAAGAAAAGTCAAAGATCTACAGTTCAAGGCAACAGCACTTATTGTTGGACATGAATATAAATTCAGAATAATTGCTGAGAATGCTGCTGGATTGAGCGCACCAAGTGCATCAAGTCCATTCTACAAGGCCACTGATGCATTGTACCAGCCAGGGGCTCCATGCAATCCAAGAATCCTTGACACTACCAAGTCATCAATTACTGTCGCCTGGAACAGACCTGTGTATGATGGTGGCTCTGACATTACTGGCTACATTGTCGAGACTTGCATTCCAACTGAAAAGGAGGAAGAGGAGGAATGGACCATTGTCACCCCTAAAGAAGGACTCCTTGCCACCTCATTCACCATCATTAATCTGAAGGAGAACCAAGAGTACAAGATAAACATCTCTGCAGTCAACAGTGAAGGAGTCGGAGAGGCAGCATCTGTACCGGGTAATCCTAAGGCAGAGGACAGGCTTCTTCCTCCAGAGATTGATTTGGATGCTGAGCTCCGCAAGGTTGTCAGTCTTAGAGCTTGCTGCTCCCTTAGACTTTTTGTGCCAATCAGAGGAAGACCAACCCCTCAGGCTAAATGGACCAAAGGAGAGGGGGAGTCCATTGAGAGAGCAACCATTGACACCACAACTTCATACACATTACTGGTAATTGAAAATGTCAATAGATTTGATAGTGGGAAGTATAACCTTACAGTGGAAAACAGCTCTGGCTCCAAGACAGCTACAGTCCAGGTTAGGGTGCTTGATACACCCAGTGCTCCACAGAATCTGAAGATAACCGCTGTTACTAATGAAGCTGTGACTCTGTCTTGGGACCCACCTGTTAATGACGGTGGAGTGAAGATTAAAAACTATATAGTTGAAAAACGAGAGTCTACAAGGAAGGCATATGCCACAGTCAGTGCTAACTGCCATCAAACCACCTTCACAGTCGACCAGCTCTTAGAAGGATGCAACTATTACTTTAGAGTTTTGGCTGAGAATGAATATGGCATTGGCCTACCCATTGAAACTGGTGAATCAGTAAAAGTTTCAGAGAAACCACAACCACCTGGCAAAATCTCTCTTAAGGATGTCACCAAGAATAGTGTCACCCTCTCCTGGGAGAAGCCAGAGCATGATGGTGGCAGTAGAGTGGGCTGTTATGTTGTTGAGATCCAGCCGAAGGGAGTCGATAAGTGGACCCAAGCAATGATTGTAAAGGAAACAGAAGCTACTATCAGTGGACTGAATGCAGGTGAAGAATACATGTTCCGTGTAGCAGCAAGAAATGAAAAGGGAACAAGTGACCCACGTCAAATTGGTGTACCTGTGATTGTAAAAGATCTTGTAATTGCACCTGCTGCAAAGATGCTGTTCAATACATTCAGTGTGTTGGCAGGAGAAGATCTGACAGTAGAAATTCCATACGTGGCACGTCCAAAAGCAGCAGTCTCCTGGGTAAAAGATGGTCAACCTCTAAAGAGAACCACCAGGGTTAACTTTGATGCAATAGACACATTGCTGAATCTCAGCATAAAAGAAGCCACCAAGGATGATGTTGGAAAGTACCACATTACACTTAGCAACACAGCAGGAGAGACAACAGCAGACCTTGGAGTTGTTGTTCTTGACAAACCTGGCCAGCCGGGCGGTCCAGTCAAAGTTGAGGAAGTTACATCTGACAGTGTCACAATCTCCTGGAACCGACCAGAGTATGATGGTGGCTGTACCATCAAAAACTACATTGTGGAGAAGAGAGACACATCCACAACTAATTGGATGGTTGTATCCGCCAATCTAGCTAGGACCAAAGTCAAGGTAGGCAGGTTGAAGACTGGCACTGAATATCAGTTTAGGATAACAGCAGAGAACAGATATGGAAAAGGTCCAGTTCTTCTATCTGAGTGTATTGTAGCACAATACCCCTACAAGCTGCCGGGACCCCCAGGAACACCCTCCATTGCAGCCTGCACAAAGGACAGCATGGTAATTGCTTGGAATGAACCTGTGATTGATGGTGGAAGTACCATCTTGGGTTACCATTTGGAGCGCAAAGAGAGGAACAGTATTCTGTGGGTAAAACTAAATAAGTCTCTTATAACTGACCAAACCTTCAAGACAGCTGGTCTTGAACCTGGAATGGAATATGAATACAGGGTTTATGCTGAAAACATTGTTGGCATAGGCAAAGCAAGCAAAGTGTCTGAGGGTCGGATTGCAAGAGATCCATGTGATCCTCCTGGCACCCCAGAAGCCACAAAGATCACTAAAGATTCTGTGACCATTGTTTGGACCAAGCCTGAGTATGATGGTGGTGCAAAGGTTACAGGCTACATTGTGGAAAAGAAGGAGCTTCCTGAAGGCCGTTGGCTCAAGGCTAACTTTACTAATGTAATTGAGACTGAATATGTCGCAACAGGGCTTGTGCAGGACAACCAGTATGAGTTCCGTGTCATTGCAAGAAATGCAGCCGGTGTTTTCAGTATGCCTTCATACAGCACTGGTCCTATCACTGCCAGGGATGAAATTGAACCACCACGTGTCAGCATTGACCCAGAGTACACGCAGAATGTTGTAGTCAATGCTGGAGACAACTTCAAGATTGATGCAGATGTTCATGGCAAACCATTGCCTTCTATCCACTGGATGAAGGGAGAACAGGAACTTGGTAACACAATTCACAGAGAGATTAAGAATACTCCCACTAAGGCTTACATATCTGTGAAGGAAGCCAAACTCTCTGATGGAGGCCAATACACCCTGCTTTTAAAGAATCCAGGAGGAGAAAAGGCTGTTCAAATCAATGTGGTTGTTCTAGATAAACCTGGAGAACCACAAGGGCCTCTTGTAATTACAGGAGTAGCTTCAGACCGTTGCAGCCTTGCATGGAAACCACCACTACAGGATGGTGGTAGCAAAATCTCCCACTATGTTGTAGAGAGGAGAGAGACAAGTAGATTAGTCTGGACTGTTATTGATCCAAAAGTGAAAAATATTTGTCTAAAGGTCACAAAGCTTCTTGAAGGAAATGAATACATTTTCAGGGTGCGTGCCGTCAACCAGTATGGAGTGGGTGCACCCCTTGAGTCCGCTGCTGTCACAATCAAAGATCCATTCTTGCCTCCTGGCACACCAAAGGGGTTGGAAGTTTCAGATATTAAAAAGGCTTCAATGGTGCTTACATGGGAAGCTCCCTCTGAAGATGGTGGAAGTCCTATTACTGGATACATAATTGAGAAACATGACAAAGACGGCATAAGATGGACCAGATGCAACAGGACAGCAATCACTGACTTGACTTTCAAGGTCACTGGGCTCCTTGAAAATCACAGTTATGAATTCAGAGTAGCAGCAGAAAATGCTGTGGGTGTTGGCGAACCAAGCTCCCCAACTGTTTTCTACAGAGCACTTGATCCCATCTTCAGGCCTGGCCCACCACATAACCCAAGAGTAACTGACACAACCAAAACATCAGTGTTCCTGTCATGGGGTAAGCCTGCCTGTGATGGAGGCTGCGAAATTCAAGGATATATCGTTGAGTGCTGTGTTACCACTGAGCCAGCAGTGCCAGCTGAGGCCCCTGAAGCAGCTGCCACAGATGCACCTGCTGAGGAATGGACAATATGCACTCCGCCAACAGGTGTCAAGAAGACCAAGTTTGAGGTTGCAAACCTTAAAGAAAACCAGGCGTACAAGTTTAGAATTTGTGCTATCAACAAAGTTGGAGTTGGTGAGCATGCTGATGTCTCTGGGGCTGTCGTTGTACAGGACAGGGCAGAAGAACCAGACCTTGACATTGACCCAGACCTGAGAAAAATTGTTACCCTTAAAGCTGGTGCATCACTTCGACTTTTTATCCCTATTAAAGGAAGACCTACACCCACTATCAAATGGGACAAAGATGAAGCTGCACTTAAAGAGACGGCTCAGTTGGAGACAACCAGTAGTTACACATCCCTCGTAATTGATAAACTGAGTAGAAATGACAGCGGAAAATATACTATAACTGCAGAGAACTCAAGTGGAACCAAATCTGCATTTGTTGTTGTCCGTGTCCTCGACACACCTAGTGCCCCTGTGAACCTGAAAGTGAGTGAAATTACGAACCAATCAGTGACGCTGGCATGGGAACCACCTCTGCTGGACGGTGGGTCGAAGATAAAAAATTATGTTGTTGAAAAAAGAGAAAGCACACGGAAAACATATGCAGCAGTTGTCACAAATTGTCATGCCCTTTCATGGAAGATCGAGCCTCTCCAAGAGGGTTGCAGTTACTACTTTAGAGTCCTGGCTGAAAATGCTCACGGTGTTGGCCTACCTGTGGTAACTATTGACCCTCTTAAGGTTTCAGAGGTGCCCCAGTCCCCAAAAAGCTTGGTTGTAACAGACCAAACCAAAACAAGCATCTCTCTGGCTTGGGAAAAACCTGAGTATGATGGTGGTAGTAGAGTAATGCAGTACCTACTTGAGGTCCAAGTTAAGGGAGGTGATAAGTGGTCTGGTGTCAACACATTTAAGACAATGGAGACCACTGTTTCTAATCTGAATCCAGGCACAGAGTATGTGTTCAGAGTCTTTGCAATGAATGATAAAGGCAAGAGTGACCCCAAAGTGCTTGCTGGTCCAGTCATGACAAAGGACCTAGTCTTTGAGCCAGATATCCGACCAGCATTTAGCAGCTACAGTGTTCATGTAGGTAAAGACCTTAACATTGACATCCCTATCTTTGGACGTCCTAAACCAACAGTAACATGGACTAAGGATGGAGCCCCACTTAAGTTCACAACCAGAGTAAATATTGTCAACACAGTGACACACACAACACTCAGCATCAAGGAGGCAGCAGGTGACGACGGTGGAATGTACAGTATAAATGCTTCGAATTCAGCGGGAAAGAAGGACACGGCTGTAGAGATCATTGTACTTGACAAACCTGGCCCTCCATCAGGTCCTGTGAGATTTGATGAAATCACAACACAGAGTGTCACTCTTTCATGGGACCCACCAAAGCATAATGGAGGCTGCCAAATTTCAAATTACATTGTACAAAAGAGAGATACTACTTCAACAACATGGGAAAACGTCAGCATCAACTGTGCTAGAACCACCATCAAAGTGCCTAGACTGAAAACTGGAGCGGAGTACCAATTCAAGATTATTGCTCAGAATCGTTATGGAAAGAGCCATGGTCTGGATTCATCTTCGGTCGTTGCTCAATACCCATACAGAGAGCCAGGCCCACCAGGCACTCCTTTCATCTCTTCTCTGTCTAGAGACCACCAGGTTGTTGAGTGGCATGAACCTGTCAATGATGGAGGCAGCCCTGTTCTTGGCTACCACATTGAAAGAAAAGAGAGGAACAGTATTCTCTGGGTAAAGATCAACAAGACACTTATCCATGGCAATGTTTTTAAGAGTCATCCATTGGAGGAGGGTATTGAGTATGAATACAGAGTCTATGCTGAAAATATTGTCGGCATAGGCCGCTGCAGTAAGATCTCAGAGGGCTGCTTTGCCCGAGACCCATGTGATCCTCCTGGCACACCAGAGGCCATCAGTGTGACCAAAGACACAATTGTTATTCAGTGGACTAAACCAGAGTATGATGGTGGAAGCAATATAACTGGCTATACAGTGGAGAAGCGTGATCTGCCAGAGGGCAGATGGGTAAGGGCAAACTTCACAAATGTTATTGAAACCCAGTTCACTGTCACGGGTCTAACTGAAGATGCACAATATGACTTCAGAGTCATTGCCAAAAATGCTGTTGGAACTATCAGCAAGCCATCCTACAACAGCGGACCAATAACTGCAAGTGATAAGTTAGAAGCACCCAAATTCTCCATTGACCCAGCTTTCACAAAGACCATTGTTGTAAATGCCAGAGAGACATTTAAGCTTGATGCTGACGTCAGAGGCAAGCCATTACCAACAATCCAGTGGTTCAAGGATGAAAAACCAGTTGAGAACACACTCAGACTTGAGATCAAAAACACAGAAACCCATGCAATGATTGTCATCAAAGACTGTGTAAGAATAGATGGCGGCACATATACTCTACAGCTGACAAATGCAGCTGGCAGTGAAACTGTCCCATTCAAAGTCTTAGTCTTGGACAAGCCCAGCCCATGTGAAGGACCCCTTCAGATTGCAGGAGTAGCTGAAGATAGATGCTCACTTGTATGGCGTGCACCTCTGAATGATGGAGGTAGCCCTATTACCCACTACATCATTGAAAGAAGGGAGACTAGCCGGCTCGCTTGGACTGTTGTTTCCAACAGCTGTGAGAGCACATGCTACAAGGTCACAAAATTACTCGAAGGCAATGAGTATATGTTCCGTGTAATGGCGGCCAACAGTTATGGAGTCAGTGAGCCACTGGAGTCTGGTGCAGTGATTATGAAGACACCATTTGTTCCCCCTGGTCAACCTCATATTGAGGAGATATCCAATATTGCCCATGATAGTATGACCATTACTTGGTCTGCCCCTGAGAATACTGGTGGCAGTGAGATTACCAGTTACATAATAGAGAAGAAAGACAGAAGTGGAATCAAATGGACCAGATGCAACAGACAGAAAGTATTGGACCTCTCCTTCAGAGTCACAGGTCTTGCCACAGACCATGAATATGAATTCAGAGTGGCTGCTGAGAATTTAGTTGGAGTGGGCGAGCCAAGCCTTCCAAGTTCATACTACAAGGCCTGTGATCCCAAGTACAAACCTGGTGCCCCAGCATATATCAACGTGATTGACTCCACAAAGAGCTCTATTACAGTGTCATGGGGCAAACCTGTGTCTGATGGTGGTAGTGCTATTCAAGGGTACATTGTTGAAGTCTGCAAGGCTGAGGAAGAGGAATGGACCATGGTAACCCCTCCAACAGGTCTGCGTCTGAACAAGTATGAAATCACAAAACTTACTGAAGGTCAAGAGTACAAGATCCAGGTTTGTGCACTGAATAAACTTGGAGTTGGTGAACCAGCAGTCCTCTCTGGAACAGCCAAGCCCGAGGAAAGGGTAGACCCACCACAAATCCATCTTGACTCTGAGCTGAGGAAGGGCATCATTGTAAAAGCTGGTGGTTCTGTTAAAATTCATGTTCCATTTAAAGGCCGGCCGACACCTGAGATCAAGTGGACTAAGGATGAGGGAGCCATGACTGAAAAGGTAGTGGTTGAGAAAGCTCTCAGTTTCACACAACTGTCTATTGACTCATGTGACAGAAGTGACTCAGGGAAATACACCCTGACTCTTACAAACAGCAGTGGCTCTGTGTCTGAGTTGATCGCTGTTAAAGTCCTGGATACACCTGGGGCACCTCAGAACCTTGAAGTTAAAGAGATCAAAAAGGACTCTGTGACTCTGGTATGGGACGCCCCACTGATTGATGGAGGATCTAAAGTAAAGAACTATGTCATTGACAAACGGGAATCAACCCGAAAAGCATATGCAAATGTGTCCACTAAATGCACGAAGACAACGTTCAAAGTTGAGAACTTGGCTGAAGGTGCTATGTATTATTTCAGAGTGATGGCTGAGAATGACTATGGAGTTGGCCAGGCTGTTGAAACAAAAACTGCCTCTAAGGCTTCTGAGGTACCAATGCCCGTTGGTAAAGTCTTCCTCACTGATGTCACTAAGGCCAGTGCTTCATTGGCTTGGGAGAAACCTGAGCATGATGGAGGCAGTAGAATTGGTGGCTATCTAATTGAGATGCAGCCAAAGGGTACGGACAAGTGGGGAGTTGCAACTAATACAAAGACATGTGAAGGCACTGTCACAGGCCTGACATCTGGAACAGAGTACTCATTCCGCATCATTGCTTACAATGAGAAGGGAAAGAGTGAGCCAAAGGCCCTTGCTGCACCAGTTGTTGCCAGTGACATGACAATGGAACCAGGCATTAAGATGCAATTCAAAACTTACAGTGTACTGGCTGGAAAAGATCTGAAGCTGGAGTTCCCTGTGCTTGGAAGGCCCAAGCCAATTATTTCCTGGGCAAAGGATGGCCAACCTTTGAAGGTGACTTCCAGAGTAAATGTAGTGAACACAAAAACAACAACTGGAATTCAAATTACTGAGGCATGCAAAGAGGACTTAGGCAAGTATTCTATTACAGCAAATAATACTGCTGGGACAGTTACTGAAGATGTATCTGTTATCATCCTTGACAAGCCTGGTCCACCAACAGGACCAGTCAAGGTGGTTGAAGTGAGTAACACCTTTGTTCATCTTTCATGGGATCCACCTGAGTACACAGGTGGATGCCAGGTAAAGAACTATATAGTGGAGAAGAGAGACACCACCACCACAACATGGCAGGCAGTCACCACACAGCTTGCGAGAACATCTTTGAAGATCACCAAGCTGAAGACTGGTGCAGAGTACCAGTTCAGAATCATAGCTGAAAACAGATATGGAAAAGGAGCATCCTTGGACTCCAAAGCAATCGCCGTGCAATATCCATACAAACCACCAGGGCCTCCAGGAACACCACGTGTCAAATATGCAACAAAGGAAATGATGATAATTGAATGGAATGAGCCAGTCAATGATGGTGGAAGTCCTTGTATTGGTTATCATCTGGAAAGCAAGGAAAGAAGCAGCATCCTGTGGAACAAACTTAACAAAACTCTCATCACTGACACTGAATTCAAAATCTGCAATCTTGAGGAGGGAGGTGGATATGAGTTCAGAGTCTATGGAGAAAATATTGTTGGTGTTGGCAGATGTAGTAAAGTGTCTGAGTCCTTTGTTGCTCGTGATCCATGTGATCCCCCTGGGACACCTGAAGCTGTATCCATTTCAAAGAACCTGATTAAAATTCAGTGGACTAAGCCTCAGTATGATGGTGGCAGCAAAGTTAATGGATATATAGTGGAGAGGAAAGATCTTTCTGCCCCCGATTGTCGCTGGGTAAGAGCCAACTTTACTAACATAATTGAGACAGAGTATACAGTCACTGGTCTCACAGAGAATGAGCAATATGAATTCAGGGTAATTGCAAGAAATGCAGCTGGAGTGTTCAGTGGGCCATCTGACAGCTCAGGACCTATTACTGCTACGGATGAAATTGAACCACCAAGGGCCTCAATGGATCCCAAATACAAGGATGTTATTGTTGTCAATGCTGGAGAATCCTTGCTTCTTGATGCAGACTTCTATGGAAAACCAATTCCTGAAGTTATTTGGCAAAAGGAAGGCAAGGAAATGGACAGAGCTCTGCGTATTGAGGTGAGGACTACACAGAAACGTGCCGCCATGACTATTAAGGATGTCACCAAGCTTGACAGTGGTCTCTACGATCTTGTCTTAAAAAATCCGGGGGGAACAAAAACTTTCCCTATTACTGTCAAAGTCCTTGATAAACCAGGTCCACCTGCTGGACCTATGAAGGTGACAGGAGTCACGTCTGACAGATGCACCCTTTCCTGGTCTGAGCCAACACTCGATGGTGGGGCGAGCATTTCTCACTATATCTTGGAGAAGAGAGAGACAAGCCGGTTGTCCTGGACAGTGGCTGCACCAAATATCAAGACTCTGTACCATAAAGTAAAAAATCTGCTCCCAGGGGATGAGTACATTTTCAGGGTTAAGGCAGTCAACAAATATGGTGCTGGTGATTGCCTTGAGAGTGAGCCCGTCATTGCGCGAAATCCCTACAAACCACCAAGTGCTCCTGGTACTCCTGAGGCAAGTCAGATCACAAAAGACTCAATGATTCTATCATGGACCCCTCCAGAACAGACCGGAGGAGCTGAACTTGAGGGTTACCACCTTGAGAAACGTGATAAAGATAGTGTTAGGTGGACAAAATGCAACAGACAGAAGCTGACTGACACCCACTTTAAGGTCACAGGTCTGATGACGGACCACTTCTATGAGTACCGTGTTGCTGCTGAGAATGAGGCAGGGATGGGCGACCTCAGTGAATTGTCCTTATTCTACAGAGCATGTGATGCCACAACTCCTCCTGGACCGCCACATCATCCCAAAGTTATAGACTATACAAAGTCTTCTGTGACTCTGTCCTGGGGAAAACCTGACTTTGATGGTGGTGCCTACATTAAAGGCTACATTGTTGAAATGAGAGAGTATACACCAATACCTGAATCAACAGAGGAGGCAGAAGTAGCACCAGCAGTCGAGGCGCCAGTAGAAAAAGAATGGTCCATGTGTACTCCACCTACTGGCATTCAAGCCACCAAACTAACCATCCCAGACCTGAAAGAAGGTGGAGAGTACCAATTCCGTGTCTGTGCAATTAACTCTGAGGGAGTGGGAGAGGCTGCTAATGTCCATGGCTCTGTGGTAACTTCTGACAGGGCAGAAGCACCAGAGATTGAGCTTGACGCTGATCTCAGAAAGGTAGTTTCTGTGCGTGCAGGTGGAACACTGCGTCTGTTTGTCACTATCAGAGGAAGGCCTGAACCTGCTGTGAAATGGGAGAAAGTCGAGGGTACTCTCTCTGACCGGGCTGCTGTTGACACCACCAGTTCATACACTATGCTTGTCATTGACAATGTTAACCGCTTTGACAGTGGAAAATACTCACTCACTCTGGAGAACAGCAGTGGCGCAAAATCTGCTATTGTTGCTGTACGAATTTTGGATACACCAAGTGCACCACAAAACTTTGCTGTGAAAGAGCTCAAGAAGGATTCAGTGACTCTTGCCTGGGATACTCCACTCACTGATGGTGGTTCTAAAATCACAAACTACATCGTAGAGAAGAGAGAGTCTGTCAGAAAGGCCTACACTACAGTCACCAGTAACTGCACAGCCAATTCATTCAAGATCGAAGAGTTACCTGAGGGTGGAATTTTCTACTTTAGAGTCTGTGCTGTTAATGAATATGGCCAAGGACAAATGGTTGAAACCAAAGAAGTCAAAGTGTCTGAGGTTCCTCTGCCACCAAGCAAAGTCACCCTTGTAGATTTGACAAAGACCAGTGTCACACTGGCATGGGAAAAACCAGCTCACGACGGTGGAAGCAAAGTTATGTGTTACAATGTTGAGTTTAAGCCTAAGAGTGGAGATAAATGGGGCACAGCATGCACAGTCAAGGTGCCCGAAGCAACTGTTCAAAATCTGACTCCCAATGAAACCTTTTTATTCAGAGTTGTTGCAATCAATGAAAAGGGAAAGAGTGAGCCAAAGGATCTTGGCTTGCCCGTAGTTGCAAAGGATGTTGCAATCGAACCATCCACAAGTTTGCTGTTTACCACATACAGTGTGAAGTCTGGGGATGACCTAACCATAGAGGTGCCGGTGAGAGGCAGGCCTAAGCCTGTTGTATCCTGGAAAAAGGATGGACTACCTCTGAAGCAAACATCATCAGTGACCATTCTGAACACAGCAACATCTTCCAAAATTATCATCAAAGAGGCTAAAAGAGAACATGTTGGCAAATATGAGATATCATTGGCCAACTCAGCAGGAACTGTCACAGCAGATATTGGAGTTGTTGTCCTTGATAAACCAGGTCCACCTAAAGGTGTTAAAGTGGATGCTGTGACTTCAGACAGCATTACATTGTCATGGTCTCCACCGGATTATGATGGTGGATGTTCCATTAGCAACTATATTGTTGAGAAAAGAGACACTAACACTCAAGAATGGCAGATGGTGGCAAGTAATGTTGCCAGAACAGCCTTTAAAGCTGGCCGCCTGACTCATGGCTCAGAGTACCAGTTCCGTATTTATGCAGTAAATCGTTATGGAAAGAGTACCAGTCTGGATTCCCCTGGTATCACTGCAATGTACAGCTTCAAGCAGCCTGGACCTCCTTCTACTCCAATAGTGAAGTTGGCTACAAAGTCCTACATGTTGGTTACTTGGAATGAGCCAGTCAATGATGGGGGTAGCCCTGTTTTAGGCTACCATCTAGAAAGGAAGGAGCGTACAAGTATTCTGTGGACAAAGATGAACAGAGGAATGATCAAAGATACAGATTACAAAGTCAATGGAATTGAGGAAGGTATGGTGTATGAATACCGTGTCTATGCTGAAAACATTGCAGGCATTGGTAAATGCAGCAAAGCCTGTGAAGGTGTAGCTGCAAGAGATCCATGTGACCCTCCAGGCACACCAGTGGTCACTGCCATTACCAGAACATCTGTCTCTTTGTCTTGGGATAAACCAGAGTATGATGGTGGAGCCAAAGTTTCTGGCTACGTTGTTGAGCGCAGAGACCTCCCAGAAGGTCGCTGGACGAGGTGTAACTTCACCAATGTGCCCGAGACCCACTATGATGTTACAGGCCTCACAGAAAACAGCCAGTATGACTTCCGTGTCATTGCAAAGAATGCAGCTGGGTTGTTCAGTGGACCATCCTGGAACACTGGTCCCATTACTGTCAAAGACGATGTGGACCCACCACGCATCATGATGGATGTCAAGTTTAGAGAAACAGTTCTCGTAAAGGCAGGGGAAACGCTGAAAATCAATGCTGATCTTGCTGGACGTCCTGCTCCTGTTGTTTCCTGGACCAAGGATGGCAAAGAAATTGAGCTAAGAGCTAGAATCCAGATTGTTTCAACAGACACAAGCACTTCTGTCACTGTAAAGGATTGCATTCGAAGGGATTCTGGACAGTATGTTCTGACACTGCAGAACATTGGTGGAACAGTTACCATGCCAATTAACTGTGTAATTTTGGATAAGCCTGGACCTCCAGCAGGACCCCTCCAGATCACAGGTCTCACTGCTGAGGAATGCACTTTGTCATGGGGTCCTCCCCAGGAGACTGGTGGTGCAGACATCACACATTATGTTGTTGAGAAGCGTGAGACCAGCCGCTTAGCATGGACAATGGTGAAGGGAGATGTTGCTAAAACATTTTTCAAAGTCACAGGACTGCTTAAGGGCAATGAATACATCTTTAGAGTTTTGGCTGTTAACAAGCATGGACGTGGTGAGACTCTGGAGAGTGAATCTATAAAAATAACAGACCCCTACTCTATTGCCACAGCACCAACAAGTGTCGATGTCACAGCCATAACTGGAGATTCAATGACTCTCACCTGGTGTAAGCCGCTCAGTGATGGAGGCACTCCTATCCTTGGATATGTGATTGAACGCCGTGAGAAGACAGGGATGCGCTGGGTCCGTATAAACAGACATCTTGTTGTTGAATGTACAACTGTAGCAACCAAACTGCGCAAGAGTTGTGAATATGACTTCAGAGTCTATGCTGAAAATGCTGCTGGTCTGAGTCCTCCAAGTGAACAATCTGCAACATTCAGAGCATTAGATCCTCTGGTTGTTCCAACTCGCCCGACAAAGCCAAAGATTGTAAATTCAACAAAGGACAGCGTTTCTATTACCTGGAAACCACCAACGTTTGATGGTGGTGCCCCCATCCTTGGATACAGTGTAGAGTACAGAGATTATATCCGCAAACCAAAGCCGGAGGTAGAGGAAGAAGAAGAAGAATATGAGTATGAAGAGGAAGAAGAGATCCCTGAATCACCAGAAGAACTTGCAAGATGGGTTGAGGCTATTCCTCTTACCAAGAGCTTGGAGTTTACCATTATTGGGCTAAAGACAGATGCAGAGTATGAATTCTGTGTCAAGGCCATCAACAAAATTGGCAGCAGTGTGCGCAGCCTTTATTCTGAGGCAGCTTCAGCAATGGACAGAACTTCAGAACCATCATTTGATGTTGATACCGAGATGCATAAAGTACTTATTGCTAAGCATGGCACAGCATTTACTCTGAATGTACCCTTCAAGGGAAACCCTGCGCCATCGGTAGCATGGGCCAGGGAGGGTGTTGATCTGAAGGTTAGAGGAACCATTGAATCAACAGAAACCAGCACCTCACTGACCATTGAGAAGGCTACTAGAAATGATACAGGGGAGTACAGCGTTACTATTGAATCCCCACTGGGAAAAGCAACATTGCCAATGACGGTTAAAGTGCTTGACACGCCTGGACCCCCAGTTAATGTAAAAGTATCAGCTGTGACCAGGGATTCAGCAACCCTTACTTGGGAAGCCCCAGAGAACGATGGTGGTGATGCAGTGAAGGCCTACCATGTTGAAAAACGCGAAGCCAGTAAGAAGGCTTGGGTTTCAGTAACCAGTAATTGCCATGCACTTTCTTACAAAGTGGAAGACTTACAGGAGGGAGCAACCTATTACTTCAGAGTTATTGGAGAAAATGAATATGGACAAGGGGTTCCTCAAGAGGCCAAGGCTGGAACAAAAATTACAGGTAATTTATTATCTTTTTTGTTTTGGGGAGGTTGTAGCTGTCAGGTTTATTTCACACAACCACTACCTTTCAAAAATTGTTCATTATTAACTTTTTTTTTACAGAGGTACCAAGTCCACCCATGAAACTTGGAGTTGCAAATGTTACAAAGGATAGCGTCACAATTGCTTGGACCAGACCAGAGTATGATGGTGGCAGCAGAGTTGCCAGTTATCTTATTGATGCCCTGGAGAAAGGACAGACCAAGTGGGTGAAGTGTGCCACTGTGAGGACCATGACCCATACCATTAAGAACCTCAGAGAGGGTGGCGAGTACTTTTTCAGAGTCCGTGCTGAAAACCATGCTGGACTCAGTGAACCAAAGGAGATGATTGTACCTGTAATTGTCAAGGAAATACAAGGTACTTACTACCTCTATCATAATTACCACTTCTCCCTTTGTTTGTAGCTCTATTTGTTATATTTCCCAAGTAAACCATTGTGCTATGCAAAAAAAAATCTTATTTTAGTATTTCTATATTCTTTGAAAACTTAAGGAACTTATGGTTTGATTTTGAGTTGACATAAACTTTTTCATTGCTCTCTTTTTTGACAGAGGCCCCTGAGTTTGACTTGAAGAACTATCCCAAAAATACAGTTTATGTAAAAGCAGGATCAGATTTGACCTTTGAGATTCCTCTCACTGGCAGGCCCATGCCAAAGGCAACTATCTCCAAAAACAATGTTGTCGTCAAGGGATCCAAGAGGTTGCTTACTGAAGTGACTCCAGACAGTTTAATCATCACTTTAATTGAAAGTGTTTCAAGTGATGCTGGCAAATATGAAGTAACTGCTTCAAATGCTGGAGGCACCACCAAGATCTTCATCATCTTTGTTGTGTTGGACAAACCTGGGCCTCCTGTTGGGCCTGTTGAGGTCGGAGAGGTTGGCGAGACCACAGTATGCCTGAAATGGACTCCTCCAGAGTATGATGGTGGCAGTCCTGTCACCAACTACGTTGTTCTCAAAAGGGAAACTAGCACTCCTACCTGGGCAGAAGTGTCTACTAGCATTGCCAGAAGTGCAATCAAGGCGACTAAGCTGACAAAGGGAGAGGAATACCAGTTCAGAATCAAGGCCCAGAATCGCTATGGTGTCAGTGACCATATTGACAGCAAGCCAGTCATGATAAAACTGCCATACAGTAAGTTGATATACCTTAACTCAGGATAGCAATAATGCAAAACCAAACTTCTTTTTAGTTTTTTTTTTACTTTTTTTTACTTTTTTTTCTGTGTAATGATTTGTCAATTGTTTGGACATTAACTGCTATGCTGCCCATTACAGCTATCCCTGGACCCCCATCTACACCATGGTACAGCTTTGTATCAAGGGAGAGTCTGACAGTCTGTTGGAATGAGCCAGTCAACGATGGTGGAAACCCTGTCATTGGATATCATCTCCAGATGAAAGAGAGAAGCAGCATCCTCTGGCAAAAGATTAATAAGACGGCAATCTCTGGAAACCAGTGGCGAGTAACCAACATCTGCCCAGGCCTCATCTATGAGTTTAAGGTAGCTGCTGAAAATGCTGCAGGTATTGGCAAGATGAGCAAGACCTCTGAAGAAGTGCTCGCTATCGATGCATGTGGTAAGTTTTGTAATCATAAATAGTAACGCTAGAGTTTACACTATTGATCAATGTTTAATTACAATTATCACTCTTATTTTTATGTTAGAGCCCCCAGCGAATGTCCGTATCACAGAGGTCACCAAGAACTCAGTCAGCCTAGCATGGCAGAGACCGCCATATGATGGTGGCAGCAAGATCACTGGCTACAGTGTGGAGAGGAGGGATGCTCCCAATGGAAGATGGGTGAAGGTCAACTTCACAAACATCATTGAGATGGGCTTCACAGTTTCTGGACTTAACCAGGATGAGTCTTATGAGTTCAGAGTATATGCCAAGAATGCTGTTGGGTCCGTCAGCAATCCATCTCTCATTGCTGGTCCAGTCACATGTGTTGATGCATGTGGTGCCCCAGCTATCGATCTCCCTCCTGAGTATCTTGATGTGGTTCAGTACAAGGCTGGAGCTACAGTTAAGCTTAAAGTTGGAATCATTGCCAAGCCTTTGCCAACAATTGAGTGGCTCAAAGATGGGAAGGAGTTGGTAGCAACATCTACAGTTTCTGTTGAAAGTACAACTGACTCTTCTGCTGTTCTAATCAAGGATGCAGCTCGTCTTCATACAGGCTCATATGAGGTCAAGATAAAAAATGTTCTGGGTTCAGCCTCTGCAACTATCAGGATTGAAATCCTAGGTAAATAAATTTAGACACCCTTTCATATTTCCAAACTCTAGAGGTCCCAATACATCTGAAACATCCCCTTTCCTTTCTCTCATTTCCTTTTAGATAAGCCTGGACCCCCAGCTGGCACTATTAACTTCAACTCTGTCACAGCTGACAGAATTATCTTCAGCTGGGAGCCTGTACCTGTGTTAGACCAGGGGGGTTCCAAGGTGACACATTACATTGTGGAAAGGCGTGAAACCAGCAGGGTGGTCTGGTCAACAGTTTCAGACCATCATGAGAAGACACACGTTACAGTTGGACAGCTTTTACGTGGAAACGAGTATGTGTTCCGAGTAATGGGTGTCAATAAGTATGGAGTTGGAGAGCCACTGGAGTCTGAGCCTGTCATTGCAAAGAATGCCTTTGGTAAGTTTTACACTGTGAAGTCCTGCAAAAAATCCTTAAAATGAAAAAAGTCAATTTTCAATACTTAAGATTCCAAAGTGTCTTTCTTTGGGTTTTTCATTTTTGTTGTCTACAAATGTTAGATGATGAAAATATATCTAAAGTATTATTTGCATTTTTAACATAAATGTTAAATGTTTACAGTAACACCTGGACAGCCACAAACCCCTGAAGTGACCACCGCCACAAAGACGACAATGGTGGTAGAATGGGACAAACCTGGAGTAGATGGAGGTAGCCCTGTGACAGGTTACTACCTTGAGAGACGAGACAAGAAGAGCTTACGCTGGGTCAGAGTTTATAAAGACCCTGTCACCAACATCAAACAGACTGTCTACCATCTGAAAGAAGGGAATGAGTACCAGTATCGCATCTGTGCTATTAACAAGGCAGGAGAGGGACCATTCTCTGATGCATCTGACTTCTACAAGGCAGCAGATCCAGTTGGTAAGTGGTCTACCATTCACAAGAGAATTCCTAAAAATATCTGTAGATACAAAACTCTTTATTTCATATACTTTTACCCAAAGATCCACCAGATGAGCCCTGCAAGCTGAAGGTGATGGACTCTACCAAGACATCAATTACCTTGGGCTGGTCCAAGCCAGAATGGGATGGAGGCAGTGAGGTTACCAGCTACATGGTTGAGAAGCTTGTTGAAGGAGAGCAAGAATGGGCGATGATAACCTCCAAAGGAGAGGTCAAGACAACAGAGTATACTGTTCATGACTTAAAACCTGATGTAAACTACTTCTTCAGAGTCTCTGCTATCAACTGTGCTGGCCGTGGAGAGCCGCTGGAGATGACTGAGCCTGTGCAGGCTAAGGATATTCTTGGTAAGGACCAAAAACACAAAGTGTTTTTTGATTTTAACCAGTATTCAAAGTTTCTATTTTGCAGTCTATTTTTGACCTTGAATATTTTCTTTGACATTTACAGAGGAGGCCCAGATTGATACAGATGTGGCAATGAGGACTCATTACGTTTTGAAGGCTGGCAAGGATGTGGAGCTGTCTGTGCCTCTGAAAGGCAGACCTGCTCCTACAGCTTCTTGGAGCAAGGGAGATGAATGTATTGATCGCAATCCTAAATATGAATTCCACCACTCAGACACTACTACCGTCCTTGTTATGCGTGAAGTAACCAGGCTTGATACTGGAAAGTACACAGTGAAGATTGAAAATGGTGTTGGAGAGCCTAAGACCCTAACACTCTCAGTAAAGGTCCAGGACACTCCATCTCAGTGTAGGAATCTGGTAATGAAGGATGTGACCCGTGGAAAGGTCACTCTTTGCTGGGAACCTCCACTTCTAGATGGTGGTGCAGAGATCACAAACTATGTTGTTGAGAAGAGAGACTCCTCCAAGAGATCCTACTCTGCAGTTACTAGCAAATGCACAGACACAACATACACCCTCCAAGATCTTTCAGAGAAGACTTCCTTCTTCTTCCGTGTGTTAGCAGAAAATGAGAATGGTGTTGGTGATCCATGTGAAACTCTTGAGCCTGTGAAGGCTACAGAGACCCCAGGACCAGTCAAGGAGGTTTCTATGAAAGATTCATCTAAGACCTCTGTCACCTTGCAGTGGCTGAAGCCTGATTATGACGGTGGCAGCATCATTTCTGACTACGTCATTGAGAAGAAGCTCAAGGGTGAGGACTGGTCATTGGGAGGAACCAGCAGACAGTGTGAATTTGAAGTTAAGAAACTCAAGGAGCACTCAGACATGTTCTTCAGAGTTGCTGCAAGGAATGAGAAAGGACAGGGTGACTTTGTGGAATGTGGGCCTATTAGGGTCATTGATTACATTATCACACCTGAGGCAAGCCTTGCAGAGTACCCTAATGGCCGCATTGAAGTTCGCCTGGGTCATAATGTGCACATTGAGCTGCCATACAAAGGTAAACCCAAACCTTCTATTCTGTGGCTCAAGGACAACCTACCTCTGAAAGAGAGTGATGTAGTGCGCTTCAAGACGACAGAAAACAAAGCCACAATGACAATCAAGAATGTGACAAAAGAGAATGAGGGTAAATACACCTTGACTCTTGACAACAAGGTCAACAGGAGATCCTTCCATATTCATGTCATCACACTTGGACCACCATCAAAACCTGTTGGACCCATCCGCCTGGATGAAGTAAGAGCTGAGAGCATCATAATCTCCTGGGAAGAACCCAACGATGACGGTGGTGGTGACATTACCTGCTATACAGTCGAGAAACGTGACACCTCCAAGTCTGAATGGAAGATGGCCTGCTCAAGTGTGCAGGATACTCAGTTTAAGATCCCTAACCTTATCAAGGGCATCCAGTACCAGTTCAGGGTGTGTGCTGAAAACAGATACGGCGTCAGTGAGGCTCTGGTCTCACAGATGGTCATTGCCAAGCACCAGTTCAGGCCTCCGGGCCCACCAGGAAAGCCTGTTGTGTATAACGTCACAAATGATGGCATGACCATTCAATGGGAGAAGCCAATCTATGATGGTGGTACTCCCATCCAGGGATACCATGTGGAAAAGAAGGAAAAAAATAGCATCATGTGGCAAAAGGTTAACACAATTTGGATTAAAGAAACAGACTACAGAATCTTAGGACTCATCGAAGGCCTTGAGTACTCCTTCAGAGTGTATGCTCAGAACGATGCTGGATTCAGTCGAATGAGTGATGAGAGCAAGACAACCATGGCTGTCAGTCCTGTTGGTGAGTGCTCATTTTATTTTCCTATTTCAGCTGTATATCAATAACATCCCTTTATCTAGAAACATAATTTTCTTTCACATTAACGGCTTAAATGAATCAATAAGACATGAAATAATAAGAACTAAAATGTATATTTGATATATTTCAGATCCTCCTGGCCAGCCTGATTACACTGATGTGACTAGTGACTCAGTGTCACTCAAATGGGATGCCCCTAAACGTGACGGAGGTAGCAAGATTACTAGCTACAGTATTGAGAAGCGTCAAGGACATGGGCGCTGGTTCAAGGCCAACTTGACTGATGTACATGACTGCCAGTACACTGTCACAGGATTGGCAACAAATGAACGCTACGAGTTCAGAGTGATAGCCAGAAATGCTATTGGTGTAGTCAGTCCTCCCTCAAACTCCTCTGGCATGATTGCAGTGAGAAGCGAAAATGGTGAGTAATGACCAAAAAGGTTTTATTATTGCAATTCAACATTGGAGTTTCGAAATTATTTATCCACCGCATGTTATTGCCTCTAAGCAACTTCAGCATAGTCATAGTCTTAAATTCTCCTGTCGTTTATTTTGGAAATAACATTTTTACAGCAAAGGTACACACTGTGCACTAATACCTGCTCTCGTTCCCAAAACCAGCTTCTCCAAACATCGAATTTGGCCCTGAGTACTTTGAGGGCTTGACAGTCAAAGCAGGAGACAGCATCAGGTTGAAAGCCACAATCACAGGGCGTCCTGTCCCCAAGGTTGTCTGGTTCAGAGATGGTGTTGAGATTACCAAAAGAATGATGGACATTGTCACTGTTGCTGGATCCAGCACCTTGTTTGTAAGGGACGCTGATCGTACACACACTGGCCTTTACACTGTGGACGCTACCAATGGCTCTGGAAATAAGAAGGAGAACATCCTTGTTCAAGTTCAAGGTATGCCTTTTTATGTATTTGCAAATCTGTAGAGTATGTGTATTCATAAATAGCTCTTTTTTTAATATACTTTTCTCCTTTTAATGTACTTAAGATACTCCTGGGGAGCCAGTGGGACCAGTAACATTCAGCAACATCTCAGAGGGCAAGTGCACACTGTCTTGGAACCCACCAGAGAAAGATGGCTGCTCTGAAATTTCGCATTACATTGTTGAGAAGCGTGAGACCTCCAAGATCTCCTGGGCCTTGGTGTCTGATGAATGTAAGGAGTGCACTTTCAATGCATCCAAGCTCATCAAGACCAATGAATACCAGTTCAGAGTCTCTGCTGTAAACAAGTTTGGAGTTGGCAGACCTTTGGAATCCAGCCCCGTCGTCGCACAAATGCAATATAGTAAGTGGGAGAAAGGAAAGACAAAAAAGATATCCTACAGAAATTTGTGTTGTGCAAAATACTTATTCCATTAAAAAATACACACATTGCACTAATTTATTTGAATTACTTTCCCCAGCCACTCCCGATGCTCCAGGAACTCCTGACTCCACTGAGGTTACAGGAGAAAGCATCACTCTGTCCTGGACTCCTCCAACATCTGATGGAGGCAACCCTATTCAGTATTACATCCTGGAGAAACGAGAAAAGAAAACTGTTAAATTCTACAAAGTTATCACCAAGAAGCCAATTATTGAATGTGCTCACAAGGTGCTCCACCTTACAGAAGATATGGAATATGAGTTCCGTGTAATGGCCGTAAATGATGCTGGTGTTGGAACTCCTAGCAACATTTCCATGCCTATCAAAGCTGCAGAGCCAAAAGACATTCCTTGTGCTCCATCTGTGATCTGTGTGTCAGACTCTACCAACACCTCCATCAGCCTGGAATGGACCAAGCCTGCAGATGATGGAGGTATGGAGATCATGGGTTACATTGTTGAGATGGCGAAGGGAGAAGGTGAAGAATGGAAGAGAGTAAATGAAGAGTTGGTTCCAGAAACAAACTATGTTGTGACAGGCCTACAGTCAGGAGCTGAGTACAGATTCCGTGTTGCAGCTGTCAATCATGTGGGTAGAGGTGAAGACAGAGAGCTTCTAGAGCCTGCTCAAGCTGTGGATAGGCTAACACCACCACAAGTCGATATTGATGCCACCTTCAAACAGACACACATTGTGAAGGCTGGAGGTTCAGTGTGCCTGGGCATCCACTTCAGAGGAAAGCCTACTCCCACTGCCACCTGGGTCAAGGAAGAAGGAGAACTGGGTGTCATGTCTGAGATCACAACTGCCGAAGGCTACAGTGCTCTAAGTATTGAAAACTGTTCAAGAAACGATACAGGCAAATACACAGTTAACCTGGAGAATACTAGCGGCAGCAAGGCCATTACATTCACTGTTAAGGTTATGGACACTCCTGGAGCACCACAGGATGTTGCCTTCCAAGAGGTATCAAGAGGCACAGTCACACTTGTCTGGAAACCTCCTCTTAATGATGGTGGAGCCCGAATCCATCACTACATTGTCGAGAGGCGCGAAGCCAGCCGTCGCACTTGGCAGCAGTGCGGAGGAAAGTGCACACAGCTCATACTTAAGTTCCAGGACCTGCTGGAGGGAGTGCCATACTTTTTCAGAGTCTCAGCTGAAAACCAGCATGGTGTTGGTGAGGCCTTTGAATATCCCGAACCTGTCACTGCCACTGCAGAGCCTGCAGCTCCAAAGAGACTGGACATTCTGGACACCACAGACAACTCAGTGTTCTTAGGCTGGCTTAAACCAGAGCATGATGGAGGTAGCCGCATCCAGGGCTATGTCATTGAGGCCAAGCCAAAGGGTGCAGACAAATGGGTAGTGGTTGGAAACACCACTAATCTAACCTATATGGTTGAAAAGCTGAACAAGGGTGATGAGTATGACTTCCGTGTGAAGGCAAAGAACGAAGCTGGCTTCAGCCTCCCAAGGGAAGCTCTTACTTCTGCACTGGTCAAGGAGCCACACATCGAACCTGTTGCTGACCTCAGTGAGATCACCGATCAACTAATCACAAGCAGGTCTGGCAGTACCTTTACAATTGATGTTCCCATAGTTGGTAGACCCACTCCTAAAGTCAGCTGGAGACTTGAAGAGATGAGGCTTAAGAGCTCAGACAGAGTTACAATCAAAGTAACCAAGGATCGAACCAGCATCTCAGTAAAGGAGGCCATGAGAGGAGATGGTGGTAAATACTACTTGACTCTGGAGAACGTAGCTGGAACAAGAACCTTCACTATTGATGTCAATGTTATTGGCAAACCCAGTCCACCAACTGGACCCATTGAAATTTCATCTATCACCTCTGAGTCCTGCGTTATAAACTGGGAACCACCAGAGGATGATGGTGGCACAGACATCACCAACTACATTGTGGAGAAGCGTGAGTCTGGCTCCACTGCCTGGCAGTTGATCAACTCAAGTGTAAAACGGACATCTCTCCTTGTCAGTCACCTTACCAAATACATGCAGTACACATTCAGAGTGTCAGCTGAGAACAGATTCGGCGTCAGCAAGTCTACTGAGTCTGAGACAATTGTTGCCGAGCATCCTTTCAGTGAGTACCAACTTCTTTGTGTTTGAAAACATTTACTTTGTATGAATATTATGAAAATATTGACAGTTAAAGTCTATGTGTTCAATCATGCCTTCTTTCCTAACCAATTTTTTTTTCTTCATAGCACCTCCTGGCCCACCAACAAGACCTACAATTGTTAGTGTTTCTGCCATCTCAATGACAATGAAATGGGAAGAGCCATTCCATGATGGTGGAAGCAAGGTTACAGGCTACTGGATCGAGAAGAAAGAAAGGAATAATATCTTGTGGGTGAGGGAGAACAAGATTCCTTGCTTTGAATGTTACTACAAGGTGGAAGGTCTGGTAGAAGGTCTGGAGTACCAGTTCAGAGTATACGCCATGAACAGTGCTGGGCTCAGCAAAGCCAGTGAGGCCTCAAAGGGAGCAGTAGCTCAGAACCCAGTTGGTAAGTTTTTTTGTACGGTTAAGAATCACAATAACCAGAGCACCTTTTTTTCGGTACGATATTGCTGAAACTTGTGTATCTCTTTCAACTTTTTCTCAGATCCTCCAAGCAAGCCAGAGGTCACAAATGTTACTAGAACAACTGTCTCTCTCAAATGGTCATCTCCACTAAATGACGGCGGCAGTCCCATTGTTGGCTACATCATTGAGCGCAAGCCTTACACTTTGACTGGTGAAGGCCGCTGGCTGAAGTGTAACTACACCAATGTGGCAGACACTTTCTACACTGTGACTGCTCTGGGAGAGGGAGAGCCCTATGAGTTCAGAGTCATCGCCAAGAACGCCAACCAGGTCTTCAGTAGGCCATCTGAGTCCACTGGGTCTGTGCAATGCAAGACAGACTTTGGTAAGATGTGCATCATAGTGGTGACCAATTTCGCCTTCAAACTTCCACAAATCTGACCTCACAAGTTTTTTTTTTATTTAATTCAGTGTACACACACACAGTTCCAGCAAAGTAATGTTACATGTTATATTAATTATTTGATTGTCTCATTGCATTTTTCTATCCACAGAACCTCCAAAAGCTCAGCTAGATAGCAAACTCCTGTCCGAAACTGTGATGGTAAGAGCTGGTTCAGACCTGGTTCTGGACGCTGCAGTTGGAGGCAGACCTGACCCTAAAGCTTCCTGGTCCAAGGGCACTAGGGAGCTGGAGTTGTGTGAAAAGTATCACCTGCAGTACACTGCCACCAAAGCCATGGCTATAATCAAGTTCTGTGACAGAGATGACACTGGAAAGTACATTCTCACAGTCAGGAATGTGAGTGGAACCAAGACAGCTGAGGTTAACGTCAAAGTGCTTGGTGAGTGAGATTTCTTTTAAGTATCAAAAGATTTATGCACTATTGATAAAATACTCTTTAATGAGTGTTAAATGTGAATTTAATTATGCATTTATGTTTTCCAGACACCCCTGGAGTTTGTGAAGGAAGCATTGAGATAAGCAAAATTACAGAGGAGTCATGCACACTGAGCTGGAAGCCTCCTCTTGAGGATGGAGGTGATGACATCTCCCACTACATAGTGGAAAGGCGTGACACAAACAGACTCAACTGGGTGATCATGCACCCTGAGTGCAAAGAACTGACCTGTGACATTACTGGGCTCTTCAAGAACACAGAATACCTGTTCAGAGTCCGGGGAGTCAACAAGTATGGAGCTGGAGTCTACCTCCAGTCAGGACCAATGGTTGCCAGAAATACTTTCAGTAAGTACCAAAATCATATTATTTAAAAGAACATATTAAGAAATGCAGACTCTACTCTTTTAAACAAAGATGGCAGCATTATGAAAGAAATACACGTGATATATAAGGCAAAGATTAAACCTCCCTTCAAACACTTGCATCTAAATGAAAATCTTTTCAATCCTCTAATTTTTCTTGTCTTTATTTCAGCTGTGCCAACTCCTCCTGGAGCTCCAGAGATCCTTGTATCAGGAAAAGACTTTGCTACCATTGAGTGGCTGAAGCCAGAGAGTGATGGAGGCAGCCCATTGATCCACTACCTGGTGGAGAGGCGTGAGAGAAAGAGTGCCCGTTGGGTGAAGGTGAACAGAGACGGTGCTCATCTGGACACTACACTAAAGGTGTGCGGTTTAACTGAAGGAAACATCTACCAGTTCAGAGTGACAGCCATCAACAAAGCTGGAGAGAGCGAAGCCAGCGAGGTTTCTCTGTATGTTGTCTGCAGAGTGCCAACATGTAAGTGTCATCAATCAAGCACAAGGATTTCACCAAAAATCTAAATCTGTCTGATATCACATTTCAGTTACAATTATTCTCATTTTCACCGATTCCCATGTCCTTTCTACCAGGCACCCCTGCTCCCCCATCCATTCCTCGTATTACTGACACCCATGCCGATAGCATCAGCTTGGCCTGGTCCCGCCCTGTGGAAGATGGAGGAGCTGATGTAATGGGCTACATCCTGGAGATGCAGGAAGCTGGGGCAGAGGAATGGAGTAAAGCCCATGAAAAGACACTTCGTGCCACAGAGTACACAGTTCCTGCACTGTCTGCAGGCAAGAAGTACTGTTTCAGAGTGGCTGGCATCAACATAAACGGCACAGGAGACTTCAGTGAACCCTGTGCTGAGACTGAGCCTGTGGAGAGAATTGGTAAGCCATCTTTACATTTCTTGCTAATAATTCAAGTGAGTTTACTGTTTTAATTACCCATACCAAAATCAATTGACAAACCAAATTTGTTACAGCCTTGACTTTACTGTATTACTCCTACCAACAATCCCAAGCTTAATAAAAATTTGTACTAATCACTCCTTCCACACACAGAAACCCCTGACTTTGAGCTTCATGATGACTTGAAGAAGACAATCTGCCTGCGTGCTGGAGGCTCCCTCCGCATGTTTGTCAAAGTCACTGGTCGTCCTGCTCCTGCCATCACATGGAGCAAACCTGGTGTAGACCTTAACAATAGAGGATTTATTGAGGTTACCAATAAGTCTACTACACTCATCATCGACAAGGTCCATCGCTACGACGCTGGCAAGTACACACTGGTGGCTGAGAACTCTGCAGGAAAACAGGAAGTCAACATTCTGGTCAAGGTCTATGGTAAGTAGATTAAAATGCGCCTTTAATGTACATAGTATGAACTGCAGATGACAATATTCCATGAAAATGGTATGGCTCAACAAAATTACTTCTCTTTTAGATACTCCTGGACCAACTGGACCAATCAAGATTAAGGAGTTGACCAAGGACTCTGCTACCATCTCTTGGGAAGCCCCAACTGTGGATGGTGGTGCTCCTGTCAACAACTTTATTATTGAAAGGAGAGAGGCATCCATGCGAGCCTACAAGACAGTCACCTCCAAGTGCAGTAAAACATCTTACAAGATTGACGGCTTGATGGAGGGTATGCTGTACTACTTCAGGGTTCTCCCAGAAAACATCTATGGTATTGGTGAGCCCTGTGAGACTCCAGATGTCATCCTGGTCTGTGAAGTGCCTCTGCCGCCTAGCAAGCTGGAAGTGATCGATGTCACAAAGAGCACTGTCACCCTGGGATGGGAGAAGCCAGAGCATGATGGTGGCAGCAGACTGACAGGCTACGTTATTGAAGCCTGCAAGTTTGGCACCGACAAATGGATGAAGGTTGCCACTTTGAAGATGACCGACCTTGAGCACACCATTGAGAAGCTGAATGAGAATGAGCAGTACCTGATTAGAATCAGGGCAGTCAACAGCAGAGGAATGAGTGAGCCCAAAGAGCTTGTCACAGCGGTCACAGTACAGGAACAGAGAGGTAATAGCACAAAATGTGTCATCTGCATTAAAAGATATAACATGATTTTTTAGAAAAGTTTGATACCAGCCATCAAAATAATGCCAAACATGCTTAATTTCTTTGGCTTATCCAAGAAAACATACTCTTCTGTTGCAGAATACCCAAATATGTTGAACATTTTTTTGTCCAGCTGTATCATTTAGTATGACATTAAAGCTCATGTCAAATTTTTCCAACCAGAGTTAATGTTTATGTGTTTTTCCTTTCTAGTAATGCCTGTGGTGGACTTCTCCAGTATTCCTCAGAAGGTTGTCAATGTCCTGGCTGGAAAGACCCTTGACCTGGACCTGCCCATTATTGGCAGGCCTCCTCCAGTCTGCTCTTGGTATTTCAGTGATAACAAGCTAAAGATCACTGACCGTGTCAAGGTGAAGAGCACTGGCAAGTTCTCCAAACTGACTGTGTCCGACACCACCATTGATGACTCTGGTGACTACACCTTGGAAGTGAAGAATGCAGTTGGTGTTATTAGCGAGGTCATCAAGGTCATCATCCTTTGTAAGTGACCATCCTTAATTTGCCAGTTTTTTTCAATGATTTAATTCTTGAGCTACTAAAGATGATACATTTTAAAATGTGCACTTGACTTCATACATACCAAATATTTTGTTAAAGTTACCCCAGAGTTGATGGATGTCATTAATTCTATAAATCTTCTTCTACCAGCTAAACCCGATGAGCCAAATGGACCCATCAGGTTTGATGAGGTTGATGCTACCTCAGTCACCTGTAGCTGGGATCCTCCCGTCAGAGATGGCGGAGCTCCCATCAGTGGCTACACAGTGGAGCAACGTGATGCTCACAGGCCAGGCTGGGTGCCTGTTTGCGACTCTGTTAGCAGACCAACATTCAAGTTTGTTAACCTGATTGAGGGAGATGAGTATGTCTTCCGTGCAGCTGCTATTAATCGCTATGGTACTGGAGAGTACCTGCAGTCCGAGATTGTTACCTGCAGAAGCCTTAAGAGTAAGAGTTTTGGCTTTTCTTTAAGGTTACACATTTGAATATAACGGCTATATACACTGGACTGTGACAACAGTAATAATGGTAACATACGTCCTCTTCTCTAAAGGTGTACCTGGACCTCCTGGCCGCCCAACTGTCTTTGATGTTTCCCGCGACGGTATGACCGTGGCCTGGAATCCACCAGATGAAGACGGTGGTCTTGAGGTGTCTGGATACATCATTGAGCGCAAAGAAGTCAGATCAGACAGATGGGTTCGAGCCAACAAGAACCCCATCACTATGACCAGATATAGATCAACAGAGCTGATTGAAGGCCTTGAATATGAGCATAGAATCACTGCCATCAATGCTAGAGGAGTGGGCAAGCCAAGTCTGCTATCAAAACCAGCAGTGGCAACAGATCCTATTGGTAAGACAATATTCTGACAAAGGAAAAAGTTCTGTTTGCAATTTAACTCATAATCTAATAAAGTGGTTTGCGAATAGGCTGGTACATAATCATTTAAAAAAATAAAATCAGCTAAGAATACCTACATTCTCTTTCCTGCTCAGATCCACCAGGCTGTCCTCAAAACCCAAGAATCACTGATACCACCAAGTCCTCTGTGTCACTGGCTTGGAGTCCTCCAGATGATGAAGGAGATGCAAGAGTTGATGGTTACCTGATTGAGATGCAGAAGGTGGGCACAATGGCCTGGATCAAGTGCAACACCACACCATCTCTCATCTGCGAGTACACACTGACAAGCATGCCACAAGGAGAGGAGTTCAAATTCCGTGTGATGGCTTGCAATGCAGGCGGCTCTGGAGAGCCTGCTGAAGTACCTGGAACTGTTACTGTGACAGAGATGCTTGGTAAGGGCTTTTATGTTCAAATTACTACATATATGTATGCATTAAGACAGCTTGTGTCCTAATGACCTTGGTAACCCTTATTCCCCTCCAGAATCCCCAGACTTCGAATTGGAACTTAAGTACAAAGATGTGTACGTGGTTCGCCAGGGAGGTGTGCTGAGACTCTCAGTGCCAATCAAGGGTAAACCTCACCCGACATGCAAGTGGTCCAAGGATGGTGATGTAGTCTCTGCCTTGGCCATGATCGCCTCCACAGAGGACGCCAGTGAGCTTGTGATCAAAGGAGCTGAGAGAAGTGACTCTGGCATGTATGACCTCCTGCTGGAGAACAGGGTTGGCAAGAAGAAGGCTCAAATAAAGGTCAAGGTCATTGGCCGCCCAAGTGCTCCAGTAGGACCAATGCTCTTTGAGGATATCCAGGCCAACTCTGTCAAGATGTCCTGGAAGGCACCTACAGATGATGGAGGTTCAGAGATCCTGGGTTACATCGTGGAAAGACGTGAGGCAACCAGAAACGCCTGGTACACTGTGGATTCAAGAGTTACAGATACTCAGCTGGTTGTCAAGGGCCTGAAGGAGGGTACAGAATATCACTTCAAGGTCACAGCTGAAAACTCCTTTGGAGTCAGTGCCTCTCTGAAGTCAGAGCAGCCCCTGGTGCCAAAGACTCCTCTTTGTAAGCTTTTTTTTTGTCTAGTCTTCAGTCATTTTAGCCACTGTATAGTTATTTGTTTATAATTATATCCTGTGTTTTTAAATTTAGGTGCCCCAGAGCCTTCAAGCACTCCACCAGAAATCATGGATGTGACAAAGAGTTCTGTTGCATTGGCTTGGTCTCGGCCAAAAGACGACGGTGGCTCTGCCATCACCGGCTACTTTGTTGAGTACAAGCTGGTGTCTGCAGAGACATGGTCCAGGCATGAAGCCAAGATCACCTCTACTATGTTTACTCTACCTGGACTCACCCCTGATTCAGACTATCAGTTCCGCATTGTTGCTGTCAATGACATTGGCGAGAGCGAGGCTGGTCCTGTGTCAGACCCTGTCACATGCAAGGATCCATTCGGTAAGTTTTCTGCCCCATAATAAAACTGTTTAACTCAAAATTTATGTCAGTCTATGTGCTATATTTGCTGGTATTTTAATGGAGTTGTTAAAATGAGATGTATCAGAATTTCAGGACAAACCCAAGCAAAATTCAATAAATCATTTGACAATCTCCTTTTCCTTACTAGACAAACCAAGCCAGCCAGGCGAGATAGACACAGTGAATGTATCAAACAACTTCATCGCCATCCGCTGGCAAACTCCAGAATGTGATGGTGGAAAGGAGATTTTGGGTTACTGGGTGGAGTACAGAAAGTCTATCGAGAGTACATGGAAGAAGTGCAACAAACAAAGGCTGAAGGAAAAGGAGTTCACCATGCCTGGACTTGCAGAGGCCACAGAGTATGAGTTCAGAGTGTTTGCTGAGAATGAGACCGGAATGAGTAGACCCCGTAGGACTGCCACATGCATCAAGACTAAACTGAGCGGTGAGTAAACTGAAATATGTTGCTTTGATGTAATACGACTAAGTAATTTTACAAAAAGACATCATTAGACATACTTCATGTGTCCTAAATGTATCTCTTTTTCTGTACACATAGTTGAAACTAAACCAAGTCTCAGAAAAGAAATGGATGAAGTAACTGCCAAGCTTGGCCAGCCTGCTGTCATGAAGTGCCAGATTATTGGCAGACCTGTCCCTGAAATTAAGTGGTATCATGCTGGCAAGGAGGTCCTCGAGTCTCGCAAGTATGAGTTCAGCTCTGATGGCCGGAACCACTCTCTATCCATCATGACTGACCAACAGGAGGATGAGGGAGCGTATACATGCAAGGCCATCAACGACGCTGGAGATGCTGAGACCACAGGAAACCTGGTGTTGGAAGCTGCTCCATCCTTCCACTCAGACTACCCTCTGAAGGAAACCTACTATGCTGGCATGGGAACTACTCTGCGTATCCATGCTGTCTACATTGGTCGCCCTGAGCCAAAGATCATGTGGCTTCATGGGTCAAAGACCTTGGAGAACACTGACGACATAAGCATTGAGACTACAGAGCACTATACACACTTAATCATCAAGAATGTGCAGCGCAGAGTCCATGGAGGCAAATATAGGATCAGACTGCACAACCATTTCGGCAGGACTGACACCGCGTTCAATGTTGAAATTTACGGTATGATTATCTTAAGTTTCTGTGGTGGTTTCAATAAAGAATAATAACTTTTAAAGAATAGTATTAGTTATACTTAATGTCTTGTACTTTTTTTTCCAGACAAACCTGATATACCTCAGGGTCCCATTGTGCTGGATGCTCTCCTTAAGAACTCAGTCATCATCAGCTGGAAGGCTCCTAAGGATGATGGCGGTTGCATGATCACCAATTACATTGTTGAAAAGCGTGAAGACAAAGAAGGCACAGAATGGGAACTGGTGTCATCTTCCATCAACGGCACATCCTGTCGTGTGGCCAACCTCATTGATAGTGCTGGATACTTCTTCCGTGTGTATGCCCAGAATCGCTATGGCAACAGTGAACCACTGGAGCTTACTTCACCTATTCTTATCAAGAGCCAACTGGGTATGTTTAATTTTAGTATGTTTCACATTTCATCACTTTATGTTTTTGCCCAACACTATCCTTGGGTATGTAATGTAATGTATATAACCATAACAACAGTATGATATCAAGGTACCCTATGTAAAGTTACTGACTGTTTTTTTTCCATCCTACAGAGAAACCATCACCACCTCTTTCTCCAGTTGTTTCTGGAATCACCAAAGACTCTTGCGTAGTTTCCTGGAAGCCACCACTTAGTGATGGAGGATCCAAGATTAAGAGCTATTGCCTTGAGAAGAAGTACAAAAAAGATAAGAAGGAATGGAGCGAATGGGCTCCTGTGACAACAGATGAGATCAAGCAGACAGTGTTCTCTGTAAAGCGTCTGACTGAAGGAGCTGAATGCATCTTCAGAGTGAAGTGTGAGAACCTTGGTGGTGAAAGCGACTACAGCGAGGAAACTGGTCCTATCGTTCCAGCAACAGCGGTCGAGGTTCGTGCTCCTGCCTTTAAGGAAGAGCTGAGGAACATGAGTGTTAAATACAAGAGCAATGCTACACTTGTTTGCAAGATCATAGGACAGCCCAAGCCTGTAATCAAATGGTTCAGGCGAGGAAAGGAGATCCACTCTGATGGAAAGAAGATTAAGATCCAGGAGTTTAAGGGAGGTTACCACCAGCTGGTCATCACTGAGGCTGATGAGGAAGATTCCACTGTCTACCAGATAAGAGCCACCAACCAGGGAGGTGCAATCTGTGCAACAGTCTCTCTGGATGTAGAAAGTAAGTTTATAGTTTTTCCAATAAGACTGCGTTATCTTGCACTGACCTAAATTAATCTTATGTAAACACTTTGAACCAGAATTATTCTATTTGAATAAGTAATGATGTTTAACTTCTTATCATTGTAGTTCCTGCCAAGATCAACCTGCCAAAGAACCTGAAAGACAAGGAAGCCATCCCTGCCCTTCGTGGAGAAGTGGTCAACATCAAGATTCCTTTCACTGGCAAACCAGATCCTGTTATCACATGGCAGAAGGGACAAGATCTCATTGACAGCAATGGTCACTACCAGGTTATTGTGACCAGATCATTCACTTCTTTGGTGTTCCCCAATGGAGTGGAGAAAAAGGATGCTGGTTTCTACATTGTGTGTGCCAAAAATAGATTTGGCATTGATCAACAGACAGTTGAATTGGATGTGGCTGATGTGCCTGATCCTCCACGTGGTATCAAGGCCAGTGATGTCTCCAGAGACTCAGTTTCACTGAACTGGGTAGCCCCAGCAAATGATGGTGGTAGCAGAGTCATCAACTACATCATTGAGAAGTGCCCAACAACAGCTGAAAGGTGGCAGCGTGTCGCTCAGTCTCGTGACACCCGCTACACAGTTATCAATCTGTTTGGCGGAACCAGCTACCAGTTCAGAGTCATTGCTGAGAATAAGTTCGGACAGAGTGCTCCATCAGAGACCTCAGGGCCCGTCATGACTAAGGAAGACAAATCTAGGGTTCTGCTCTATGATAGGGAGGTTGATGATACTGACCGCGTGCCTAGAAGCAAGGCTCCACACTCTGAATCCAAGAATCTGCATAACAAATATTCCATTGCAGAAGAACTGAGCAGGGGTCAGTTTGGCATTGTCCACCGCTGTGTAAGCACCAGCTCAGAGAAGACCTACATGGCTAAATTTGTCAAAGTAAGAGGTGCTGATCAAGCAATAGTCAAGAAGGAAATTGCAACACTGAACCTGGCCAAACACACCAACTTCCTCCTCCTGCACGAGTCTTTTGACAGCCCAGAAGAGCTGGTGATGATCTTTGACTTCATCTCTGGTGCCGACATCTTTGAGCGCCTCAACACAGCAGAGTTTGAGCTTAATGAACGCGAGATTGTCAACTACATCCGACAGATCTGCTCAGCTCTTGAGTTCCTGCATAGTCAGAGCTATGGTCACTTTGATATTAGACCTGAGAACATTGTTTACAACACTAGATCAAGCTCCAATGTGAAGATTATTGAGTTGGGCCAGTCCAGATACCTGACCCCTGGAGACCAAATCAAGATTCAATATACCACTGCAGAGTACGCTGCCCCTGAGATCCACCAGTGCGATATGGTTAGCAGTGTTACTGACATGTGGGCAGTTGGTGTCCTTGCCTATGTGCTGCTCAGTGGACTTAATCCTTTCACCGCTGAAACCAACCAACAGATGATTGACAACATCTCCAATGCAGCATACAGCTATGATGACGAGTCCTTCAAGCAAGTCAGTGTTGATGCATTGGACTTCACCGACCGCTTGATGACAAAAGAACGTAAACACCGTATGACTGCTGCTGAAGCTCTGGCACATCCTTGGTTGACCAAACCTGCAGAGGAAATCAGCACCAGAGCAATCGCTACCACTAGGCACAAGAGATACTACCAGACAATGGTGAGGAAGGAGTGGGGCACTGTTGTCTCTGCAGCCCGTATTGCCAGCGGTGGCTCTATCAGGCCTCAAAGAGGAGTCTTCGTTGCCAAGGTGAAGATCGCTCCATTTGAAAATGGTCCCATCGCAGGCCAGATTAGCCACGCAGTGGCAAGTGAGGGCGACAGTGTGAAATTCATCTGCAACATTGAAAACTATGACAGCACCACTGAGGTGACATGGTACTGTGGAGTCAGGCAACTGGAAGCTAGTGACAAATATGAAATCGAGTATGAGGATGGGCTGGCAGTGATTACCATCAACAAGGTTACAAGAGCAGATGATGGTACTTACAGATGCAAGATTGTGAACGAGTATGGTGAGGACAGTGGCTATGCAGAGCTGTTTATCAACGGTGTCAGATCATACCGTGACTTCTTCACCACTCGTGTCGTCAAGAAAACAAAGCGCAGAGTTGACACTGCCAGGATGCTCCAGAAACCACCGGAGTTCACTCTTCCTCTGGTTAACCAGACAGCCTACATCGGTGAGGACTTGCGCTTGAGTGTCACAATCACTGTCCATCCTGAGCCTCGTGTCATCTGGCACAAATCTGGACAGAAGATTCTTCCTGGACAGGATGACAGGAAATACACCTTCATCAGTGATAAGGGCCTGTACCAGCTTATTATCCGCAGCCTTGAGGTTGAAGATGATGCGGAGTACAGCGTTGTTGCCCGTAACAGGTATGGTGATGACAGCTGCAAGGCTCGTGTAACTGTGGTTCCTCGACCTAAACCAGCTGATCTTACCCTGAGGCCCATGTTCAAACGTCTGCTTGCAAATGTTGAATGCAGAGAGGGCCAGAATGTGCGCTTTGAGATCAGAGTATCTGGTCATCCTACACTCAAGTGGGAGAAGGATGGTACACCTTTAGCCTTTGGACCATCAATTGAGGTTGTCCATGAAGGTCTGGATTACTATATCCTTCATGTGAAAGACACTCTTGTCGATGACTCCGGCGTGTACAGAGTAACTGCAACCAACTCTGCTGGGTCAGCCAGTTGCCAGGCCACTCTCAAAGTGGAGCGTGTCACTCATGTAAAGAAAGAATATGAGATGACAGAAAAGGAGAAGAAAGAAGTGGCTGGAAAGGAGGAAATCGACAAAAAGGTTAGACTGTCTCAGATCATGGCGGGCACTGTTATTGCACCTCTGCCACCTGCAGCAGTACAAGCTGTCAGAGAGGCAGCCACCATGTTCAAACCTGCTGTGACAACAAAGAAGGGTGAAAAGACGGAAGCTGAGATACAAAAAGAAAAAGAGGAGAGGAAGAAGCGGGCAGATGAGAAGAGGCTGCGCATGCCTTATGTTGTCCCAGCTCCTCGTGTCATTAATCCAGCTGTCCTTGAGGAGGATGTGGAAATTAAACACTTCCAGCCACTGTCTGACATGAAGTGGTACAAGAAGCTGCGGGATCAGTATGAGTTCCCTGAGCCTATGGAGAAAATCAAGCAGAAGAGGATGAAGCGTATTCGCCTGTCACGGTGGGAGCAGTTCTATGAGGTACCTATCAGGATCAAGGACCAGTACAAACCCAAGTGGCGCATCTCATCCCTAACCCAGGATGATCTGGAAACTGTGAGGCCTGCAAGGCATCGCACTCCTTCCCCTGAGATGGATGCTTATCACAGGATTAGGAGAAGGTCCCTGGGTGACCTGTCAGATGAGGAGCTGCTGCTGCCTGTGGATGAGTACCTTTCAATGAAAAGAACTGAAGAAGAAAGGCTTCGCCTGGAGGAAGAGTTGGAACTTGGTTATTCTGCTTCTCCTCCAAGCCTCAGCCCAGTTCGCTTCGAGCTGTCAGCCTTGCGTCCTTCATCTCCCAGAAGAGTCTACAGTGACGACGAAGAAGGAGAGGAGGTTCCCAGATATGACTCCTACCGAATTCCATCTAAATATGAGGCTGGGCCCAGTTTTGTTGACCTCCGTCAGCGTCATGACAAGGCCACATACAGACCTCCAAGAGAGAAGCAGAGAGTGCATGAAGAGAGAGAAAACCAGGAGCTACTGCGCCCTCACACAACTGCACAGAGAATCTCATCCTACAAGAGTGAACTCAAGCGCATGGAGTTTGAGGAGAAGACAAGAACCACGAAAAGGGAAAAAACTGTTGCAGTTTCATACTCTGAGGATGTTGAATCTGAGCACCTTACAGCTTATTCCACAGAATATATCCCCAAACCAATCAAGAAGACCCCAATGCCTGAGCCTACAAGGAGATCTCCTACCCCTAAGGCTGTCAAGACAGAAGTGACCCTGTCTAAAGTTGATTTTGCATCCAGGTATGAGGAGAGAAAGCAGGCTTTAAGGACAGAGAGAAGATCAGTGGAGAGAAAGGTTGAGGTGGTGACACAGGCTCCCTTCAGTCTGGACCATGCTCCAAGAATCACCATTAGGATGCGTTCCCATCGTGTGCCTTATGGTTCAACCACAAAGTTCACTCTAAATGTCCAGGCCAAACCAGAACTGGAGTTCAAGTGGTTCCACAATGGAAAAGAGATTTATCATGGTAGCAAATACCGCATGTCCAATGTAAGTGGGGTCCTGACTCTTGAAATCATCAACTGTGTCACTGAAGATTCTGGAACGTATCGTGTTGTCTGCAAGAATACCAAAGGAGAGACCTCTGACTATGCAACCTTGGATGTAGCAGGAGCTGAATATGCTGCCTTCTCTTCACTCCGCAAAGATGAGGAGCCTCCTTCCTCCCATCTCCCAGAGATGACCAGAACAGAGATGTATCATGTCTCCTCCACTAAAACAACAGTGAAGGAAACCAAAGTTGTGACAGGGTCAACAACTGTTGTTGAGAAGCCAAGAGAGAAGGCTCCTGCCAAGTTCCTAACCAAGCCAAAGTCCCTGGCTGTGGAGGAGGGAAACTCTGTGCGGTTTGACTGTGATGTGGATGGAGAACCAGCACCATCAATCACCTGGATGCACAAAGGAGCAGTTGTTTGTCCCACATCTCGCCACCATGTCATCTCTTCTCAGAAAAGTTCCAGTTTAGAGATCTCTGCTGTTGCTATTTCTGATGAAGGCAGCTACAGTGTGCTTGCAGAAAATTCTGGAGGCAAACAGGAGGCCCATTTCACTCTGACAATCCGCCAGTCAGAGTCCAAGGAGAAATCAGAAGTAGCTGCCAGAGTCACCTCTCCAGAGGCCAAGTCTCCTCTAGCAAGGTCCCCTGAACCAGTGACGTCTCCTCAGAGAGTTACATCCCCTGAGCCAATCAAGTCACCTCAGAGAGTGAAGTCTCCGTTCTCGCCAAAATCCCCAACACCAAAATCCCCAACACCAAAATCTCCAACACCAAAGTCCCCTACTCCATCTGAGTAGGATTGGCTGACTTCTACCATCAAAGCCGCTGCAGACTATGGCAGAGATTTAACCGGAGACCTCAGCTCTGCAACTGTCAACCTTGACACTAGGTCCATGTAAAAAAGAAAAACAAAACAAAAAAAGAAAAAAAAAACTAATTTATATCCCCTTTTTACTTCATCCAGACCCTTTTATTTAGTGAATTAGCTACAATGATACTTGATAAGATCTGGATTTCTGTTCTTGTAAATATTAACTATTTTTGTACCAAACTTGACATTAATTTATGCCAAACTAGACTCAAGTCTAAAGTTGTTATAAAATGTGCCATATTGGTCAATTATGACTTAGGATTTTTGAACCACTTTTCTGTGACATGTACATAATGTATATAGCCGAATTGAACGGTTATGGGAAATGTATGCATTGTTATTTATGACAATATTAACTGAAACAAAAGAACAAGTGCTTTAACAGGAGAAAGTTTCACCTAGAACGAATACCCTGTCAAACCAAGAAACTAAACTATGTGCCTCAACAAAAAGTTGAAGACTTTAAGATTGCCTCAACAGGTAGAGAGGCTCCCTGTTGATGTTATGAACCGTAAACAGAAAGACAAAGTTATTGTTTCGAAGACACGACCGAGCGTGTTAAATTACAGTTTCCTCTGAGTTGTACCTTGAGTGTAAGGCCCTGAGTGCTGTTTGCATTACCCTCATGTAAGCAGCATGAACTGGCCTTGTACTCAGACTGACTGTGTCATACCACCATGATTTGATGACCAGCTGAGAGTGCAAGCGGCCTGCGCTCTCAGTGTTTAGATCATTTTATTTAAGAGCGCTGCTTCTGGCACAGGACAGCCAGAATAGCTTTTTGAAAATTAACATCTCCTGGCCATTAAAAAAAAAAAAAGTCAAACTGGCTCTGCTGTGCAGAAGCAGCGCTGTCTCTTGGAGGATAGCTAGCTGTGATGTGTTTGTGTGTTTGTGTGTATTTGTAGCTTTTAGTCATTCACCTTGTCAGTAGTCAGGGTTATCTTCTTCACCACAGTGACTCCATCTTCTGTAAGAAGAAAGAATAGCAGAAACGTTGCCCTGCACTTTTATTTAATGAATTTGTTTATGTAGAACTATTATTTGTCCTCCTTGAGTTTTATGCATTACTGATTTAATAAAGCATGATTTCAGCACCACACACTCGGTCTCTCCTGTTTATTGTGTCAAGTGTGCAATTTCTTTTGGAAAGAAACGTTTCATCTCCCGTCAAAATACTTCAATGTAGGCTGAATATAATGCAGTATCATTAGGCCAACATTTGTTACAGTAAATTGGTGAAGGAAATTTGTTGTGAAACACAAAGGTCTTAACATTTTATATCATCTCTCCATTATCACTGACTAAGAAATAGCTGATAAATAATTTCACACTTGTGACCCTGAGTTGAGTAAAAGCAGCAAATTACGTTTTTATTCTTTACTAATGATTTGATTTTGAAGTCAGATTTCTTTAAAGAATACTTTGTGTATTTATCGTAACAGAGTAAAAATTTAATTGATAAAAATATAACTATTAACCATTTAGGGCCTATAAATAAACTTGCTGGATGTACTTCTCTAGATGGGACTACCAACCTTGCCTTTTGTGGTTGGTTTGGATTGCTGTACTGTCAGTGTTTCTTCGGGTGGTGCTGTTGTTGCTTGTAAAAGTCACACATCAGGAGTCTGTTTCACGAAGCAGTTTCAATAACTCTGAGTCTAATTCTGAACTGTGAGTTGATCTACATTGAGAAAATAATGAGTTTTTGGTTTCAGAACAGGTGATTTGAGTTAATTTAATCAACTCAGAGTAGTTTCACCCCGAGTTTAGCAAGTGCAGCCCAACCATAAAAAGCCATCATCAATGAAGCCCAGATTCAATGTTAGACCATGGCAACAGAGAGAAGGGATGCGTTTCTCACCCCAATTCAACCAGAAATATAAATGATTTTTTAAATGAATTTTTTTAATGAAAACAAATCTACGTCAAGACTTGCTGCTGACTGAATGAATGAGGAAATGAAATGGCGTGTGTCTCCCAAAGAGGGCGGAGACAGAGAAAAATCTGCTCCAGACCAGGTTAGATCTAGAGACCCAGATGCCAGAGTAACAGACACAGTTTTAGTTACACCTCTTTGTGAAACAAGCATGAGTTAACCCTCTTTCTCAGGTTTGATTTACCTCCCTTTCTAAAACCGAAACCACAGAGTTTCTCATAATTCAGTTAAAGGTGTAGTCAGAGGTCTGGGAGAAAATCAGACCCGCCTTTTCCTTCATACCCCAACCCTGGCTCGACGCCCAAAAGATGATGGACGTGCATCGTCATGGAAACGACCGTAGAAACTGTGTAGCTAACCAACACGGCTGAGGCCTGACCAGCAAACGCTCGAGGGTCAATTCAGTATAATATGTGAAGCTGTATTTATTGCTTTGAAAGTAGTAGTAGTGTGATGAGTTTTAGTAATATTGTAGCAAACGATATTATAACATTAAGATATTAATATTTTCTGATCAAACACGTGCAATGCTCCACATTAGAAAGAAAAATAGAGAAACCATTTGAAATTACTGAAACGCTACTTAGAATAACTCTCATGGATTGGTAATCTACCACTATTTCAACTGCCAACATACCATCCTCTATTTCTCAATGACTTAAAGTTAGAAATTTGGCATTACACAAGATGACACAGCAAAAAACACAGACACAGGATCCTCTGCACTTTATTTTATGAACTGAAGCTTGCCATATTTCTGTGATGTTTCTTTTCCATGGATTTACAGCATGTTTTTATGGAAAGCTTTGTGTAAAGCACAAAGGTTGAAGGGTCGTACGTTATGCTTTGCGTGAATACTGTATTGAGATGGATTAAATCGATGGAAGTTTGTGACATTGAACTTGCAACACTAACAGTTTACAGCAATGAGAATTACTCTCGTTTTAAAGTTAATAATGTGAAATGATGAGTATTTACACAACTGGAAAGTCTGAGCTAATAAACATAAAAACACACTGTTAACCAAAGAAATACACAGCATATTTAACATCATACAGGGAATGAAAAAGCCCAAGAATCAGCAGGAACCAGAAGGTAAACAGCAGTTAAACTTCAGTTATACATCATGTTTTTTTATATATATACAACACACAATGTCAGCCGCGGCAGAAACTCATCATCCTGCATTTGTACTGCATCTATACTGTCTAAAATATCATACACTGATCAAGCAGACTTATAAAACAGCTTGTGGCAGTAAGAGACAAAAAAAATATACATGACATGTTCACAGTGGGATATTTCATGCAGGAGGCTAAATGCAGGTGATGACACGTATTCATTCAACGCTATGATATCTAAACTACAGCAAATGACTTTAAAGGGATATTCCACCACCAAAAAACACTTTCTTGCACATTTTAAGCTTAGCGTTAGCATTATCTCTAAGATAAAAGCTAACACGAACCGGTAAGTGGTTAAAGTATGTTCCTCAAAGCTAGAACAAAAAAAAGACAAAAGAGAGTGTTAGTAAAACAAAAACCGCAGCGATAAGGTCAAAAATCTCTGTATTTCATAAAAAGTGGTACACCTGCTTCTGTAGCTAGCATCTTTAATGTGGTACGACCCTGTTAAAGCTAAAAAGTAAAAAAATAAATAAAATAAAACTTGAGGAGGAACCTTGTTTCTTAATGAGACTGAAAACACAGGAAGTTCTAGATAATTTGCCAGGAAATTGAAGCCTAAGTTAGCACAAGCATTCAGACAAGAGCTAGTAAACTGGGGTTAGGTTTGCCAAGGCTAGTTAATCAAGGGTTGTTTGAAGATAGCTAGCTTAGCTGGGGTTAACAGAAAACCCTCAAAAAGCTCCTTTTTTCAAGATTTATAAAAAGACCTTAATCATTTCTGGGTCTAACCAGGGCTAGCTAAAAGGTTAGCTTAAAACAGAGCAGGCTAACCACCAGGATCAAATTCTGAACACTGAATGTGTTATTATATTTCTTGTATCATTTTCTGGGAAATTTCGTAAGCTACTGATATCTATATCTATCCTTGTTAGCGAAAACATCCTGGTGTTATAGAACAGATTAATCCTCGTGGTTGTGGTGTTAGCCTCCTACATGATTAAGTGTCTGACATTAGCGCTTAGCCCTGTTGCTACAGTTAGCTCTGGGCTAGGTTACACAATTCTGCCCTTATAAATATCATGTGTAACAAACAATTCTCAGGGCACGTCTGTACACAATACACATCTAAAAACAGTAGAAACCGTAGAAAATACACAAATAACAAAAGTTTTAGAAGGCATCTCACGACAAGTAAATAATCGTTACAGATTTAAGGATCTTGTTGGTCGTGTGGATGGTCAAGGAAAAAGAAAGGTAGAAAAGACAGATGAAATAATTATAAAAACAGTTTAACTAGGTCCTTGTTCATTATCTCATCTGCTCTTGCTTATAAAACGCTGCGCCACACTCCATTTTAAAAATGAGCATTTTAAAAAATTTAACTCCTACAACTACATGAATATACTTTTTAAATAACATGTAAATACAAAACGTAAGGATATAGTTTCCAAGCAGTGTTTCATAAACTATTTGGATTTAATCCTAATGATGAATAAACTATCTCGGCAGGTACGTGACAGGTAGATTAAATGCAACATGTCAAACTAAAGTGCAATGAATCTGTAACATGTTAAATCTACTAAACCAACCAGTGGTATATGCTGCTCTCTTTGACTGCATTTTAATGACAAGGTGTGCGTTTAATTGGAAATCTTTAGCTGTTTGAAGAGACCATTAGATTTGACCATTTTACCTTTAAATCTGAAAATCAGTAAAAGATCAAGCTCTGACTCAACGTTTTAAAACACGTACTCTAAATGGGCTGATGACGGCACAACACATAAATAAGACAGCTGTGGAGTTCTTCAAGGCCTATTTTGTTAAGTGGACTAAGTCTGACTTTCATTTTCTTGACGCGCCCTCTGTTCATCTTTAATCAACAAGAAAGATGTCCAGCCTACGTAACAGATCTAATGCCACGGCCACACTGGACAAGAATGTGTCGAGATTACAGACAAAGTCAATGTAAAGATGTGTGTGATGTGTGATGGTCCCGCCACCTGCTCCGGATGATACGACGTGTCTACTCTACAGTACGGTGGCCGAGACCCACCACCGATGCAAACAAAAGAACCTGCAAACAATAAAGAAACACTGCAAACAAAAATAAAAACTGCTGCAAACAAAAAAATAACACTGAGCGAGAACAGACGAAGAAGAAGACGGAGAAGTTGGCGAAGAAACAACAATAGTTGAGTGGAAATTGTTTAACGAAAGAGAAAGTAAGTGAGAATGCTAGTGTTTAATGTCACTGCGTGTACTTTCTACTATGTTGTTTGGTTAGGCCGGGCATTCTCACTTTCTCTCTCTTTCGTTAAACAATTTCCACTCCACTATTGTCCTTTCTTCGCCAACTTCTCCGTCTTCTTCTTCTACTTTGTCTGTTCTCAGGAAACACAGGTGCGTCGGCAAATATAGTCCCCAGTAATCCACTACCGTTTCAGCGTTAACTTTGTATTTTGCTGCTGTTTCTTTTATTTGCAGTGGCGTTTCTTTATTTATTTGTAACAGCATTCTTTTTGTTTGCAGTGTCTGTTTATTGTTTGCAGCGGTTTTTGTTTTTCTTTGCAGTGTTTCTTTATTGTTTGCAGGTACTTTTGTTTGCATTGGTGGCGGGTCTCGGCCACCATGCTACGGAGACCAGAACAAAAAGGAGCAGGCTTGGGTGAAAGTTGCTGAAGAGACAGGTTTTGAAGTTAAGTTCTGTAAATATTTGTTTCCAGCTGGATTTGCCTGCACGGGTCATCACTAAGTCCGACTGTGTTTTTCTCTGTGGAGTTTTGACGTAAAAGTTGTAAGAGCCTGATAGAGAGGAGGAAGGAGCGGGGCAGCGGCAGAGCCAGGGAAAAGATGGAAGTTCTCTGCGGTCCTCTCTTTCCTCCACCCCTTCATTATCCCCAGGGAGACCTCCGGGAACATGAGTTGGGTATTGAGGATGAGGTCGCAGGGAACAGCCAGGCAGGGCCAGTGGAGGTGGATTACCAGGGAGAGGCAGCAGGCCCCTCAGAGATTGAATATCAAGGTTTGTTGAGAGATGAACATGCACGCATGAATCGTCAGCGCGTCGCCCCTCAGCTTGTCAAAATAGTCCAGCGTTTAAATCCGCCAATTAGCGTCCGATGTGGCCGCAGCATAAGAGCGCCTGAGGCGGTGGTGCATGTCTTTTTCCTCAACTTAGTAGGAATACGTTTTATCTTCTTCTAAATAGGATTTTACTTTCCTCTTCTTTCTAGTGTCTTTCCAGTCTTAGCGTGGTCATCACAGGCAGCTGCAACTACTCCATAAAATAAAGTGCAAATTACAAGTATAAAGATCCTCCGACACTAAGTATGTCGGTCTTTTGATAAACCAATACAAAACACACGGGGAGGCCTCGAGAGCTGACTGCATAGCTAGAGTAAAGGCTTAAAGCAAAACTTAAAATCATACAAATCACTGTACAAAGACGAGGAACACAGAGAAGAGGAGAACTGTCTGGGTAAGTGTTACTGTTAGTAATTTAATTGCACGAGGTGTCCATTATATGGTTCGTTAGTCCTCTTAAAAGTCTGTTTAAAGTGCTTCAAAAAATATGAGAACTGACTAAATTTAATCTTCTCCTGTCACACTGATGAGCTATTAAACGCAAGTGTTCCTATACCGCACCATAAACCGGATGAAGACTCGGAGAAAAAAGAACTATCAGTTTGGGAATAATAAACACCTTACCAAAAACCAGTGGAGAGATGTAAAGTTCTGATAAAGTTTGATGTTCAGGTAAGTTCAACCCTAATCGTCTGACATCGAGGGGATCCTCAGACAAACCACCAGCCCCACTGTGGAGCCATGACTCGAGCTGCAACAGAAGCTGGTCCAGAAGTCCTCTGGCTTCACAAGCAATAGGAAGGGAACTGGTAAGTCCTTACTTTGATGGGCTCAACAACACCACTAGGAGTGACTGTCAGTATCACCAAGCACAGGTGGACAAAGGGGCCTTTAACCTCACACTTCTTTCACTAAACCATCTACAGAGACCTTTTTTGGGGAGATTTTGGACATTTTTTGGTTTCTTGCCATTTTTGCTACCAATTCCAGATCAAGGCTACACCGCAAGAACAACTGGCCAGAAGAGCAAACGTGACAGAGGTCATACAGCGGAAGAGTCTTCTTATTTCACGCCAACATAAACTATTTGGGAAATAATGAGCATCACTGATTCTCAGGTGGAGTCAAGCTTAAAGACTCATGTTTGAATGGTGGGAATAATCCCATAAGAGTCAGAAAATGTAGATACAACAATCATCTCACACTCCAAATCTTCCTTTTCAAATTTTATAAACGCCCCCTACAGTCTGATTTCAGAACTTCCTTCATTTGCTCAGGACCACTGCTGTCCATTTCCTCTGCTTCTGATCCGGGTCAGGTCCAGTTTTTGCTTGGCAGGCAGGAGGCTGCAGCAGTCTCTATTTTCCACAAAAAAAGTAAGAAGGAAGACAAAAAAGTTCAAAAGAATCGGCTCCTCAATAAGGAAAGGAAACTTGGGTCACACAGTTTTAGAAGCAGGTCATCCCGTCAGGCTCAGAGGTTGTGGTCTCCGTGGCTCCGCCTCCTACCAAAAACACAGCCATGCTGGATTTTGACTGGTTGATTTTAGGGATGCCAAAACTTCCTGCGCGAAGAGGACCAGAAGAAAAATGGGTCTGGATGCTGCTACTGCCAGAAGGGTTGAAATCAAAGTCGGGGTCGAAGGTCGTATCTGAGGGAACGACCCATGAAGCAGGACGCCATTTCTTCAGGGTGTATGGGGTCTTGACACGGCGCTTGATTTTCTCTCCGGAGGCACTCAGACTGCCTTCATCTGCCAGAGAAACATCATCTGAAGGAGAAAAAGAAACATTTTTAAAAAACAGAGGGGCATGTTTGCACAGTTTAAGAAACAACCAGTCCTTTGACATTTTACCAGAACTTACCTGTGGAGATGCAGGTTGTAGACAAGTCCAGGGAACAAGGGCGCTCAGGTCTCTTGGCTTTTGCTGGTCCCATCTGGTTTCTCAAAAGGACTGAAGACTGAAGACCTTTTAGAGCTTCAGCTTCTGCGTGTGTTATCACTTTTGACTCCTGGAGGATGGTTTCTGGGTTATTCAAAGCTTGCCCCCTTAAAGGTGAAACATTTGGGTTCAAGAATTGAGCTCCAGGAACAGAGGTTGGAGCTTTTGGAGTTTGCATTTCTGTATCGAGGGTTGAGGCCTCTGCAAATGGTGCTCTTGAAGATGACGATGTGTTAATCTGGACTTCTGAGCTGGATACTGACTCCGGATTGGAAAGTTTGAGACTATAATCCTGATTTACAGATGAAGAGATTGTGGGGTATCTTTCAACCTGCTGGGGTGGCTCTGGTTTTGGTCTGTTGCTTGCCCAACACTTGTCGCCTTCTGGGTCAATATTTCTTTTTGGGTCAACATCAGCACCATGGGTCTCGATGTCTGATCCCAAAGGTATCCTGTTGTTGTTGTTGTTAGAGTTTGAGCCTCGCCCAGTGAGTATGTTTTCAGCTCGTGCCTGATGATGATTAGGAGGAGGATCGCTCTCAGCAGGCAGCTGCTCTCTTCTCAGCAGGGGTTCGTGTTCATCAGGACTAGAGTTGAGCAGGTTCATACGGTTGTCATCTCCAACGATTATCCCTCCCTCTGTCTTTTCATCCTCCTCTAGCTGTGGCCCAGCCGGGTTGGTTCGACCTCCCCCGGTTATGCTATTTGTCACCAGGGTGGGGACTCCAGCGCTGTAACCAGTGGTGGCCACCATTATTTGGTTCCCAGCCATGACGCTGGCCCTTGTGCCACTGTTATTTGTGACTGTTGTTACCACTTGTGGCTCCACAGCAGTCGCCACTGTTAAAGTGTTCATTTTAGCAACTCCGGTTTCCACCTGAAATACAGAATACCCTGACATCAGACTTAAACGTGACCTTGTAATAACTGAATGAAACAGATGTGGACATGTACAGTGGGGAAAATAAGTATTGAACGCAACTTTTTTCTCATCACATTTATTTCCAAAGCTGCAATTCAAACAAATTTCGACCAGACATTGGTATTAACTCAAATAATCCACACATGAAAAGAAATCACAAAGTTCAGGTCCTTAAATAAGGATTATGTGGAATTAAGTACGATAACACAGGAAAAAAGTATTGAACACACCATGGAAAGGCTGTATACTTTGGCAAGGAAATGCACCATACCACCTGAAATCTGTCAGTAATTATTACTTTAACTTCCAATTAGTGCAAACCAACATCAGCTGGGCTAGAGCAAATTGATGGTCCTATAAAAAAGGTTGTTTTTTCACCAAGCAGTTAAATACCACACACCTCATGATGGGTAAAGGCAAAGAGCTCTCTGAAGACGTTCACAACCTGATTGTTGCTCAGCATCAGAATGAACTGGTTACAGACTTATATCAAAGCACCTGAATATTCCAGTCAGCACCGTTGGGGCCATTATTCACAAGTGGAAGAAGCACCACCTTACCATCAACAGGCCACGCACAGGAGCTCCTTGAAGATTTCTGACCAGGGAGTCAGAAAGATAGTCAGAAGAGTACTCAACGAGCCAAGGACCACCCTGAAAGGGCTCCAGAAAGACTTGGAGGCAGCAGGTATAATTGTTACAGAGAAAACAATCTGCAATGCACTCCACCACCATGGCCTCTATGGACGCTCAGCCTGCAAGACTTCATTCCTCAAGAAAAGGCATGTTGAAGCTGGTTTAAAGTTTGCTAAACAGCATCTTGACGAACCTGTAGAATACTGGGAGAATGTTGTCTGGTCAGATGAGACCAAAATTGAACTTTTGGGCTGTCATACTACAGACCATGTTTGGAGGAGAAATGGCTCTGCACATCACCCAAAAAACACTACACCAACAGTGAAGTTTGGAGGTGGAAGCATCATGGCATGGGGTTGTTTCTCATCTCATGGTTTTGGCAAACTTCACATAACCGTGTTATAGCGTGTTCAATACTTTTTTCCTGTGTTATTGTACTTAATTCCATATAATCATTATTGATGGACCTGAACGTTGTGATTTCTTTTCATGTGTGGATTATTTGAGTTAATACCAATGTCTGGAAGAAATTTTGTTTGAATTGCAGCTTTGGAAATAAATGTAATGAGAAAAAAGTTGACATGTTCAATACTTATTTTCCCCACTGTAAGTCCAAAGACATGCCACTTCCTGAAAGATAAGTCAGATTTTAAAAAACTGATGACATCAGGAGAATCATGAACTAAGACAACCAACTTACCTGTCTGTGGTTTGACTTCAGCTTTCCCAGTTTCAGCCGGGAAGATGCTGAGCTGCTCTCCTTGGATTTCTGTAGCAGGTGGAGGCTGGTTGGCCTCTGAGGCAGGTTCTGCTGTTTAGGGAGCGGGTGTATGGAGGAAAGAGGGGAGTCAAGTCCACCTACATCCCCCAGGTCACGTTGAGGAGTCAACACTGAGTTGTTCACCTGAGGTAAACACAGAGGCAGTTACTCAGTACATTCATTTAGTAGTAAGAGCTCTTCAGTGTTTGTAACAGGCGTACCTCAGCAGTTTGTAGTATTTGATGGTACAGCAGGTTGGTGGTTTGTTGCTCTGTTGATCCAAACTGTTTCTGCGAATGTTCCATCAAGTTTTCATCCGAACTTTCCCTCAGATTTTTATCAACCTGCACATACAGAGGTGTTAATGATCAGATGACAGGAGGAGTCAAAACCAAACCAATTTAAAGTACATACTTCTCTAGGGTCCAGTTTGGTGGCCTCTAAGTCTTCTTCTGTCAGCGGCAGGCAGACTGGGACACTGGGTGCAGCACCACCTGGAGGCACAGAGGGAAAGTTACAGCTCTTATTAAAGATGGAGCAATAAATCAAATCTAGTAGCCCTTGTTGAGGGCTCACCTGTGTGCTCAGACTCAGAGATGCTGCAGAGGAAGGTGGCAGGTGTCATGGTAGCTGTAACACAGCTATCAGGATTGGATGATCTCGCCTGACTCTGACAAACAGAGAGAAAGAGTGAGAAAAGAGTCAAAAGGGTAAATAAAAGTCACCGTCATTGTTCCATTTTTCACTTGCACCCTTTGACTTTATACCTGTGCCTGTTGGCGTTCGTAGTTGATGGAGTTTCTGTTCTTTTCAAACCCTTCTGTCCCGCTTGTGGTTGTCTTTATAACTGCTGCGTGTCCGTCCCCCTGAAGATTCTTGACCACGCCCACCTGGAGATCCTCGATGTAAGAGGAGGAGGAGCTGGGCTGAGGGGGCCAGCGACCTTGAGACAAATTCCTTCAAAACGTAGAGCAGAATTAAGAAACCACTTCATAATAGTGTGTGTGTACTTCTTGTTGTAAAGTGCAGTGTGTGTGTGTACCTGTGGTTGTGAACCGCAGTGTGTGTGGTGAGCAGTGTGAGCTCTGCCAGTCTTTCCTCTGCACACTGGGCGGTGAGTCGAGCGTCAGCATCCTGATCCCAGCAGTCCTCCATCGTCTCCTTAAGGGAGCGTAACGCCTAAACACACGGATTAACAACGTGAGCTAGACGGAGCTTCTATAGTTACAGTCCAAATAAATTACAGTGCTCTGACAAACTTTACCCAAGTATCTTTTTGAAGGATTAAAAAGTTGAAGAATCATTCAGAAATTGAGGGAAAACTATCAGTTAGAAACTGTTGGGACACTCAGGGTGTGTTTGCGCTTTACTGAACATTAACTTCAGAAAAAGGCTCATGTGTTTCAGTTGTAACTGTGCTGACACCAACCAAGCTGTTCTCCTTCCAGGCATCAGGGAATCTGGGTCTGCATTTCTCTCTGGCAACCAGAATCTGCATCTCCTCAAAGCTTGGATGATTACCCAGCTCTGCCTGGAACGCCAGCTGGTACTCCGGTACTGCTTCACCTAAAAACACACAAACACACACATAAGAACAAACAAGGCCTCAATATGTTGGAAAATATCATGACCTAAGACGCAGGATGTACTTAAATAAGGATGGCTACTCTTCTTTTCTTCTGGTTGAACAAAAATGAGGCCAAAATACCCTCAGAATGCTAGTGAAGGTGACGTCATCCACTCATTCTCTTTTCTCTGTTTGTTTACTGTGAGTTGGTGTATGGTTACCTGGAAACAGGTGTGTGCACCTCCTGAAGCTCTCCCAGTAGAGCAGACCCAGAGCGTAAACATCCACCTGCTTCAGCGCCGCCTCACAGTCCCTGAGGTTCAGCGCTCCACCCAGAACCTCCGGAGCCATATACCGCACCGTTCCCACCTGCAGACACACACATGTACACCTGTCAGTCTGGGTTTGAGCCATCATCTCTCCACCTGACACTGTCACATGACCCCACCTCAGAAATCGCCATGGTGTCATCATCTCCGGATCGACAGGGTCGGCTTCCTGTCAGCCTCATGGATAAACCAAAGTCAGCGAGGACGCAGGAAAGGTCAGCCCGCACTAAGACGTTCCTGCTGGTCACGTCTCTGTGGGCCACTGGCGGTTTGTACTGGTCTACGTGAGAACAGAGGAGACACTGGTGAGGATATGTGAGATAAATTAAAGTTTGATCGTATGATCAATGAAATGAAGTCAAAAATTTAGCCAGCCTCAATATATCACCACGTGCATGGTTGTTAAAAAAAAAATCATCCAAAATTTTTGCCTCCACCAAGGTTATAATAGTTTTGGATTTGTCATTATAGTGTAGTTTTAGTTAGTTTTGACATTTTTTTTCCATTACAGTTTGGTTTTCATTAGTTTTACAGCGGGCATTCTAGTTTTTATTTAGTTTTGATTTTTGCAACAAGGCTTAGTTTCAGTTTAGTTTTAGTTTTTCATACCTTATTAACCAGGTGCAGGATTCAAAAAGGTCAGAGTAAATATTTTGTGATACTGTTTATTTACAAGTCCAACATAGTGCTCACTGCTCAGTCAATGCTGATACTGAAACACAAGAAAATAATATAAACTTAATGTAAAAAATATAAACATAAATTATGTAAAAATAATGTTAACATAAATTAAATAAAAAAATATAAACCTAAATTATATAAAAAAAATGTTGACATAAATTACATAAAAATAAATTATATAAAACAATATAATATGAGCTTTAATAATTAGAAATTTGGACTCTGTAACAATAAAGTCAGTCTCACATGAAATTAAACTATTACAGATGCTCTGATTCATTGCTCCACTGTGTTTGGTCGCAGCACAGAGCACAGCCAGTCAGTGCAGTAAACAAGCACGTCCCAGTACGTCGCTGTGATGGTGCCGTACGGCGCTGACAACTGCCGAAAAATGTTGTAAAATTGGTCTGGAAAATGTGTCGGATTAATTTAAATCCTAAAGGCTATAAATATTGTCAAAACAATAACTAAGGACATTTTGTCTTTAACTTTAGTTAGTTTCAGTTAGTTTCGTGAACACAAGATACAGTTTTAGTTTACTTACCATTTTTGTTTTCTTTTCTAGTTTTTATTAGTTTGAGTTAACTGCAATGTATTTTAAATTTTAGTTTTTGTTTTTAGTTTAGTTTTAGTTAACTATTATAACCTTGGTCTCCTGGGGAGTTGGGGCAGTTGGCATCAGGCTAGCATAAACAGAGTGCAGCAAGTGAGCCTCGTAGACTCGTCAGAGGCAAAGCAGCTTAAAGTAGTAGCAATTGGAGAAAAAAAGATGATTGTAAAGTGAAACGCCACAGCTCCAGTGTAGAAACAGGCTGATGAAGACTCATGGGTAGGAGAAATGTCTTCACAA